>NC_137151.1:28082202-28477681 GCF_951394435.1 Stenella coeruleoalba
TTTTTGATTTTAATTTCCCTAAGCTATAGGACCATAAGTGGAAGTGCCCTAGGCTCTGTTGCTTTGTTTTTTAGATGTTTCAGGAAACACCATACACTTCTCCCGAGTGTCTGTTGGCAATTTACATCCCGCCCATCAGCATAACAAGGCTCCCAGTTCTCCATGGCCTCTCCTGCCTTTCTGGATTTTACACTTTTTTCAGAAGGCCCTTTTGACCCGGGGGAAGTGAGACTTCATTGTAGTGCAGATTTCCTTTGCAAGCTTGCTTGGTTGGCCAAAAAGGGCGTATGCGTTTTTTCCTGAATATATTCAGGAAAAAACGCATACGCCCTTTTTGGCCAAGTACATCATTGTGGACGTTCTGCCTCTTTTCCTATGCTTTCAATGCAATTCCAGTCTACCTCCTGAAATCGGTTTCCTGCAATTCTGCCCCGCTTTCAAGTCCTCTTGGCAGCCTTACTTCAGTCTATTTTTGGACGATAGCTGTCATTTATAACTCTGCAGGTTTGTGAATTACAGTGCCCCTGAGCTCCTTTCTTCAACTCGCTTTCTTGTGACCTGGCCGCAACACCGCAGGATGGCTTCAGGCCCTAATCTGGTTCCGGCCCGGCATGCTGAGCCTTTGGTTATATCCTTTTCCTGGTGGGAAATGAGAGTTAAATTTGCCCGTCCAGACACCTCCAGCTAGCCTCTCATTGGTTCTCGCTATTCCTGTTCATCTTCCGCAGAAATTGCAAACTGGGCCAAACAGGAGGTTAAAGGGACTGACTCTCCAAGTGGGGAGAGTGTTAGTAAAGCGTCTGGAATGTTGCACCCGAGTACCAGGGGAGGAAAACTGAGACATATTTGAACACGTCTCCCGTTCACATGGTTGATCATACTCTGGGTTCCACATGCATGTTTCAACTGAAGGAAGAATACCTTAAACCTGGAGAGTTGAGACCCGTGTAATGGGTACCATGCAATATGACTTCAAAGGGTCTTCATTTGCTCACCGAACCTCTCCAATCCTATCACTGCTGCGTTTATGCCCCTGTACACACGCTTGATTCTCTTTTGGAGACATAGCAATCCATAGGTTTTAAGATACTTACTAGTCAGGTACATTCTTAGGCGTTTAATATGCGGTGTTGAGTCCATTTCGTTGAGCAAGGAGTAGCTCTTGTCTATTCCATATTTGGCTTAAGGAACTTTATCTGTGCTCATTTCAATCTCTGGTTTTATGCAGCACCCCAACTCACCTTTCCCCTTAAGCAAGCATAAGTTGGTTTTCTAAATTTGAGACCCTGTTCTGTTTTGGAATGCAGTTCCTGTGTAGCCAAGTTTACATTCCGTGTATTAGTGATATCTTATGATGTTTCTTTTTCTGTGTGACTTATTTCAGTTAAAATCATCGTACCTGAATTCACTCATTATGCTGCTATGGGCCTGAAGACATAGATTTCATTGCTGAGTGATACTGCATTGTACGTAAGTACCACAAGTTCTTTATCCATTTTTCACTTTCTGTGATATTGAACTTGTACGGTAAACGGGGTTCTTGTAAACGGAGGCGTCCCAAACTTTGGGGTGGCTGTGTCTTTTTGATTTTAATTTCCCTAAACTATAGGACCATAAGTGGAAGTGCCCTAGGCTCTGTTGCTTTGTTTTTTAGATGTTTCAGGAAACACCATACACTTCTCCCAAGTGTCTGTTGGCAATTTACATCCCGCCCATCAGCATAACAAGGCACCCAGTTCTCAATGGCCTGTCCTGCCTTTCTGGATTTTACACTTTTTTCAGATGGCCCTTTTGACCGGGGGGAAGTGAGACTTCATTGTAGTGCAGATTTCCTTTGCAAGCTTGCTTGGTTGGCCAAAATGGGCGTATGCGTTTTTTCCTGAATATATTCAGGAAAAAACGCATACACCCTTTTTGGCCAAGTGCATCATTGTGGACGTTCTGCCTCTTTTCCTATGCTTTCAATGCAATTCCAGTCTACCTCCTGAAATCGGTTTCCTGCAATTCTGCCCCGCTTTCAAGTCCTCTTGGCAGCCTTACTTCAGTCTATTTTTGGACGATAGCTGTCATTTATAACTCTGCAGGTTTGTGAATTACAGTGCCCCTGAGCTCCTTTCTTCAACTCGCTTTCTTGTGACCTGGCCGCAACACCGCAGGATGGCTTCAGGCCCTAATCTGGTTCCGGCACGGCACGCTGAGCCTTTGGTTATTTCCTCTTCCTGGTGGGAAATGAGAGTTAAATTTGCCCGTCCAGACACCTCCAGCTAGTCTGTCATTGGTTCTCGCTATTCCTGTTCATCTTCCACAGAAATTGCAAACTGGGCCAAACAGGAGGTTAAAGGCGCTGACTCTCCAAGTGGGGAGAGTGTTAGTAAAGCGTCTGGAATGTTGCACCCGAGTACCAGGGGAGGAAAACTGAGACATATTTGAACACGTCTCCCGTTCACATGGTTGATCATACTTGGGTTCCACATGCATGTTTTAGCTGAAGGAAGAATACCTTAAACCTGGAGAGTTAAGACCCGTGTAATGGGTACCATGCAATATGACTTCAAAGGGTCTTCATTTGCTCACCGAACCTCTCCAATCCTATCACTGCTGCGTTTATGCCCCTGTACACATGCTTGATTCTCTTTCGGAGACATAGCAATCCATAGGTTTTAAGATACTTACTAGTCAGGTACATTCTTAGGCGTTTAATATGCGGTGTTGTGTCCATTTCGTTGAGCAAGGAGTAGCTCTTGTCTATTCCATATTTGTCTTAAGGAACTTTATCTGTGCTCATTTCAATCTCTGGTTTTATGCAGCACCCCAACTCACCTTTCCCCTTAAGCAAGCATAAGTTGGTTTTCTAAATTTGAGACCCTGTTCTGTTCTGTAATTCAGTTCCTGTGTAGCCAAGTTTCCATTCCGTGTATTACTGATATCTTATGATGTTTCTTTTTCTGTGTGACTTATTTCAGTTAGAATCATCATACCTGAATCCACTCATTGTGCTGCTAAGGGCCTTGTGACAGAGATTTCATTGCTGAGTGATATTGCTTTGTAAGTAAATACCACAACTTCTTTATCCATTTTTCACTTTCTGCGATGTTGAACTTGTACTGTAAACGAGGTTCTTGTAAACAGAGCCGTTCCAAATTTGGGGTGGCTGTGTCTTTTTGATTTTAATTTCCCTAAGCTATAGGACCATAAGTGGAAGTGCCCTAGGTTCTGTTGCTTTGTTTTTTAGATGTTTCAGGAAACACCATACACTTCTCCCCAGTGGTTGTTGGCAATTTACATCCCGCCCATCAGCATAACAAGGCTCCCAGTTCTCCATGGCCTGTCCTGCCTTTCTGGATTTTACAATTTTTTCAGATGGCCGTTTTGACCGGGGGGAAGTGAGACTTCATTGTAGTGCAGATTTCCTTTGCAAGCTTGCTTGGTTGGCCAAAATGGGCGTATGCGTTTTTTCCTGAATATATTCAGGAAAAAACACATATGCCCTTTTTGGCCAAGTGCATCATTGTGGACGTTCTGCCTCTTTTCCTATGCTTTCAATGCAATTCCAGTCTACCTCCTGAAATCGGTTTCCTGCAATTCTGCCCCGCTTTCAAGTCCTCTTGGCAGCCTTGCTTCAGTCTATTTTTGGACGATAGCTGTCATTTATAACTCTGCAGGTTTGTGAATTACAGTGCCCCTGAGCTCCTTTCTTCAACTCGCTTTCTTGTGACCTGGCCGCAACACCGCAGGATGGCTTCAGGCCCTAATCTGGTTCCGGCCCGGCATGCTGAGCCTTTGGTTAATTCCTCTTCCTGGTGGGAAATGAGAGTTAAATTTGCCCGTCCAGACACCTCCAGCTAGCCTCTCATTGGTTCTCGCTATTCCTGTTCATCTTCCGCAGAAATTGCAAACTGGGCCAAACAGGAGGTTAAAGGGACTGACTCTCCAAGTGGGGAGAGTGTTAGTAAAGCGTCTGGAATGTTGCACCCGAGTACCAGGGTATGAAAACTGAGACATATTTGAACAAGTCTCCCGTTCACATGGTTGATCATACTCTGGGTTCCACATGCATGTTTTAGCTGAAGGAAGAATAACTTAAACCTGGAGAGTTGAGACCCGTGTAATGAGTACCATGCAATATGACTTCAAAGGGTCTTCATTTGCTCACCGAACCTCTCCAATCCTATCACTGCTGCGTTTATGCCCCTGTACACACGCTTGATTCTCTTTTGGAGACATAGCAATCCATAGGTTTTAAGATACTTACTAGTAGTACATTCTTAGGCGTTTAATATGCGGTGTTGCGTCCATTTCGTTGAGCAAGGAGTAGCTCTTGTCTATTCCATATTTGGCTTAAAGAACTTTATCTGTGCTCATTTGAATCTCTGGTTTTATGCAGCACCCCAACTCACCTTTCCCCTTAAGCAAGAATAAGTTGGTTTTCTAAATTTGAGACCCTGTTCTGTTTTGGAATGCAGTTCCTGTGTAGCCAAGTTTACATTCCGTGTATTACTGATATCTTATGATGTTTCTTTTTCTGTGTGACTTATTTCAGTTAGAATCATCGTACCTGAATCCACTCATTATGCTGCTATGGGCCTGATGACATAGATTTCATTGCTGAGTGATACTGCATTGTACGTAAGTACCACAAGTTCTTTATCCATTTCTCACTTTCTGTGATATTGAACTTGTACGGTAAACGGGGTTCTTGTAAACGGAGGCGTCCCAAACTTTGGGGTGGCTGTGTCTTTTTGATTTTAATTTCCCTAAGCTATAGGACCATAAGTGGAAGTGCCCTAGGCTCTGTTGCTTTGTTTATTAGATGTTTGAGGAAACACCATACACTTTTCCTGAGTGTCTGTTGGCAATTTACATCCCTCCCATCAGCATAACAAGGCTCCCAGTTCTCAATGGCCTGTTGCCTTTCTGGATTTTACACTTTTTTCAGATGGCCCTTTTGACCGGGGGGAAGTGAGACTTCATTGTAGTGCAGATTTCCTTTGCAAGCTTGCTTGGTTGGCCAAAAAGGGCGTATGCGTTTTTTCCTGAATATATTCAGGAAAAAACGCATACGCCCTTTTTGGCCAAGTGCATCATTGTGGACGTTCTGCCTCTTTTCCTATGCTTTCAATGCAATTCCAGTCTACCTCCTGAAATCGGTTTCCTGCAATTCTGCCCCGCTTTCAAGTCCTCTTGGCAGCCTTACTTCAGTCTATTTTTGGACGATAGCTGTCATTTATAACTCTGCAGGTTTGTGAATTACAGTGCCCCTGAGCTCCTTTCTTCAACTCGCTTTCTTTTGAGCTGGCCGCAACACCGCAGGATGGCTTCAGGCCCTAATCTGGTTCCGGTACGGCACGCTGAGCCTTTGGTTATTTCCTCTTCATGGTGGGAAATGAGAGTTAAATATGCCCGTCCAGACACCTCCAGCTAGCCTCTCATTGGTTCTCGCTATTCCTGTTCATCTTCCGCAGAAATTGCAAACTGGGCCAAACAGGAGGTTAAAGGGACTGACTCTCCAAGTCGGGAGAGTGTTAGTAAAGCGTCTGGAATGTTGCACCCGAGTACCAGGGTACGAAAACTGAGACATATTTGAACACGTCTCCCGATCACATGGTTGATCATACTCTAGGTTCCACATGCATGTTTTATCTGAAGGAAGAATACCTTAAACCTGGGTAGTTGAAACCCGTGGAATGGGTACCATGCAATATGACTTCAAAGGGTCTTCATTTGCTCACCGAACCTCTCCAATCCTATCACTGCTGCGTTTATTACCCTGTACACATGCTTGATTCTCTTTCGGAGACATAGCAATCCATAGGTTTTAAGATACTTACTAGTCAGGTACATTCTTAGGCGTTTAATATGCGGTGTTGAGTCCATTTCGTTGAGCAAGGAGTAGCTCTTGTCTATTCCATATTTGGCTTAAGGAACTTTATCTGTGCTCATTTCAATCTCTGGTTTTATGCAGCACCCCAACTCACCTTTACCCTTAAGCAAGCATAAGTTGGTTTTCTAAATTTGAGACCCTGTTCTGTTCTGTAATTCAGTTCCTGTGTAGCCAAGTTTCCATTCCGTGTATTACTGATATCTTATGATGTTTCTTTTTCTGTGTGACTTATTTCAGTTAGAATCATCATACCTGAATCCACTCATTGTGATGCTAAGGGCCTGATGACATAGATTTCATTGCTGAGTGATATTGCTTTGTAAGTGAATACCACAACTTCTTTATCCATTTTTCACTTTCTGCGATGTTGAACTTGTACTGTAAACGAGGTTCTTGTAAACAGAGCCGTTCCAAACTTTGGGGTGGCTGTGTCTTTTTGATTTTAATTTCCCTAAGCTATAGGACCATAAGTGGAAGTGCCCTAGGTTCTGTTGCTTTGTTTTTTAGATGTTTCACGAAATACAATACACTTCTCCAGAGTGGTTGTTGGCAATTTACATCCCGCCCATCAGCATAACAAGGCTCCCAGTTCTCCATGGCCTGTCCTGCCTTTCTGGATTTTACACTTTTTTCAGATGGCCCTTTTGACCCGGGGGAAGTGAGACTTCATTGTAGTGCAGATTTCCTTTGCAAGCTTGCTTGGTTGGCCAAAAAGGGCGTATGCGTTTTTTCCTGAATATATTCAGGAAAAAACGCATACGCCCTTTTTGGCCAAGTGCATCATTGTGGACGTTCTGCCTCTTTTCCTATGCTTTCAATGCAATTCCAGTCTACCTCCTGAAATCGGTTTCCTGCAATTCTGCCCCGCTTTCAAGTCCTCTTGGCAGCCTTACTTCAGTCTATTTTTGGACGATAGCTGTCATTTATAAGTCTGCAGGTTTGTGAATTACAGTGCCCCTGAGCTCCTTTCTTCAACTCGCTTTCTTGTGACCTGGCCGCAACACCGCAGGATGGCTTCAGGCCCTAATCTGGTTCCGGCCCGGCATGCTGAGCCTTTGGTTAATTCCACTTCCTGGTGGGAAATGAGAGTTAAATTTGCCCGTCCAGACACCTCCAGCTAGCCTCTCATTGGTTCTCGCTATTCCTGTTCATCTTCCGCAGAAATTGCAAACTGGGCCAAACAGGAGGTTAAAGGGACTGACTCTCCAAGTGGGGAGAGTGTTAGTAAAGCGTCTGGAATGTTGCACCCGAGTACCAGGGGAGGAAAACTGAGACATATTTGAACACGTCTCCCGTTCACATGGTTGATCATACTCTGGGTTCCACATGCATGTTTTAGCTGAAGGAAGAATAACTTAAACCTGGAGAGTTGAGACCCGTGTAATGGGTACCATGCAATATGACTTCAAAGGGTCTTCATTTGCTCACCGAACCTCTCCAATCCTATCACTGCTGCGTTTATGCCCCTGTACACACGCTTGATTCTCTTTTGGAGACATAGCAATCCATAGGTTTTAAGATACTTACTAGTCAGGTACATTCTTAGGCGTTTAATATGCGGTGTTGAGTCCATTTCGTTGAGCAAGGAGTAGCTCTTGTCTATTCCATATTTGGCTTAAGGAACTTTATCTGTGCTCATTTCAATCTCTGGTTTTATGCAGCACCCCAACTCACGTTTCCCCTTAAGCAAGCATAAGTTGGTTTTCTAAATTTGAGACCCTGTTCTGTTTTGGAATGCAGTTCCTGTGTAGCCAAGTTTACATTCCGTGTATTAGTGATATCTTATGATGTTTCTTTTTCTGTGTGACTTATTTCAGTTAGAATCATCGTACCTGAATCCACTCATTATGCTGCTATGGGCCTGATGACATAGATTTCATTGCTGAGTGATACTGCATTGTACGTAAGTACCACAAGTTCTTTATCCATTTTTCACTTTCTGTGATATTGAACTTGTACGGTAAACGGGGTTCTTGTAAACGGAGGCGTCCCAAACTTTGTGGTGGCTGTGTCTTTTTGATTTTAATTTCCCTAAGCTATAGGACCATAAGTGGAAGTGCCCTAGGCTCTGTTGCTTTGTTTTTTAGATGTTTGAGGAAACACCATACACTTCTCCTGAGTGTCTGTTGGCAATTTACATCCCTCCCATCAGCATAACAAGGCTCCCAGTTCTCAATGGCCTGTTGCCTTTCTGGATTTTACACTTTTTTCAGATGGCCCTTTTGACCGGGGGGAAGTGAGACTTCATTGTAGTGCAGATTTCCTTTGCAAGCTTGCTTGGTTGGCCAAAAAGGGCGTATGCGTTTTTTCCTGAATATATTCAGGAAAAAACGCATACGCCCTTTTTGGCCAAGTGCATCATTGTGGACGTTCTGCCTCTTTTCCTATGCTTTCAATGCAATTCCAGTCTACCTCCTGAAATCGGTTTCCTGCAATTCTGCCCCGCTTTCAAGTCCTCTTGGCAGCCTTACTTCAGTCTATTTTTGGACGATAGCTGTCATTTATAACTCTGCAGGTTTGTGAATTACAGTGCCCCTGAGCTCCTTTCTTCAACTCGCTTTCTTGTGACCTGGCCGCAACACCGCAGGATGGCTTCAGGCCCTAATCTGGTTCCGGCCCGGCATGCTGAGCCTTTGGTTAATTCCTCTTCCTGGTGGGAAATGAGAGTTAAATTTGCCCGTCCAGACACCTCCAGCTAGCCTCTCATTGGTTCTCGCTATTCCTGTTCATCTTCCGCAGAAATTGCAAACTGGGCCAAACAGGAGGTTAAAGGGACTGACTCTCCAAGTGGGGAGAGTGTTAGTAAAGCGTCTGGAATGTTGCACCCGAGTACCAGGGTATGAAAACTGAGACATATTTGAACACGTCTCCCGTTCACATGGTTGATCATACTCTGGGTTCCACATGCATGTTTTAGCTGAAGGAAGAATAACTTAAACCTGGAGAGTTGAGACCCGTGTAATGGGTACCATGCAATATGACTTCAAAGGGTCTTCATTTGCTCACCGAACCTCTCCAATCCTATCACTGCTGCGTTTATGCCCCTGTACACACGCTTGATTCTCTTTTAGGACATAGCAATCCATAGGTTTTAAGATACTTACTAGTCAGGTACATTCTTAGGCGTTTAATATGCTGTGTTGAGTCCATTTCGTTGAGCAAGGAGTAGCTCTTGTCTATTCCATATTTGGCTTAAGGAACTTTATCTGTGCTCATTTCAATCTCTGGTTTTATGCAGCACCCCAACTCACCTTTACCCTTAAGCAAGCATAAGTTGGTTTTCTAAATTTGAGACCCTGTTCTGTTTTGGAATGCAGTTCCTGTGTAGCCAAGTTTACATTCCGTGTATTAGTGATATCTTATGATGTTTCTTTTTCTGTGTGACTCATTTCAGTTAGAATCATCGTACCTGAACCCACTCATTATGCTGCTATGGGCCTGATGACATAGATTTCATTGCTGAGTGATACTGCATTGTACGTAAGTACCACAAGTTCTTTATCCATTTTTCACTTTCTGTGATATTGAACTTGTACGGTAAACGGTTTTCTTGTAAACGGAGGCGTCCCAAACTTTGGGGTGGCTGTGTCTTTTTGATTTTAATTTCCCTAAGCTATAGGACCATAAGTGGAAGTGCCCTAGGCTCTGTTGCTTTGTTTTTTAGATGTTTCAGGAAACACCATACACTTCTCCTGAGTGTCTGTTGGCAATTTACATCCCTCCCATCAGCATAACAAGGCTCCCAGTTCTCAATGGCCTGTTGCCTTTCTGGATTTTACACTTTTTTCAGATGGCCCTTTTGACCGGGGGGAAGTGAGACTTCATTGTAGTGCAGATTTCCTTTGCAAGCTTGCTTGGTTGGCCAAAAAGGGCGTATGCGTTTTTTCCTGAATATATTCAGGAAAAAACGCATACGCCCTTTTTGGCCAAGTGCATCATTGTGGACGTTCTGCCTCTTTTCCTATGCTTTCAATGCAATTCCTGTCTACCTCCTGAAATCGGTTTCCTGCAATTCTGCCCCGCTTTCGAGTCCTCTTGGCAGCCTTACTTCAGTCTACTTTTGGACGATAGCTCTCATTTATAACTCTGCAGGTTTGTGAATTACAGTGCCCCTGAGCTCCTTTCTTCAACTCGCTTTCTTGTGACCTGGCTGCAGCACCGCAGGATGGCTTCAGGCCCTAATCTGTTTCTGGCACGGCACGCTGAGCCTTTGGTTATTTCGTCTTCCTGGTGGGAAATGAGAGTTAAATTTGCCCGTCCAGACACCTCCAGCTAGCCTCTCATTGGTTCTCGCTATTCCTGTTCGTCTTCCGCAGAAATTGCAAACTGGGCCAAACAGGAGGTTAAAGGTGCTGACTCTCCAAGTGGGGAGAGTGTTAGTAAAGCGTCTGGAATGTTGCACCCGAGTACCAGGGTACGAAAACTGAGACATATTTGAACACGTCTCCCAATCAAATGGTTGATCATACTCTAGGTTCCACATGCATGTTTTAGCTGAAGGAAGAATACCTTAAACCTGGGTAGTTGAAACCCGTGGAATGGGTACCATGCAATATGACTTCAAAGGGTCTTCATTTGCTCACCGAACCTCTCCAATCCTATCACTGCTGCGTTTATGCCCCTGTACACATGCTTGATTCTCTTTCGGAGACATAGCAATCTATAGGTTTTAAGATACTTACTAGTCAGGTACATTCTTAGGCGTTTAATATGCGGTGTTGAGTCCATTTCGTTGAGCAAGGAGTAGCTCTTGTCTATTCCATATTTGGCTTAAGGAACTTTATCTGTGCTCATTTCAATCTCTGGTTTTATGCAGCACCCCAACTCACCTTTACCCTTAAGCAAGCATAAGTTGGTTTTCTAAATTTGAGACCCTGTTCTGTTCTGTAATTCAGTTCCTGTGTAGCCAAGTTTCCATTCCGTGTTTTACTGATATCTTATGATGTTTCTTTTTCTGTGTGACTTATTTCAGTTAGAATCATCATACCTGAATCCACTCATTGTGCTGCTAAGGGCCTGATGACATAGATTTCATTGCTGAGTGATATTGCTTTGTAAGTGAATACCACAACTTCTTTATCCATTTTTCACTTTCTGGGATGTTGAACTTTTACTGTAAACGAGGTTCTTGTAAACAGAGCCGTTCCAAACTTTGGGGTGGCTGTGTCTTTTTGATTTTAATTTCCCTAAGCTATAGGACCATAAGTGGAAGTGCCCTAGGCTCTGTTGCTTTGTTTTTTAGATGTTTCAGGAAACACCATACACTTCTCCCAAGTGTCTGTTGGCAATTTACATCCCGCCCATCAGCATAACAAGGCTCCCAGTTCTCAATGGCCTTTTGCCTTTCAGGATTTTACACTTTTTTCAGATGGCCCTTTTGACCGGGGGGAAGTGAGACTTCATTGTAGTGCAGATTTCCTTTGCAAGCTTGCTTGGTTGGCCAAAAAGGGCGTATGCGTTTTTTCCTGAATATATTCAGGAAAAAACGCATACGCCCTTTTTGGCCAAGTGCATCATTGTGGACGTTCTGCCTCTTTTCCTATGCTTTCAATGCAATTCCAGTCTACCTCCTGAAATCGGTTTCCTGCAATTCTGCCCCGCTTTCAAGTCCTCTTGGCAGCCTTACTTCAGTCTATTTTTGGACGATAGCTGTCATTTATAACTCTGCAGGTTTGTGAATTACAGTGCCCCTGAGCTCCTTTCTTCAACTCGCTTTCTTGTGACCTGGCCGCAACACCGCAGGATGTCTTCAGGCCCTAATCTGGTTCCGGCACGGCACGCTGAGCCTTTGGTTATTTCCTCCTCCTGGTGGGAAATGAGAGTTAAATTTGCCCGTCCAGACACCTCCAGCTAGTCTCTCATTGGTTCTCGCTATTCCTGTTCATCTTCCGCAGAAATTGCAAACTGGGCCAAACAGGAGGTTAAAGGCGCTGACTCTCCAAGTGGGGAGAGTGTTAGTAAAGCGTCTGGAATGTTGCACCCGAGTACCAGGGGAGGAAAACTGAGACATATTTGAACACGTCTCCCGTTCACATGGTTGATCATACTTGGGTTCCACATGCATGTTTTAGCTGAAGGAAGAATACCTTAAACCTGGAGAGTTAAGACCCGTGTAATGGGTACCATGCAATATGACTTCAAATGGTCTTCATTTGCTCACCGAACCTCTCCAATCCTATCACTGCTGCGTTTATGACCCTGTACACATGCTTGATTCTCTTTCGGAGACATAGCAAACCATAGGTTTTAAGATACTTACTAGTCAGGTACATTCTTAGGCGTTTAATATGCGGTGTTGAGTCCATTTCGTTGAGCAAGGAGTAGCTCTTGTCTATTCCATATTTGACTTAAGGAACTTTATCTGTGCTCATTTCAATCTCTGGTTTTATGCAGCACCCCAACTCACCTTTACCCTTAAGCAAGCATAAGTTGGTTTTCTAAATTTGAGACCCTGTTCTGTTCTGTAATTCAGTTCCTGTGTAGCCAAGTTTACATTCCGTGTATTACTGATATCTTATGATGTTTCTTTTTCTGTGTGACTTATTTCAGTTAGAATCATCATACCTGAATCCACTCATTGTGCTGCTAAGGGCCTGATGACACAGATTTCATTGCTGAGTGATATTGCTTTGTAAGTAAATACCACAACTTCTTTATCCATTTTTCACTTTCTGCGATGTTGAACTTGTACTGTAAACGAGGTTCTTGTAAACAGAGCCGTTCCAAACTTTGGGGTGGCTGTGTCTTTTTGATTTTAATTTCCCTAAGCTATAGGACCATAAGTGGAAGTGCCCTAGGTTCTATTGCTTTGTTTTTTAGATGTTTCAGGAAACACCATACACTTCTCCCGAGTGGTTGTTGGCAATTTACATCCCGCCCATCAGCATAACAAGGCTCCCAGTTCTCCATGGCCTGTCCTGCCTTTCTGGATTTTACACTTTTTTCAGATGGCCCTTTTGACCGGGGGGAAGTGAGACTTCATTGTAGTGCAGATTTCCTTTGCAAGCTTGCTTGGTTGGCCAAAAAGGGCGTATGCGTTTTTTCCTGAATATATTCAGGAAAAAACGCATACGCCCTTTTTGGCCAAGTGCATCATTGTGGACGTTCTGCCTCTTTTCCTATGCTTTCAATGCAATTCCAGTCTACCTCCTGAAATCGGTTTCCTGCAATTCTGCCCCGTTTTCAAGTCCTCTTGGCAGCCTTACTTCAGCCTATTTTTGGACGATAGCTGTCATTTATAACTCTGCAGGTTTGTGAATTACAGTGCCCCTGAGCTCCTTTCTTCAACTCGCTTTCTTGTGACCTGGCCGCAACACCGCAGGATGGCTTCAGGCCCTAATCTGGTTCCGTCCCGGCATGCTGAGCCTTTGGTTAATTCCTCTTCCTGGTGGGAAATGAGAGTTAAATTTGCCCGTCCAGACACCTCCAGCTAGCCTCTCATTGGTTCTCGCTATTCCTGTTCATCTTCCGCAGAAATTGCAAACTGGGCCAAACAGGAGGTTAAAGGGACTGACTCTCCAAGTGGGGAGAGTGTTAGTAAAGCGTCTGGAATGTTGCACCCAAGTACCAGGGGAGGAAAACTGAGACATATTTGAACACGTCTCCCGTTCACATGGTTGATCATACTCTGGGTTCCACATGCATGTTTTAGCTGAAGGAAGAATAACTTAAACCTGGAGAGTTGAGACCCGTGTAATGGGTACCATGCAATATGACTTCAAAGGGTCTTCATTTGCTCACCGAACCTCTCCAATCCTATCACTGCTGCGTTTATGCCCCTGTACACACGCTTGATTCTCTTTTGGGACATAGCAATCCATAGGTTTTAAGATACTTACTAGTCAGGTACATTCTTAGGCGTTTAATATGCGGTGTTGAGTCCATTTCGTTGAGCAAGGAGTAGCTCTTGTCTATTCCATATTTGGCTTAAGGAACTTTATCTGTGCTCATTTCAATCTCTGGTTTTATGCAGCACCCCAACTCACCTTTACCCTTAAGCAAGCATAAGTTGGTTTTCTAAATTTGAGACCCTGTTCTGTTTTGGAATGCAGTTCCTGTGTAGCCAAGTTTACATTCCGTGTATTAGTGATATCTTATGATGTTTCTTTTTCTGTGTGACTTATTTCAGTTAGAATCATCGTACCTGAATCCACTCATTATTCTGCTATGGGCCTGATGACATAGATTTCATTGCTGAGTGATACTGCATTGTACGTAAGTACCACAAGTTCTTTATCCATTTTTCACTTTCTGTGATATTGAACTTGTACGGTAAACGGTTTTCTTGTAAACGGAGGCGTCCCAAATTTTGGGGTGGCTGTGTCTTTTTGATTTTAATTTCCCTAAGCTATAGGACCATAAGTGGAAGTGCCCTAGGCTCTGTTGCTTTGTTTTTTAGATGTTTCAGGAAACACCATACACTTCTCCTGAGTGTCTGTTGGCAATTTACATCCCTCCCATCAGCATAACAAGGCTCCCAGTTCTCAATGGCCTGTTGCCTTTCTGGATTTTACACTTTTATCAGATGGCCCTTTTGACCGGGGGGAAGTGAGACTTCATTGTAGTGCAGATTTCCTTTGCAAGCTTGCTTGGTTGGCCAAAAAGGGCGTATGCGTTTTTTCCTGAATATATTCAGGAAAAAACGCATACGCCCTTTTTGGCCAAGTGCATCATTGTGGACGTTCTGCCTCTTTTCCTATGCTTTCAATGCAATTCCAGTCTACCTCCTGAAATCGGTTTCCTGCAATTCTGCCCCGCTTTCGAGTCCTCTTGGCAGCCTTACTTCAGTCTACTTTTGGACGATAGCTGTCATTTATAACTCTGCAGGTTTGTGAATTACAGTGCCCCTGAGCTCCTTTCTTCAACTCGCTTTCTTGTGACCTGGCTGCAGCACCGCAGGATGGCTTCAGGCCCTAATCTGTTTCTGGCACGGCACGCTGAGCCTTTGGTTATTTCCTCTTCCTGGTGGGAAATGAGAGTTAAATTTGCCCGTCCAGACACCTCCAGCTAGCCTCTCATTGGTTCTCGCTATTCCTGTTCGTCTTCTGCAGAAATTGCAAACTGGGCCAAACAGGAGGTTAAAGGTGCTGACTCTCCAAGTGGGGAGAGTGTTAGTAAAGCGTCTGGAATGTTGCACCCGAGTACCAGGGTACGAAAACTGAGACATATTTGAACACGTCTCCCAATCAAATGGTTGATCATACTCTAGGTTCCACATGCATGTTTTAGCTGAAGGAAGAATACCTTAAACCTGGGTAGTTGAAACCCGTGGAATGGGTACCATGCAATATGACTTCAAAGGGTCTTCATTTGCTCACCGAACCTCTCCAATCCTATCACTGCTGCGTTTATGCCCCTGTACACATGCTTGATTCTCTTTCGGAGACATAGCAATCTATAGGTTTTAAGATACTTACTAGTCAGGTACATTCTTAGGCGTTTAATATGCGGTGTTGAGTCCATTTCGTTGAGCAAGGAGTAGCTCTTGTCTATTCCATATTTGGCTTAAGGAACTTTATCTGTGCTCATTTCAATCTCTGGTTTTATGCAGCACCCCAACTCACCTTTACCCTTAAGCAAGCATAAGTTGGTTTTCTAAATTTGAGACCCTGTTCTGTTCTGTAATTCAGTTCCTGTGTAGCCAAGTTTCCATTCCGTGTTTTACTGATATCTTATGATGTTTCTTTTTCTGTGTGACTTATTTCAGTTAGAATCATCATACCTGAATCCACTCATTGTGCTGCTAAGGGCCTGATGACATAGATTTCATTGCTGAGTGATATTGCTTTGTAAGTGAATACCACAACTTCTTTATCCATTTTTCACTTTCTGCGATGTTGAACTTTTACTGTAAACGAGGTTCTTGTAAACAGAGCCGTTCCAAACTTTGGGGTGGCTGTGTCTTTTTGATTTTAATTTCCCTAAGCTATAGGACCATAAGTGGAAGTGCCCTAGGCTCTGTTGCTTTGTTTTTTAGATGTTTCAGGAAACACCATACACTTCTCCCAAGTGTCTGTTGGCAATTTACATCCCGCCCATCAGCATAACAAGGCTCCCAGTTCTCAATGGCCTTTTGCCTTTCAGGATTTTACACTTTTTTCAGATGGCACTTTTGACCGGGGGGAAGTGAGACTTCATTGTAGTGCAGATTTCCTTTGCAAGCTTGCTTGGTTGGCCAAAAAGGGCGTATGCGTTTTTTCCTGAATATATTCAGGAAAAAACGCATACGCCCTTTTTGGCCAAGTGCATCATTGTGGACGTTCTGCCTCTTTTCCTATGCTTTCAATGCAATTCCAGTCTACCTCCTGAAATCGGTTTCCTGCAATTCTGCCCCGCTTTCAAGTCCTCTTGGCAGCCTTACTTCAGTCTATTTTTGGACGATAGCTGTCATTTATAACTCTGCAGGTTTGTGAATTACAGTGCCCCTGAGCTCCTTTCTTCAACTCGCTTTCTTGTGACCTGGCCGCAACACCGCAGGATGTCTTCAGGCCCTAATCTGGTTCCGGCACGGCACGCTGAGCCTTTGGTTATTTCCTCTTCCTGGTGGGAAATGAGAGTTAAATTTGCCCGTCCAGACACCTCCAGCTAGTCTCTCATTGGTTCTCGCTATTCCTGTTCATCTTCCGCAGAAATTGCAAACTGGGCCAAACAGGAGGTTAAAGGCGCTGACTCTCCAAGTGGGGAGAGTGTTAGTAAAGCGTCTGGAATGTTGCACCCGAGTACCAGGGGAGGAAAACTGAGACATATTTGAACACGTCTCCCGTTCACATGGTTGATCATACTTGGGTTCCACATGCATGTTTTAGCTGAAGGAAGAATACCTTAAACCTGGAGAGTTAAGACCCGTGTAATGGGTACCATGCAATATGACTTCAAATGGTCTTCATTTGCTCACCGAACCTCTCCAATCCTATCACTGCTGCGTTTATGACCCTGTACACATGCTTGATTCTCTTTCGGAGACATAGCAAACCATAGGTTTTAAGATACTTACTAGTCAGGTACATTCTTAGGCGTTTAATATGCGGTGTTGAGTCCATTTCGTTGAGCAAGGAGTAGCTCTTGTCTATTCCATATTTGACTTAAGGAACTTTATCTGTGCTCATTTCAATCTCTGGTTTTATGCAGCACCCCAACTCACCTTTACCCTTAAGCAAGCATAAGTTGGTTTTCTAAATTTGAGACCCTGTTCTGTTCTGTAATTCAGTTCCTGTGTAGCCAAGTTTACATTCCGTGTATTACTGATATCTTATGATGTTTCTTTTTCTGTGTGACTTATTTCAGTTAGAATCATCATACCTGAATCCACTCATTGTGCTGCTAAGGGCCTGATGACACAGATTTCATTGCTGAGTGATATTGCTTTGTAAGTAAATACCACAACTTCTTTATCCATTTTTCACTTTCTGCGATGTTGAACTTGTACTGTAAACGAGGTTCTTGTAAACAGAGCCGTTCCAAACTTTGGGGTGGCTGTGTCTTTTTGATTTTAATTTCCCTAAGCTATAGGACCATAAGTGGAAGTGCCCTAGGTTCTATTGCTTTGTTTTTTAGATGTTTCAGGAAACACCATACACTTCTCCTGAGTGGTTGTTGGCAATTTACATCCCGCCCATCAGCATAACAAGGCTCCCAGTTCTCCATGGCCTGTCCTGCCTTTCTGGATTTTACACTTTTTTCAGATGGCCCTTTTGACCGGGGGGAAGTGAGACTTCATTGTAGTGCAGATTTCCTTTGCAAGCTTGCTTGGTTGGCCAAAAAGGGCGTATGCGTTTTTTCCTGAATATATTGAGGAAAAAACGCATACGCCCTTTTTGGCCAAGTGCATCATTGTGGACGTTCTGCCTCTTTTCCTATGCTTTCAATGCAATTCCAGTCTACCTCCTGAAATCGGTTTCCTGCAATTCTGCCCCGCTTTCAAGTCCTCTTGGCAGCCTTACTTCAGTCTATTTTTGGACGATAGCTGTCATTTATAACTCTGCAGGTTTGTGAATTACAGTGCCCCTGAGCTCCTTTCTTCAACTCGCTTTCTTGTGACCTGGCCGCAACACCGCAGGATGGCTTCAGGCCCTAATCTGGTTCCGGCCCGGCATGCTGAGCCTTTGGTTAATTCCTCTTCCTGGTGGGAAATGAGAGTTAAATTTGCCCGTCCAGACACCTCCAGCTAGCCTCTCATTGGTTCTCGCTATTCCTGTTCATCTTCCGCAGAAATTGCAAACTGGGCCAAACAGGAGGTTAAAGCACTGACTCTCCAAGTGGGGAGAGTGTTAGTAAAGCGTCTGGAATGTTGCACCCAAGTACCAGGGGAGGAAAACTGAGACATATTTGAACACGTCTCCCGTTCACATGGTTGATCATACTCTGGGTTCCACATGCATGTTTTAGCTGAAGGAAGAATAACTTAAACCTGGAGAGTTGAGACCCGTGTAATGGGTACCAAGCAATATGACTTCAAAGGGTCTTCATTTGCTCACCGAACCTCTCCAATCCTATCACTGCTGCGTTTATGCCCCTGTACACACGCTTGATTCTCTTTTGGGACATAGCAATCCATAGGTTTTAAGATACTTACTAGTCAGGTACATTCTTAGGCGTTTAATATGCGGTGTTGAGTCCATTTCGTTGAGCAAGGAGTAGCTCTTGTCTATTCCATATTTGGCTTAAGGAACTTTATCTGTGCTCATTTCAATCTCTGGTTTTATGCAGCACCCCAACTCACCTTTACCCTTAAGCAAGCATAAGTTGGTTTTCTAAATTTGAGACCCTGTTCTGTTTTGGAATGCAGTTCCTGTGTAGCCAAGTTTACATTCCGTTTATTAGTGATATCTTATGATGTTTCTTTTTCTGTGTGACTTATTTCAGTTAGAATCATCGTACCTGAATCCACTCATTATTCTGCTATGGGCCTGATGACATAGATTTCATTGCTGAGTGATACTGCATTGTACGTAAGTACCACAAGTTCTTTATCCATTTTTCACTTTCTGTGATATTGAACTTGTACGGTAAACGGTTTTCTTGTAAACGGAGGCGTCCCAAATTTTGGGGTGGCTGTGTCTTTTTGATTTTAATTTCCCTAAGCTATAGGACCATAAGTGGAAGTGCCCTAGGCTCTGTTGCTTTGTTTTTTAGATGTTTCAGGAAACACCATACACTTCTCCTGAGTGTCTGTTGGCAATTTACATCCCTCCCATCAGCATAACAAGGCTCCCAGTTCTCAATGGCCTGTTGCCTTTCTGGATTTTACACTTTTATCAGATGGCCCTTTTGACCGGGGGGAAGTGAGACTTCATTGTAGTGCAGATTTCCTTTGCAAGCTTGCTTGGTTGGCCAAAAAGGGCGTATGCGTTTTTTCCTGAATATATTCAGGAAAAAACGCATACGCCCTTTTTGGCCAAGTGCATCATTGTGGACGTTCTGCCTCTTTTCCTATGCTTTCAATGCAATTCCAGTCTACCTCCTGAAATCGGTTTCCTGCAATTCTGCCCCGCTTTCGAGTCCTCTTGGCAGCCTTACTTCAGTCTACTTTTGGACGATAGCTGTCATTTATAACTCTGCAGGTTTGTGAATTACAGTGCCCCTGAGCTCCTTTCTTCAACTCGCTTTCTTGTGACCTGGCTGCAGCACCGCAGGATGGCTTCAGGCCCTAATCTGGTTCTGGCACGGCACGCTGAGCCTTTGGTTATTTCCTCTTCCTGGTGGGAAATGAGAGTTAAATTTGCCCGTCCAGACACCTCCAGCTAGCCTCTCATTGGTTCTCGCTATTCCTGTTCGTCTTCCGCAGAAATTGCAAGCTGGGCCAAACAGGAGGTTAAAGGCGCTGACTCTCCAAGTGGGGAGAGTGTTAGTAAAGCGTCTGGAATGTTGCACCCGAGTACCAGGGTACGAAAACTGAGACATATTTGAACACGTCTCCCAATCAAATGGTTGATCATACTCTAGGTTCCACATGCATGTTTTAGCTGAAGGAAGAATACCTTAAACCTGGGTAGTTGAAACCCGTGGAATGGGTACCATGCAATATGACTTCAAAGGGTCTTCATTTGCTCACCGAACCTCTCCAATCCTATCACTGCTGCGTTTATGCCCCTGTACACATGCTTGATTCTCTTTCGGAGACATAGCAATCTATAGGTTTTAAGATACTTACTAGTCAGGTACATTCTTAGGCGTTTAATATGCGGTGTTGAGTCCATTTCGTTGAGCAAGGTGTAGCTCTTGTCTATTCCATATTTGGCTTAAGGAACTTTATCTGTGCTCATTTAAATCTCTGGTTTTATGCAGCACCCCAACTCACCTTTACCCTTAAGCAAGCATAAGTTGGTTTTCTAAATTTGAGACCCTGTTCTGTTCTGTAATTCAGTTCCTGTGTAGCCAAGTTTCCATTCCGTGTATTACTGATATCTTATGATGTTTCTTTTTCTGTGTGACTTATTTCAGTTAGAATCATCATACCTGAATCCACTCATTGTGCTGCTAAGGGCCTGATGACATAGATTTCATTGCTGAGTGATATTGCTTTGTAAGTGAATACCACAACTTCTTTATCCATTTTTCACTTTCTGCGATGTTGAACTTGTACTGTAAACGAGGTTCTTGTAAACAGAGCCATTCCAAACTTTGGGGTGGCTGTGTCTTTTTGATTTTAATTTCCCTAAGCTATAGGACCATAAGTGGAAGTGCCCTAGGCTCTGTTGCTTTGTTTTTTAGATGTTTCAGGAAACACCATACACTTCTCCCAAGTGTCTCTTGGCAATTTACATCCCGCCCATCAGCATAACAAGGCTGCCAGTTCTCAATGGCCTTTTGCCTTTCTGCATTTTACATTTTTATCAGATGGCCCTTTTGACCGGGGGGAAGTGAGACTTCATTGTAGTGCAGATTTCCTTTGCAAGCTTGCTTGGTTGGCCAAAAAGGGCGTATGCGTTTTTTCCTGAATATATTCAGGAAAAAACGCATACGCCCTTTTTGGCCAAGTGCATCATTGTGGACGTTCTGCCTCTTTTCCTATGCTTTCAATGCAATTCCAGTCTACCTCCTGAAATCGGTTTCCTGCAATTCTGCCCCGCTTTCAAGTCCTCTTGGCAGCCTTACTTCAGTCTATTTGTGGACGATAGCTGTCATTTATAACTCTGCAGGTTTGTGAATTACAGTGCCCCTGAGCTCCTTTCTTCAACTCGCTTTCTTGTGACCTGGCCGCAGCACCGCAGGATGTCTTCAGGCCCTAATCTGGTTCCGGCACGGCACGCTGAGCCTTTGGTTATTTCCTCTTCCTGGTGGGAAATGAGAGTTAAATTTGCCCGTCCAGACACCTCCAGCTAGTCTCTCATTGGTTCTCGCTATTCCTGTTCATCTTCCGCAGAAATTGCAAACTGGGCCAAACAGGAGGTTAAAGGCGCTAACTCTCCAAGTGGGGAGAGTGTTAGTAAAGCGTCTGGAATGTTGCACCCGAGTACCAGGGGAGGAAAACTGAGACATATTTGAACACGTCTCCCGTTCACATGGTTGATCATACTTGGGTTCCACATGCATGTTTTAGCTGAAGGAAGAATACCTTAAACCTGGAGAGTTAAGACCCGTGTAATGGGTACCATGCAATATGACTTCAAATGGTCTTCATTTGCTCACCGAACCTCTCCAATCCTATCACTGCTGCGTTTATGACCCTGTACACATGCTTGATTCTCTTTCGGAGACATAGCAATCCATAGGTTTTAAGATACTTACTAGTCAGGTACATTCTTAGGCGTTTAATATGCGGTGTTGAGTCCATTTCGTTGAGCAAGGAGTAGCTCTTGTCTATTCCATATTTGACTTAAGGAACTTTATCTGTGCTCATTTCAATCTCTGGTTTTATGCAGCACCCCAACTCACCTTTACCCTTAAGCAAGCATAAGTTGGTTTTCTAAATTTGAGACCCTGTTCTGTTCTGTAATTCAGTTCCTGTGTAGCCAAGTTTACATTCCGTGTATTACTGATATCTTATGATGTTTCTTTTTCTGTGTGACTTATTTCAGTTAGAATCATCATACCTGAATCCACTCATTCTGCTGCTAAGGGCCTTGTGACACAGATTTCATTGCTGAGTGATATTGCTTTGTAAGTAAATACCACAACTTCTTTATCCATTTTTCACTTTCTGCGATGTTGAACTTGTACTGTAAACGAGGTTCTTGTAAACAGAGCCGTTCCAAACTTTGAGGTGGCTGTGTCTTTTTGATTTTAATTTCCCTAAGCTATAGGACCATAAGTGGAAGTGCCCTAGGTTCTGTTGCTTTCTTTTTTACATGTTTCAGGAAACACCATACACTTCTCCCGAGTGGTTGTTGGCAATTTACATCCCGCCCATCAGCATAACAAGGCTCCCAGTTCTCCATAGCCTGTCCTGCCTTTCTGGATTTTACACTTTTTTCAGATGGCCCTTTTGACCGGTGGGAAGTGAGACTTCATTGTAGTGCAGATTTCCTTTGCAAGCTTGCTTGGTTGGCCAAAAAGGGCGTATGCGTTTTTTCCTGAATATATTCAGGAAAAAACGCATACGCCCTTTTTGGCCAAGTGCATCATTGTGGACGTTCTGCCTCTTTTCCTATGCTTTCAATGCAATTCCAGTCTACCTCCTGAAATCGGTTTCCTGCAATTCTGCCCCGCTTTCAAGTCCTCTTGGCAGCCTTACTTCAGTCTATTTTTGGACGATAGCTGTCATTTATAACTCTGCAGGTTTGTGAATTACAGTGCCCCTGAGCTCCTTTCTTCAACTGGCTTTCTTGTGACCTGGCCGCAACACCGCAGGATGGCTTCAGGCCCTAATCTGGTTCCGGCCGGCATGCTGAGCCTTTGGTTTATTCCTCTTCCTGGTGGGAAATGAGAGTTAAATTTGCCCGTCCAGACACCTCCAGCTAGCCTCTCATTGGTTCTCGCTATTCCTATTCATCTTCCGCAGAAATTGCAAACTGGGCCAAACAGGAGCTTAAAGGGACTGACTCTCCAAGTGGGGAGAGTGTTAGTAAAGCGTCTGGAATGTTGCACCCGAGTACCAGGGGAGGAAAACTGAGACATATTTGAACACGTCTCCCGTTCCCATGGTTGGTCATATTCTGGGTTCCACATGCAAGTTTTAGCTGAAGGAAGAATACCTTAAACATGGAGAGTTGAGACCCGTGTAATGGGTACCATGCAATATGACTTCAAAGGGTCTTCATTTGCTCACCGAACCTCTCCAATCCTATCACTGCTGCGTTTATGCCCCTGTACACACGCTTGATTCTCTTTTGGAGACATAGCAATCCATAGGTTTTAAGATACTTACCAGTCAGGTACATTCTTAGGCGTTTAATATGCGGTGTTGAGTCCATTTCGTTGAGCAAGGAGTAGCTCTTGTCTATTCCATATTTGGCTTAAGGAACTTTATCTGTGCTCATTTCAATCTCTGGTTTTATGCAGCACCCCAACTCACCTTTACCCTTAAGCAAGCATAGGTTGGTTTTCTAAATTTGAGATCCTGTTCTGTTCTGTAATTCAGTTCCTGTGTAGCCAAGTTTCCATTCCGTGTATTACTGATATCTTATGATGTTTCTTTTTCTGTGTGACTTATTTCAGTTAGAATCATCATACCTGAATCCACTCATTGTGCTGCTAAGGGCCTGATGACATAGATTTCATTGCTGAGTGATATTGCTTTGTAAGTAAATACCACAACTTCTTTATCCATTTTTCACTTTCTGCGATGTTGAACTTGTACTGTAAACGAGGTTCTTGTAAACAGAGCCGTTCCAAACTTTGGGGTGGCTGTGTCTTTTTTATTTTAATTTCCCTAAGCTATAGGACCATAAGTGGCAGTGCACTAGGCTCTGTTGCTTTGTTTTTTAGATGTTTCAGGAAACACCATACACTTCTCCGGAGTGGTTGTTGGCAATTTACATCCCACCCATCAGCATAACAAGGCTCCCAGTTCTCCATGGCCTGTCCTGCCTTTCTGGATTTTACACTTTTTTCAGATGGCCCTTTTGACCGGGGGGAAGTGAGACTTCATTGTAGTGCAGATTTCCTTTGCAAGCTTTCTTCTTGGCCAAAAAGTGCGTATGCGTTTTTTCCTGAATATATTCAGGAAAAAATGCATACGCCCTTTTTGGCCAAGTGCATCATTGTGGACGTTCTGCCTCTTTTCCTATGCTTTCAATGCAATTCCAGTCTACCTCCTGAAATCGGTTTCCTGCAATTCTGCCCCGCTTTCAAGTCCTCTTGGCAGCCTTACTTCAGTCTATTTTTGGACGATAGCTGTCATTTATAAGTCTGCAGGTTTGTGAATTACAGTGCCCCTGAGCTCCTTTCTTCTACTCGCTTTCTTGTGAGCTGGCCGCCACACCGCAGGATGGCTTCAGGCCCTAATCTGTTTCCGGCACGGCACGCTGAGCCTTTGGTTAATTCCTCATCCTGGTGGGAAATTAGAGTTAAATTTGCCCGTCCAGACACCTCCTGCTTGTCTCTCATTGGTTCTCCCTATTCCTGTACATCTTCCGCAGAAATTGCAAATTGGGCCAAACAGGAGGTTAAAGGCACTGACTCTCCAAGTGGGGAGAGTGTTAGTAAAGCGTCTGGAATGTTGCACCGAAGTACCAGGGGACGAAAACTGCGACATATTTGAACACGTCTCCCGATCACACGGTTGATCATACTCTGGGTTCCACATGCATGTTTTAGCTGAAGAAAGAATACCTTAAACCTGGAAAGTTGAGACCCGTGGAATGGGTACCATGCAATATGACTTCAAAGGGTCCTCATTTGCTCACCGAACCTCTCCAATCCTATCACTGCTGCGTTTATGACCCTTGTACACACGCTTGATTCTCTTTTGGAGACATAGCAATCCATAGGTTTTAAGATACTTACTAGTCAGGTATATTCTTAGGCGTTTAATATGGGGTGTTGAGTCCATTACGTTGAGCAAGGAGTAGCTCTTGTCTATTCCATATTTGGCTTAAGGAAGTTTATCTGTGCTCATTTCAATCTCTGGTTTTATGCAGCACCCCAACTCACCTTTCCCCTTAAGCAAGCATAAGTTGGTTTTCTAAATTTGAGACCCTGTTCTGTTCTGTAATTCAGTTCCTGTGTAGCCAAGTTTACATTCCGTGTATTACTGATATCTTATGATGTTTCTTTTTCTGTGTGACTTATTTCAGTTAGAATCATCGTACCTGAATCTACTCATTATGCTGCTACGGGCCTGATGACATAGATTTCATTGCTGATTGATACTGCATTGTTCGTAAGTACCACAACTTCTTTATTCATTTTTCACTTTCTGCGATATTGAACTTGTACGGTAAACGAGATTCTTGTAAACAGAGACGTCCCAAACTTTGGGGTGACTGTGTCTTTTTGATTTTAATTTCCCTAAGCTATAGGACCATAAGTGGAAGTGCCCTAGGCTCTGTTGCTTTGTTTTTTAGATGTTTTAGGAAACACCATACACTTCTCCCGAGTGTCTGTTGGCAATTTACATCCCGCCCATCAGCATAACAAGGCTTCCAGTTCTCCATGGCCTGTCCTGCATTTCTGGATTTTACACTGTTTTCAGATGGCCCTTTTGACCGGGGGGAAGTGAGACTTCATTGTAGTGCAGATTTCCTTTGCAAGCTTTCTTTGTTGGCCAAAAAGGGCGTATGCGTTTTTTCCTTAATATATTCAGGAAAAAACGCATACGCCCTTTTTGGCCAAGTGCATCATTGTGGACGTTCTGCCTCTTTTCCTATGCTTTCAATGCAATTCCAGTCTACCTCCTGAAATCGGTTTCCTGCAATTCTGCCCCGCTTTCAAGTCCTCTTGGCAGCCTTACTTCAGTCTATTTTTGGACGATAGCTGTCATTTATAACTCTGCAGGTTTGTGAATTACAGTGCCCCTGAGCTCCTTTCTTCAACTCGCTTTCTTGTGAGCTAGCTGCAACATCGCAGGATGGCTTCAGGCCCTAATCTTGTACTGGCATGGCACGCTGAGCCTTTGGTTAATTCTTCTTCCTGGTGGGAAATGAGAGTTAAATTTGCCCGTTCAGACACCTCCAGCTAGTCACTCATTGGTTCTCCCTATTCCTGTTCATCTTCCGCAGAAATTGCAAACTGGGCCAAACAGGAGGTTAAAGTCACTGACTCTCCAAGTCGGGAGAGTGTTAGTAAAGCATCTGGAATGTTGCACCCGAGTACCAGGGGACGAAAACTGAGACATATTTGAACACGTTTCCCGATCACACGGTTGATCATACTCTGGGTTCCACATGCATGTTTTAGCTGAAGGAAGAATACGTTAAACCTGGAGAGCTGAGATCCGTGGAATGGGTAATATGCAATATGACTTCAAAGGGTCTTCATTTGCTCACCGAACCTCTCCAATCCTATCACTGCTGCGTTTATGTCCCTGTACACACGCTTGATTCTCTTTCGGAGACATAGCAATCCATAGGTTTTAAGATACTTACTAGTCAGGTACATTCTTAGGTCTTTAATATGGGGTGTTGAGTCCGTTTTGTTGAGCAATGAGTAGCTCTTGTCTATTCCATATTTGGCTTAAGGAACTTTATCTGTGCTCATTTCAATCTCTGGTTTTATCAGCACTGCAACTCACCTTTCCCCTTAAGCAAGCATAAGTTGCTTTTCTAAATTTGAGAACCTGTTTGTTTTGTAATTCAGTTCCTGTGTAGCCAAGTTTACATTCCGTGTATTACTGATATCTTATGATGTTTCTTTTTCTGTGTGACTTATTTCAGTTAGAATCATCATACCTGAATCCACTCATTGTGCTGCTACGGGCCTGATGACATAGATTTCATTGCTGAATGATATTGTATTGTACGTAAATACCACAAATTCTTTATCCATTTTTCACTTTCTGCGATATTGAACTTGTACCGTAAACGAGGTTCTTGTAAACAGAGGCGTCCCAAACTTTGGGGTGGCTGTGTCTTTTTGATTTTAATTTCCCTAAGCTATAGGACCATAAGTGGAAGTGCCCTAGGCTCTGTTGCTTTGTTTTTTAGATGTTTCAGGAAACACCATACACTTCTCCCAAGTGGCTGTTGGCAATTTACATCCTGCCCATCAGCATAACAAGGCTCCCAGTTCTCCATGGCCTGTCCTGCCTTTCTGGATTTTACACTAATTTCAGTTGGCCCCTTTGAGCAGGGGGAATTGAGACTTCATTGTAGTGCAGATTTCCTTTGCAAGCTTGCTTGGTTGGCCAAAAAGGGCGTATGCGTTTTTTCCTGAATATATTCAGGAAAAAACGCATACGCCCTTTTTGGCCAAGTGCATCATTGTGGACGTTCTGCCTCTTTTCCTATGCTTGAAATGCAATTCTAGTCTACCTCCTGAAATCGGTTTCCTGCAATTCTGCCCCGCTTTCAAGTCCTCTTGGCAGCCTTACTTCAGTATATTTTTGGACGGTGGCTCTCATTTATAACTCTGCAGGTTTGTGAATTACAGTGCCCCTGAGCTCCTTTCTTCAACTCGCTTTCTTGTGACCTGGCCGCAACACCGCAGGATGGCTTCAGGCCCTAATCTGGTTCTGGTACGGCACGTTGAGCCCTTGGTTATTTCCTCTTCCTGGTGGGAAATGAGAGTTAAATTTGCCCGTCCAGACACCTCCAGCTAGCCTCTCATTGGTTCTCGCTATTCCTGTTCATCTTCCGCAGAAATTGCAAACTGGGCCAAACAGGAGGTTAAAGGCGCTGACTCTCCAAGTGGGGAGAGTGTTAGTAAAGCGTCTGGAATGTTGCACCCGAGTACCAGGGGAGGAAAACTGAGACATATTTGAACACCTCTCCCGATCACATGGTTGATCATACTCTGGGTTCCACATGCATGTTTTAGCTGAAGGAAGAATACCTAAAAACTGGGTAGTTGAAACCCGTGGAATGGGTACCATGCAATATGACTTCAAAGGGTCTTCATTTGCTCACCGAACCTCTCCAATCCTATCACTGCTGCGTTTATGCCCCTGTACACATGCTTGATTCTCTTTCGGAGACATAGCAATCTATAGGTTTTAAGATACTTACTAGTCAGGTACATACTTAGGCGTTTAATATGGGGTGTTGAGTCCATTTCGTTGAGCAAGGAGTAGCTCTTGTCTATTCCATATTTGGCTTAAGGAACTTTATCTGTGCTCATTTCAATCTCTGGTTTTATGCAGCACCCCAACTCACCTTTCCCCTTAAGCAAGCATAAGTTGGTTTTCTAAATTTGAGACCCTGTTCTGTTCTGTAATTCAGTTCCTGTGTAGCCAAGTTTACATTCCGTGTATTACTGATATCTTATGATGTTTCTTTTTCTGTGTGACTTATTTCAGTTAGAATCATCATACCTGAATCCACTCATTGTGCTGCTACGGGCCTGATGACACAGATTTCATTGCTGAGTGATATTGCTTTGTAAGTAAATACCACAACTTCTTTATCCATTTTTCACTTTCTGCGATGTTGAACTTGTACTGTAAACGAGGTTCTTGTAAACAGAGCCGTCCCAAACTTTGGGGTGGCTGTGTCTTTTTGATTTTAATTTCCCTAAGCTATAGGACCATAAGTGGCAGTGCCCTAGGCTCTGTTGCTTTGTTTTTTAGATGTTTCAGGAAACACCATACACTTCTCCCAAGTGTCTGTTGGCAATTTACATCCCGCCCATCACCATAACAAGGCTAGCAGTTCTCCATGGCCTGTCCTGCCTTTCTGGATTTTACACTTTTTTCAGATGGCCCTTTTGACCGGGGGGAAGTGAGACTTCATTGTAGTGCAGATTTCCTTTGCCAGCTTGCTTGTTTGGCCAAAAAGGGCGTATGCGTTTTTTTCCTGAATATATTCAGGAAAAAACGCATACGCCCTTTTTGGCCAAGTGCATCATTGTGGACGTTCTGCCTCTTTTCCTATGCTTTCAATGCAATTCCAGTCTACCTCCTGCAATCGGTTTCCTGCAATTCTGCCCCGCTTTCGAGTCCTCTTGGCAGCCTTACTTCAGTCTATTTTTGGATGATAGCTCTCATTTATAACTCTGCAGGTTTGTGAATTACAGTGCCCCTGAGCTCCTTTCTTCAACTCGCTTTCTTGTGACCTGGCCGCAACACCGCAGGATGGCTTCAGGCCCTAATCTGGTTCCGGCACGGCACGCTGAGCCTTTGGTTATTTCCTCTTCCTGGTGGGAAATGAGAGTTAAATTTGCCCGTCCAGACACCTCCAGCTAGTCTCTCATTGGTTCTCGCTATTCCTGTTCATCTTCCGCAGAAATTGCAAACTGGGCCAAACAGGAGGTTAAAGGCGCTGACTCTCCAAGTCGGGAGAGTGTTAGTAAAGCGTCTGGAATGTTGCACCCGAGTACCAGGGGACGAAAACTGAGACATATTTGAACACGTCTCCCGATCACATGGTTGATCATACTCTAGGTTCCACATTCATGTTTTAGCTGAAGGAAGAATACCTTAAACCTGGAGAGTTAAGACCCGTGTAATGGGTACCATGCAATATGACTTCAAATGGTCTTCATTTGCTCACCGAACCTCTCCAATCCTATCACTGCTGCGTTTATGACCCTGTACACATGCTTGATTCTCTTTCGGAGACATAGCAATCCATAGGTTTTAAGATACTTACTAGTCAGGTACATTCTTAGGCGTTTAATATGCGGTGTTGAGTCCATTTCGTTGAGCAAGGAGTAGCTCTTGTCTATTCCATATTTGACTTAAGGAACTTTATCTGTGCTCATTTCAATCTCTGGTTTTATGCAGCACCCCAACTCACCTTTACCCTTAAGCAAGCATAAGTTGGTTTTCTAAATTTGAGACCCTGTTCTGTTCTGTAATTCAGTTCCTGTGTAGCCAAGTTTACATTCCGTGTATTACTGATATCTTATGATGTTTCTTTTTCTGTGTGACTTATTTCAGTTAGAATCATCATACCTGAATCCACTCATTCTGCTGCTAAGGGCCTTGTGACACAGATTTCATTGCTGAGTGATATTGCTTTGTAAGTAAATACCACAACTTCTTTATCCATTTTTCACTTTCTGCGATGTTGAACTTGTACTGTAAACGAGGTTCTTGTAAACAGAGCCGTTCCAAACTTTGAGGTGGCTGTGTCTTTTTGATTTTAATTTCCCTAAGCTATAGGACCATAAGTGGAAGTGCCCTAGGTTCTGTTGCTTTCTTTTTTACATGTTTCAGGAAACACCATACACTTCTCCCGAGTGGTTGTTGGCAATTTACATCCCGCCCATCAGCATAACAAGGCTCCCAGTTCTCCATAGCCTGTCCTGCCTTTCTGGATTTTACACTTTTTTCAGATGGCCCTTTTGACCGGTGGGAAGTGAGACTTCATTGTAGTGCAGATTTCCTTTGCAAGCTTGCTTGGTTGGCCAAAAAGGGCGTATGCGTTTTTTCCTGAATATATTCAGGAAAAAACGCATACGCCCTTTTTGGCCAAGTGCATCATTGTGGACGTTCTGCCTCTTTTCCTATGCTTTCAATGCAATTCCAGTCTACCTCCTGAAATCGGTTTCCTGCAATTCTGCCCCGCTTTCAAGTCCTCTTGGCAGCCTTACTTCAGTCTATTTTTGGACGATAGCTGTCATTTATAACTCTGCAGGTTTGTGAATTACAGTGCCCCTGAGCTCCTTTCTTCAACTGGCTTTCTTGTGACCTGGCCGCAACACCGCAGGATGGCTTCAGGCCCTAATCTGGTTCCGGCCGGCATGCTGAGCCTTTGGTTTATTCCACTTCCTGGTGGGAAATGAGAGTTAAATTTGCCCGTCCAGACACCTCCAGCTAGCCTCTCATTGGTTCTCGCTATTCCTATTCATCTTCCGCAGAAATTGCAAACTGGGCCAAACAGGAGGTTAAAGGGACTGACTCTCCAAGTGGGGAGAGTGTTAGTAAAGCGTCTGGAATGTTGCACCCGAGTACCAGGGGAGGAAAACTGAGACATATTTGAACACGTCTCCCGTTCCCATGGTTGGTCATATTCTGGGTTCCACATGCAAGTTTTAGCTGAAGGAAGAATACCTTAAACATGGAGAGTTGAGACCCGTGTAATGGGTACCATGCAATATGACTTCAAAGGGTCTTCATTTGCTCACCGAACCTCTCCAATCCTATCACTGCTGCGTTTATGCCCCTGTACACACGCTTGATTCTCTTTTGGAGACATAGCAATCCATAGGTTTTAAGATACTTACCAGTCAGGTACATTCTTAGGCGTTTAATATGCGGTGTTGAGTCCATTTCGTTGAGCAAGGAGTAGCTCTTGTCTATTCCATATTTGGCTTAAGGAACTTTATCTGTGCTCATTTCAATCTCTGGTTTTATGCAGCACCCCAACTCACCTTTACCCTTAAGCAAGGATAGGTTGGTTTTCTAAATTTGAGATCCTGTTCTGTTCTGTAATTCAGTTCCTGTGTAGCCAAGTTTCCATTCCGTGTATTACTGATATCTTATGATGTTTCTTTTTCTGTGTGACTTATTTCAGTTAGAATCATCATACCTGAATCCACTCATTGTGCTGCTAAGGGCCTGATGACATAGATTTCATTGCTGAGTGATATTGCTTTGTAAGTGAATACCACAACTTCTTTATCCATTTTTCACTTTCTGCGACGTTGAACTTGTACTGTAACGAGGTTCTTGTAAACAGAGGCATCCCAAACTTTGGGGTGGCTGTGTCTTTTTGATTTTAATTTCCCTAAGCTATAGGACCATAAGTGGCAGTGCACTAGGCTCTGTTGCTTTGTTTTTTAGATGTTTCAGGAAACACCATACACTTCTCCGGAGTGGTTGTTGGCAATTTACATCCCACCCATCAGCATAACAAGGCTCCCAGTTCTCCATGGCCTGTCCTGCCTTTCTGGATTTTACACTTTTTTCAGATGGCCCTTTTGACCGGGGGGAAGTGAGACTTCATTGTAGTGCAGATTTCCTTTGCAAGCTTTCTTCTTGGCCAAAAAGTGCGTATGCGTTTTTTCCTGAATATATTCAGGAAAAAATGCATACGCCCTTTTTGGCCAAGTGCATCATTGTGGACGTTCTGCCTCTTTTCCTATGCTTTCAATGCAATTCCAGTCTACCTCCTGAAATCGGTTTCCTGCAATTCTGCCCCGCTTTCAAGTCCTCTTGGCAGCCTTACTTCAGTCTATTTTTGGACGATAGCTGTCATTTATAAGTCTGCAGGTTTGTGAATTACAGTGCCCCTGAGCTCCTTTCTTCTATTCGCTTTCTTGTGAGCTGGCCGCCACACCGCAGGATGGCTTCAGGCCCTAATCTGTTTCCGGCACGGCACGCTGAGCCTTTGGTTAATTCCTCATCCTGGTGGGAAATTAGAGTTAAATTTGCCCGTCCAGACACCTCCTGCTTGTCTCTCATTGGTTCTCCCTATTCCTGTACATCTTCCGCAGAAATTGCAAATTGGGCCAAACAGGAGGTTAAAGGCACTGACTCTCCAAGTGGGGAGAGTGTTAGTAAAGCGTCTGGAATGTTGCACCGAAGTACCAGGGGACGAAAACTGCGACATATTTGAACACGTCTCCCGATCACACGGTTGATCATACTCTGGGTTCCACATGCATGTTTTAGCTGAAGAAAGAATACCTTAAACCTGGAAAGTTGAGACCCGTGGAATGGGTACCATGCAATATGACTTCAAAGGGTCCTCATTTGCTCACCGAACCTCTCCAATCCTATCACTGCTGCGTTTATGACCCTTGTACACACGCTTGATTCTCTTTTGGAGACATAGCAATCCATAGGTTTTAAGATACTTACTAGTCAGGTATATTCTTAGGCGTTTAATATGGGGTGTTGAGTCCATTACGTTGAGCAAGGAGTAGCTCTTGTCTATTCCATATTTGGCTTAAGGAAGTTTATCTGTGCTCATTTCAATCTCTGGTTTTATGCAGCACCCCAACTCACCTTTCCCCTTAAGCAAGCATAAGTTGGTTTTCTAAATTTGAGACCCTGTTCTGTTCTGTAATTCAGTTCCTGTGTAGCCAAGTTTACATTCCGTGTATTACTGATATCTTATGATGTTTCTTTTTCTGTGTGACTTATTTCAGTTAGAATCATCGTACCTGAATCTACTCATTATGCTGCTACGGGCCTGATGACATAGATTTCATTGCTGATTGATACTGCATTGTTCGTAAGTACCACAACTTCTTTATTCATTTTTCACTTTCTGCGATATTGAACTTGTACGGTAAACGAGGTTCTTGTAAACAGAGACGTCCCAAACTTTGGGGTGACTGTGTCTTTTTGATTTTAATTTCCCTAAGCTATAGGACCATAAGTGGAAGTGCCCTAGGCTCTGTTGCTTTGTTTTTTAGATGTTTTAGGAAACACCATACACTTCTCCCGAGTGTCTGTTGGCAATTTACATCCCGCCCATCAGCATAACAAGGCTTCCAGTTCTCCATGGCCTGTCCTGCATTTCTGGATTTTACACTGTTTTCAGATGGCCCTTTTGACCGGGGGGAAGTGAGACTTCATTGTAGTGCAGATTTCCTTTGCAAGCTTTCTTTGTTGGCCAAAAAGGGCGTATGCGTTTTTTCCTTAATATATTCAGGAAAAAACGCATACGCCCTTTTTGGCCAAGTGCATCATTGTGGACGTTCTGCCTCTTTTCCTATGCTTTCAATGCAATTCCAGTCTACCTCCTGAAATCGGTTTCCTGCAATTCTGCCCCGCTTTCAAGTCCTCTTGGCAGCCTTACTTCAGTCTATTTTTGGACGATAGCTGTCATTTATAACTCTGCAGGTTTGTGAATTACAGTGCCCCTGAGCTCCTTTCTTCAACTCGCTTTCTTGTGAGCTAGCTGCAACATCGCAGGATGGCTTCAGGCCCTAATCTTGTACTGGCATGGCACGCTGAGCCTTTGGTTAATTCTTCTTCCTGGTGGGAAATGAGAGTTAAATTTGCCCGTTCAGACACCTCCAGCTAGTCTCTCATTGGTTCTCGCTATTCCTGTTCATCTTCCGCAGAAATTGCAAACTGGGCCAAACAGGAGGTTAAAGGCGCTGACTCTCCAAGTGGGGAGAGTGTTAGTAAAGCGTCTGGAATGTTGCACCCGAGTACCAGGGGAGGAAAACTGAGACATATTTGAACACGTCTCCCGTTCACATGGTTGATCATACTTGGGTTCCACATGCATGTTTTAGCTGAAGGAAGAATACCTTAAACCTGGAGAGTTGAGACCCGTGTAATGGGTACCATGCAATATGACTTCAAAGGGTCTTCATTTGCTCACCGAACCTCTCCAATCCTATCACTGCTGCGTTTATGTCCCTGTACACACGCTTGATTCTCTTTCGGAGACATAGCAATCCATAGGTTTTAAGATACTTACTAGTCAGGTACATTCTTAGGTCTTTAATATGGGGTGTTGAGTCCGTTTTGTTGAGCAATGAGTAGCTCTTGTCTATTCCATATTTGGCTTAAGGAACTTTATCTGTGCTCATTTCAATCTCTGGTTTTATCAGCACTGCAACTCACCTTTCCCCTTAAGCAAGCATAAGTTGCTTTTCTAAATTTGAGAACCTGTTTGTTTTGTAATTCAGTTCCTGTGTAGCCAAGTTTACATTCCGTGTATTACTGATATCTTATGATGTTTCTTTTTCTGTGTGACTTATTTCAGTTAGAATCATCATACCTGAATCCACTCATTGTGCTGCTACGGGCCTGATGACATAGATTTCATTGCTGAATGATATTGTATTGTACGTAAATACCACAAATTCTTTATCCATTTTTCACTTTCTGCGATATTGAACTTGTACCGTAAACGAGGTTCTTGTAAACAGAGGCGTCCCAAACTTTGGGGTGGCTGTGTCTTTTTGATTTTAATTTCCCTAAGCTATAGGACCATAAGTGGAAGTGCCCTAGGCTCTGTTGCTTTGTTTTTTAGATGTTTCAGGAAACACCATACACTTCTCCCAAGTGGCTGTTGGCAATTTACATCCTGCCCATCAGCATAACAAGGCTCCCAGTTCTCCATGGCCTGTCCTGCCTTTCTGGATTTTACACTAATTTCAGTTGGCCCCTTTGAGCAGGGGGAATTGAGACTTCATTGTAGTGCAGATTTCCTTTGCAAGCTTGCTTGGTTGGCCAAAAAGGGCGTATGCGTTTTTTCCTGAATATATTCAGGAAAAAACGCATACGCCCTTTTTGGCCAAGTGCATCATTGTGGACGTTCTGCCTCTTTTCCTATGCTTGAAATGCAATTCTAGTCTACCTCCTGAAATCGGTTTCCTGCAATTCTGCCCCGCTTTCAAGTCCTCTTGGCAGCCTTACTTCAGTATATTTTTGGACGGTGGCTCTCATTTATAACTCTGCAGGTTTGTGAATTACAGTGCCCCTGAGCTCCTTTCTTCAACTCGCTTTCTTGTGACCTGGCCGCAACACCGCAGGATGGCTTCAGGCCCTAATCTGGTTCTGGTACGGCACGTTGAGCCCTTGGTTATTTCCTCTTCCTGGTGGGAAATGAGAGTTAAATTTGCCCGTCCAGACACCTCCAGCTAGCCTCTCATTGGTTCTCGCTATTCCTGTTCATCTTCCGCAGAAATTGCAAACTGGGCCAAACAGGAGGTTAAAGGCGCTGACTCTCCAAGTGGGGAGAGTGTTAGTAAAGCGTCTGGAATGTTGCACCCGAGTACCAGGGGAGGAAAACTGAGACATATTTGAACACCTCTCCCGATCACATGGTTGATCATACTCTGGGTTCCACATGCATGTTTTAGCTGAAGGAAGAATACCTAAAAACTGGGTAGTTGAAACCCGTGGAATGGGTACCATGCAATATGACTTCAAAGGGTCTTCATTTGCTCACCGAACCTCTCCAATCCTATCACTGCTGCGTTTATGCCCCTGTACACATGCTTGATTCTCTTTCGGAGACATAGCAATCTATAGGTTTTAAGATACTTACTAGTCAGGTACATACTTAGGCGTTTAATATGGGGTGTTGAGTCCATTTCGTTGAGCAAGGAGTAGCTCTTGTCTATTCCATATTTGGCTTAAGGAACTTTATCTGTGCTCATTTCAATCTCTGGTTTTATGCAGCACCCCAACTCACCTTTCCCCTTAAGCAAGCATAAGTTGGTTTTCTAAATTTGAGACCCTGTTCTGTTCTGTAATTCAGTTCCTGTGTAGCCAAGTTTACATTCCGTGTATTACTGATATCTTATGATGTTTCTTTTTCTGTGTGACTTATTTCAGTTAGAATCATCATACCTGAATCCACTCATTGTGCTGCTACGGGCCTGATGACACAGATTTCATTGCTGAGTGATATTGCTTTGTAAGTAAATACCACAACTTCTTTATCCATTTTTCACTTTCTGCGATGTTGAACTTGTACTGTAAACGAGGTTCTTGTAAACAGAGCCGTCCCAAACTTTGGGGTGGCTGTGTCTTTTTGATTTTAATTTCCCTAAGCTATAGGACCATAAGTGGCAGTGCCCTAGGCTCTGTTGCTTTGTTTTTTAGATGTTTCAGGAAACACCATACACTTCTCCCAAGTGTCTGTTGGCAATTTACATCCCGCCCATCACCATAACAAGGCTCCCAGTTCTCCATGGCCTGTCCTGCCTTTCTGGATTTTACACTTTTTTCAGATGGCCCTTTTGACCGGGGGGAAGTGAGACTTCATTGTAGTGCAGATTTCCTTTGCCAGCTTGCTTGTTTGGCCAAAAAGGGCGTATGCGTTTTTTTCCTGAATATATTCAGGAAAAAACGCATACGCCCTTTTTGGCCAAGTGCATCATTGTGGACGTTCTGCCTCTTTTCCTATGCTTTCAATGCAATTCCAGTCTACCTCCTGCAATCGGTTTCCTGCAATTCTGCCCCGCTTTCGAGTCCTCTTGGCAGCCTTACTTCAGTCTATTTTTGGATGATAGCTCTCATTTATAACTCTGCAGGTTTGTGAATTACAGTGCCCCTGAGCTCCTTTCTTCAACTCGCTTTCTTGTGACCTGGCCGCAACACCGCAGGATGGCTTCAGGCCCTAATCTGGTTCCGGCACGGCACGCTGAGCCTTTGGTTATTTCCTCTTCCTGGTGGGAAATGAGAGTTAAATTTGCCCGTCCAGACACCTCCAGCTAGTCTCTCATTGGTTCTCGCTATTCCTGTTCATCTTCCGCAGAAATTGCAAACTGGGCCAAACAGGAGGTTAAAGGCGCTGACTCTCCAAGTCGGGAGAGTGTTAGTAAAGCGTCTGGAATGTTGCACCCGAGTACCAGGGGAGGAAAACTGAGACATATTTGAACACGTCTCCCGATCACATGGTTGATCATACTCAGGGTTCCACACGCATGTTTTAGCTGAAGGAAGAATACGTAAAAGCTGGGTAGTTGAAACCCGTGGAATGGGTACCATGCAATATGACTTCAAAGGGTCTTCATTTGCTCACTGAACCTCTCCAATCCTATCACTGCTGCGTTTATGCCCCTGTACAGATGCTTGATTCTCTTTCGGAGACATAGCAATCCATAGGTTTTAAGATACTTACTAGTCAGGTACATTCTTAGGCGTTTAATATGCGGTGTTGAGTCCATTTCGTTGAGCAAGGAGTAGCTCTTGTCTATTCCATATTTGGCTTAAGGAACTTTATCTGTGCTCATTTCAATCTCTGGTTTTATGCAGCACCCCAACTCACCTTTCCCCTTAAGCAAGCATAAGTTGGTTTTCTAAATTTGAGACCCTGTTCTGTTCTGTAACTCAGTTCCTGTGTAGCCAAGTTTCCATTCTGTGTATTACTGATATCTTATGATGTTTCTTTTTCTGTGTGACTTATTTCAGTTAGAATCATCATACCTGAATCCACTCTTTGTGCTGCTAAGGGCCTGATGACATAGATTTCATTGCTGAGTGATATTGCTTTGTAAGTGAATACCACAACTTCTTTATCCATTTTTCACTTTCTGCGATGTTGAACTTGTACTGTAAACGAGGTTCTTGTAAACAGAGCCGTTCCAAACTTTGGGGTGGCTGTGTCTTTTTGATTTTAATTTCCCTAAGCTATAGGACCATAAGTGGAAGTGCCCTAGGTTCTGTTGCTTTGTTTTTTAGATGTTTCAGGAAACACCATACACTTCTCCCGAGTGGTTGTTGGCAATGTACATCCTGCCCATCAGCATAACAAGGCTCCCATTTCTCCATGGCCTGTCCTGCCTTTCTGGATTTTACACTTTTTTCAGATGGCCCTTTTGACCGGGGGTAAGTGAGACTTCATTGTAGTGCAGATTTCCTTTGCAAGCTTGCTTGGTTGGCCAAAAAGTGCGTATGCATTTTTTCCTGAATATATTCAGGAAAAAACGCATACGCCCTTTTTGGCCAAGTGCATCATTGTGGACGTTCTTCCTCTTTTCCTATGCCTGAAATGCAATTCCAGTCTACCTCCTGAAATCGGTTTCCTGCAATTCTGCCCCGCTTTCAAGTCCTCTTGGCAGCCTTACTTCAGTCTATTTTTGGACGATAGCTGTCATTTATAAGTCTGCAGGTTTGTGAATTACAGTGCCCCTGAGCTCCTTTCTTCTATTCGCTTTCTTGTGAGCTGGCCGCCACACCGCAGGATGGCTTCAGGCCCTAATCTGTTTCCGGCACGGCACGCTGAGCCTTTGGTTAATTCCTCATCCTGGTGGGAAATTAGAGTTAAATTTGCCCGTCCAGACACCTCCTGCTTGTCTCTCATTGGTTCTCCCTATTCCTGTACATCTTCCGCAGAAATTGCAAATTGGGCCAAACAGGAGGTTAAAGGCACTGACTCTCCAAGTGGGGAGAGTGTTAGTAAAGCGTCTGGAATGTTGCACCGAAGTACCAGGGGACGAAAACTGCGACATATTTGAACACGTCTCCCGATCACACGGTTGATCATACTCTGGGTTCCACATGCATGTTTTAGCTGAAGAAAGAATACCTTAAACCTGGAAAGTTGAGACCCGTGGAATGGGTACCATGCAATATGACTTCAAAGGGTCCTCATTTGCTCACCGAACCTCTCCAATCCTATCACTGCTGCGTTTATGACCCTTGTACACACGCTTGATTCTCTTTTGGAGACATAGCAATCCATAGGTTTTAAGATACTTACTAGTCAGGTATATTCTTAGGCGTTTAATATGGGGTGTTGAGTCCATTACGTTGAGCAAGGAGTAGCTCTTGTCTATTCCATATTTGGCTTAAGGAAGTTTATCTGTGCTCATTTCAATCTCTGGTTTTATGCAGCACCCCAACTCACCTTTCCCCTTAAGCAAGCATAAGTTGGTTTTCTAAATTTGAGACCCTGTTCTGTTCTGTAATTCAGTTCCTGTGTAGCCAAGTTTACATTCCGTGTATTACTGATATCTTATGATGTTTCTTTTTCTGTGTGACTTATTTCAGTTAGAATCATCGTACCTGAATCTACTCATTATGCTGCTACGGGCCTGATGACATAGATTTCATTGCTGATTGATACTGCATTGTTCGTAAGTACCACAACTTCTTTATTCATTTTTCACTTTCTGCGATATTGAACTTGTACGGTAAACGAGGTTCTTGTAAACAGAGACGTCCCAAACTTTGGGGTGACTGTGTCTTTTTGATTTTAATTTCCCTAAGCTATAGGACCATAAGTGGAAGTGCCCTAGGCTCTGTTGCTTTGTTTTTTAGATGTTTTAGGAAACACCATACACTTCTCCCGAGTGTCTGTTGGCAATTTACATCCCGCCCATCAGCATAACAAGGCTTCCAGTTCTCCATGGCCTGTCCTGCATTTCTGGATTTTACACTGTTTTCAGATGGCCCTTTTGACCGGGGGGAAGTGAGACTTCATTGTAGTGCAGATTTCCTTTGCAAGCTTTCTTTGTTGGCCAAAAAGGGCGTATGCGTTTTTTCCTTAATATATTCAGGAAAAAACGCATACGCCCTTTTTGGCCAAGTGCATCATTGTGGACGTTCTGCCTCTTTTCCTATGCTTTCAATGCAATTCCAGTCTACCTCCTGAAATCGGTTTCCTGCAATTCTGCCCCGCTTTCAAGTCCTCTTGGCAGCCTTACTTCAGTCTATTTTTGGACGATAGCTGTCATTTATAACTCTGCAGGTTTGTGAATTACAGTGCCCCTGAGCTCCTTTCTTCAACTCGCTTTCTTGTGAGCTAGCTGCAACATCGCAGGATGGCTTCAGGCCCTAATCTTGTACTGGCATGGCACGCTGAGCCTTTGGTTAATTCTTCTTCCTGGTGGGAAATGAGAGTTAAATTTGCCCGTTCAGACACCTCCAGCTAGTCTCTCATTGGTTCTCGCTATTCCTGTTCATCTTCCGCAGAAATTGCAAACTGGGCCAAACAGGAGGTTAAAGGCGCTGACTCTCCAAGTGGGGAGAGTGTTAGTAAAGCGTCTGGAATGTTGCACCCGAGTACCAGGGGAGGAAAACTGAGACATATTTGAACACGTCTCCCGTTCACATGGTTGATCATACTTGGGTTCCACATGCATGTTTTAGCTGAAGGAAGAATACCTTAAACCTGGAGAGTTGAGACCCGTGTAATGGGTACCATGCAATATGACTTCAAAGGGTCTTCATTTGCTCACCGAACCTCTCCAATCCTATCACTGCTGCGTTTATGTCCCTGTACACACGCTTGATTCTCTTTCGGAGACATAGCAATCCATAGGTTTTAAGATACTTACTAGTCAGGTACATTCTTAGGTCTTTAATATGGGGTGTTGAGTCCGTTTTGTTGAGCAATGAGTAGCTCTTGTCTATTCCATATTTGGCTTAAGGAACTTTATCTGTGCTCATTTCAATCTCTGGTTTTATCAGCACTGCAACTCACCTTTCCCCTTAAGCAAGCATAAGTTGCTTTTCTAAATTTGAGAACCTGTTTGTTTTGTAATTCAGTTCCTGTGTAGCCAAGTTTACATTCCGTGTATTACTGATATCTTATGATGTTTCTTTTTCTGTGTGACTTATTTCAGTTAGAATCATCATACCTGAATCCACTCATTGTGCTGCTACGGGCCTGATGACATAGATTTCATTGCTGAATGATATTGTATTGTACGTAAATACCACAAATTCTTTATCCATTTTTCACTTTCTGCGATATTGAACTTGTACCGTAAACGAGGTTCTTGTAAACAGAGGCGTCCCAAACTTTGGGGTGGCTGTGTCTTTTTGATTTTAATTTCCCTAAGCTATAGGACCATAAGTGGAAGTGCCCTAGGCTCTGTTGCTTTGTTTTTTAGATGTTTCAGGAAACACCATACACTTCTCCCAAGTGGCTGTTGGCAATTTACATCCTGCCCATCAGCATAACAAGGCTCCCAGTTCTCCATGGCCTGTCCTGCCTTTCTGGATTTTACACTAATTTCAGTTGGCCCCTTTGAGCAGGGGGAATTGAGACTTCATTGTAGTGCAGATTTCCTTTGCAAGCTTGCTTGGTTGGCCAAAAAGGGCGTATGCGTTTTTTCCTGAATATATTCAGGAAAAAACGCATACGCCCTTTTTGGCCAAGTGCATCATTGTGGACGTTCTGCCTCTTTTCCTATGCTTGAAATGCAATTCTAGTCTACCTCCTGAAATCGGTTTCCTGCAATTCTGCCCCGCTTTCAAGTCCTCTTGGCAGCCTTACTTCAGTATATTTTTGGACGGTGGCTCTCATTTATAACTCTGCAGGTTTGTGAATTACAGTGCCCCTGAGCTCCTTTCTTCAACTCGCTTTCTTGTGACCTGGCCGCAACACCGCAGGATGGCTTCAGGCCCTAATCTGGTTCTGGTACGGCACGTTGAGCCCTTGGTTATTTCCTCTTCCTGGTGGGAAATGAGAGTTAAATTTGCCCGTCCAGACACCTCCAGCTAGCCTCTCATTGGTTCTCGCTATTCCTGTTCATCTTCCGCAGAAATTGCAAACTGGGCCAAACAGGAGGTTAAAGGCGCTGACTCTCCAAGTGGGGAGAGTGTTAGTAAAGCGTCTGGAATGTTGCACCCGAGTACCAGGGGAGGAAAACTGAGACATATTTGAACACCTCTCCCGATCACATGGTTGATCATACTCTGGGTTCCACATGCATGTTTTAGCTGAAGGAAGAATACCTAAAAACTGGGTAGTTGAAACCCGTGGAATGGGTACCATGCAATATGACTTCAAAGGGTCTTCATTTGCTCACCGAACCTCTCCAATCCTATCACTGCTGCGTTTATGCCCCTGTACACATGCTTGATTCTCTTTCGGAGACATAGCAATCTATAGGTTTTAAGATACTTACTAGTCAGGTACATACTTAGGCGTTTAATATGGGGTGTTGAGTCCATTTCGTTGAGCAAGGAGTAGCTCTTGTCTATTCCATATTTGGCTTAAGGAACTTTATCTGTGCTCATTTCAATCTCTGGTTTTATGCAGCACCCCAACTCACCTTTCCCCTTAAGCAAGCATAAGTTGGTTTTCTAAATTTGAGACCCTGTTCTGTTCTGTAATTCAGTTCCTGTGTAGCCAAGTTTACATTCCGTGTATTACTGATATCTTATGATGTTTCTTTTTCTGTGTGACTTATTTCAGTTAGAATCATCATACCTGAATCCACTCATTGTGCTGCTACGGGCCTGATGACACAGATTTCATTGCTGAGTGATATTGCTTTGTAAGTAAATACCACAACTTCTTTATCCATTTTTCACTTTCTGCGATGTTGAACTTGTACTGTAAACGAGGTTCTTGTAAACAGAGCCGTCCCAAACTTTGGGGTGGCTGTGTCTTTTTGATTTTAATTTCCCTAAGCTATAGGACCATAAGTGGCAGTGCCCTAGGCTCTGTTGCTTTGTTTTTTAGATGTTTCAGGAAACACCATACACTTCTCCCAAGTGTCTGTTGGCAATTTACATCCCGCCCATCACCATAACAAGGCTCCCAGTTCTCCATGGCCTGTCCTGCCTTTCTGGATTTTACACTTTTTTCAGATGGCCCTTTTGACCGGGGGGAAGTGAGACTTCATTGTAGTGCAGATTTCCTTTGCCAGCTTGCTTGTTTGGCCAAAAAGGGCGTATGCGTTTTTTTCCTGAATATATTCAGGAAAAAACGCATACGCCCTTTTTGGCCAAGTGCATCATTGTGGACGTTCTGCCTCTTTTCCTATGCTTTCAATGCAATTCCAGTCTACCTCCTGCAATCGGTTTCCTGCAATTCTGCCCCGCTTTCGAGTCCTCTTGGCAGCCTTACTTCAGTCTATTTTTGGATGATAGCTCTCATTTATAACTCTGCAGGTTTGTGAATTACAGTGCCCCTGAGCTCCTTTCTTCAACTCGCTTTCTTGTGACCTGGCCGCAACACCGCAGGATGGCTTCAGGCCCTAATCTGGTTCCGGCACGGCACGCTGAGCCTTTGGTTATTTCCTCTTCCTGGTGGGAAATGAGAGTTAAATTTGCCCGTCCAGACACCTCCAGCTAGTCTCTCATTGGTTCTCGCTATTCCTGTTCATCTTCCGCAGAAATTGCAAACTGGGCCAAACAGGAGGTTAAAGGCGCTGACTCTCCAAGTCGGGAGAGTGTTAGTAAAGCGTCTGGAATGTTGCACCCGAGTACCAGGGGAGGAAAACTGAGACATATTTGAACACGTCTCCCGATCACATGGTTGATCATACTCAGGGTTCCACACGCATGTTTTAGCTGAAGGAAGAATACGTAAAAGCTGGGTAGTTGAAACCCGTGGAATGGGTACCATGCAATATGACTTCAAAGGGTCTTCATTTGCTCACTGAACCTCTCCAATCCTATCACTGCTGCGTTTATGCCCCTGTACAGATGCTTGATTCTCTTTCGGAGACATAGCAATCCATAGGTTTTAAGATACTTACTAGTCAGGTACATTCTTAGGCGTTTAATATGCGGTGTTGAGTCCATTTCGTTGAGCAAGGAGTAGCTCTTGTCTATTCCATATTTGGCTTAAGGAACTTTATCTGTGCTCATTTCAATCTCTGGTTTTATGCAGCACCCCAACTCACCTTTCCCCTTAAGCAAGCATAAGTTGGTTTTCTAAATTTGAGACCCTGTTCTGTTCTGTAACTCAGTTCCTGTGTAGCCAAGTTTCCATTCTGTGTATTACTGATATCTTATGATGTTTCTTTTTCTGTGTGACTTATTTCAGTTAGAATCATCATACCTGAATCCACTCTTTGTGCTGCTAAGGGCCTGATGACATAGATTTCATTGCTGAGTGATATTGCTTTGTAAGTGAATACCACAACTTCTTTATCCATTTTTCACTTTCTGCGATGTTGAACTTGTACTGTAAACGAGGTTCTTGTAAACAGAGCCGTTCCAAACTTTGGGGTGGCTGTGTCTTTTTGATTTTAATTTCCCTAAGCTATAGGACCATAAGTGGAAGTGCCCTAGGTTCTGTTGCTTTGTTTTTTAGATGTTTCAGGAAACACCATACACTTCTCCCGAGTGGTTGTTGGCAATGTACATCCTGCCCATCAGCATAACAAGGCTCCCATTTCTCCATGGCCTGTCCTGCCTTTCTGGATTTTACACTTTTTTCAGATGGCCCTTTTGACCGGGGGTAAGTGAGACTTCATTGTAGTGCAGATTTCCTTTGCAAGCTTGCTTGGTTGGCCAAAAAGTGCGTATGCATTTTTTCCTGAATATATTCAGGAAAAAACGCATACGCCCTTTTTGGCCAAGTGCATCATTGTGGACGTTCTTCCTCTTTTCCTATGCCTGAAATGCAATTCCAGTCTACCTCCTGAAATCGGTTTCCTGCAATTCTGCCCCGCTTTCAAGTCCTCTTGGCAGCCTTACTTCAGTCTATTTTTGGACGATAGCTGTCATTTATAACTCTGCAGGTTTGTGAATTACAGTGCCCCTGAGCTCCTTTCTTCAACTCGCTTTCTTTTGAGCTGGCCGCAACACCGCAGGATGGCTTCAGGCCCTAATCTGGTTCTGGTACGGCACGCTGAGCCTTTGGTTATTTCCTCTTCCTGGTGGGAAATGAGAGTTAAATTTGCCCGTCCAGACACCTCCAGCTAGCCTCTCATTTGTTCTCGCTATTCCTGTTCATCTTCCGCAGAAATTGCAAACTGGGCCAAACAGGAGGTTAAAGGGACTGACTCTCCAAGTCGGGAGAATGTTAGTAAAGCGTCTGGAATGTTGCACCCGAGTACCAGGGGAGGAAAACTGAGACATATTTGAACACGTCTCCCGTTCACATGGTTGATCATACTCTGGGTTCCACATGCATGTTTTAGCTGAAGGAAGAATACCTTAAACCTGGAGAGTTGAGACCCGTGGAATGAGTACCATGCAATATGACTTCAAAGGGTCTTCATTTGCTCACCGAACCTCTCCAATCCTATCACTGCTTCGTTTATGCCCCTGTACACACGCTTGATTCTCTTTTGGAGGTATAGCAATCCATAGGTTTTAAGATACTTACTAGTCAGGTACATTCTTAGGCGTTTAATATGGGGTTTTGAGTCCATTTCGTTGAGCAAGGAGTAGCTCTTGTCTATTCCATATTTGGCTTAAGGAACTTTATCTGTGCTCATTTCAATCTCTGGTTTTATGCAGCACCCCAACTCACCTTTCCCCTTAAGCAAGCATAAGTTGGTTTTCTAAATTTGAGACCCTGTTCTGTTTTGGAATGCAGTTCCTGTGTAGCCAAGTTTACATTCCGTGTATTAGTGATATCTTATGATGTTTCCTTTTCTGTGTGACTTATTTCAGTTAGAATCATCATACCTGAATCCACTCATTGTGCTGCTAAGGGCCTGATGACATAGATTTCATTTCTGAGTGATACTGCATTGTACATAAGGACCACAAGTTCTTTATCCATTTTTCACTTTCTGTGATATTGAACTTGTACGGTAAACGAGGTTCTTGTAAACGGAGGCGTCCAAACGTTGGGGTGGCTGTGTCTTTTTGATTTTAATTTCCCTAAGCTATAGGACCATAAGTGGAAGTGCCCTAGGCTCTGTTGCTTTGTTTTTTAGATGTTTCAGGAAACACCATACACTTCTCCTGAGTGTCTGTTGGCAATTTACATCCCGCCCATCAGCATAACAAGGCTCCCAGTTCTCCATGGCCTGTCCTGCCTTTCTGGATTTTACACTTTTTTCAGATGGCCCTTTTGACCGGGGGGAAGTGAGACTTCATTGTAGTGCAGATTTCCTTTGCAAGCTTGCTTGGTTGGCCAAAAAGGGCATATGCGTTTTTTCCTGAATATATTCAGGAAAAAACGCATATGCCCCTTTTTGGCCAAGTGCATCATTGTGGACGTTCTGCCTCTTTTCCTATGCTTTCAATGCAATTCCAGTCTACCTCCTGCAATCGGTTTCCTGCAATTCTGCCCCGCTTTCAAGTCCTCTTGGCAGCCTTACTTCAGTCTATTTTTGGACGATAGCTGTCATTTATAACTCTGCAGGTTTGTGAATTACAGTGCCCCTGAGCTCCTTTCTTCAACTCGCTTTCTTGTGACCTGGCCGCAACACCGCAGGATGTCTTCAGGCCCTAATCTGGTTCTGGCACGGCACGCTGTGCCTTTGGTTAATTCCTCTTCCTGGTGGGAAATGAGAGTTAAATTTGCCCATCCAGACACCTCCAGCTAGTCTCTCATTGGTTCTCGCTATTCCTGTTCATCTTCCACAGAAATTGCAAACTGGGCCAAACAGGAGGTTAAAGGGACTGACTCTCCAAGTGGGGAGAGTGTTAGTAAAGCGTCTGGAATGTTGCACCCGAGTACCAGGGTACGAAAACTGAGACATATTTGAACACGTCTCCCGATCACATGGTTGATCATACTCTAGGTTCCACATGCATGTTTTAGCTGAAGGAAGAATACCTTAAACCTGGGTAGTTGAAACCCGTGGAATGGGTACCATGCAATATGACTTCAAAGGGTCTTCATTTGCTCACGAACCTCTCCAATCCTATCACTGCTGCGTTTATGCCCCTGTACACATGCTTGATTCTCTTTCTGAGACATAGCAATCCATAGGTTTTAAGATACTTACTAGTCAGGTACTTTCTTAGGCGTTTAATATGCGGTGTTGAGTCCATTTCGTTGAGCAAGGAGTAGCTCTTGTCTATTCCATATTTGGCTTAAGGAACTTTATCTGTGCTCATTTCAATCTCTGGTTTTATGCAGCACCCCAACTCACCTTTCCCTTTAAGCAAGCATAAGTTGGTTTTCTAAATTTGAGACCCTGTTCTGTTCTGTAATTCAGTTCCTGTGTAGCCAAGTTTCCATTCCGTGTATTACTGATATCTTATGATGTTTCTTTTTCTGTGTGACTTATTTCAGTTACAATCATCATACCTGAATCCACTCATTGTGCTGCTAAGGGCCTGATGACATAGATTTCATTGCTGATTGATACTGCATTGTTCGTAAGTACCACAACTTCTTTATCCATTTTTCACTTTCTGCGATATTGAACTTGTACGGTAAATGAGGTTCTTGTAAACAGAGACGTCCCAAACTTTGGGGTGGCTGTGTCTTTTTGATTTTAATTTCCCTAAGCTATAGGACCATAAGTGGAAGTGCCCTAGGCTCTGTTGCTTTGATTTTTAGATGTTTCAGGAAACACCATACACTTCTCCCGAGTGGTTGTTGGCAATTTACATCCCGCCCATCAGCATAACAAGGCTCCCAGTTCTCCATGGCCTGTCCTGCCTTTCTGGATTTTACACTTTTTTCAGATGGCCCTTTTGACCGGGGGGAAGTGAGACTTCATTGTAGTGCAGATTTCCTTTGCAAGCTTGCTTGGTTGGCCAAAAAGGGCGTACGCGTTTTTTCCTGAATATATTCAGGAAAAAACGCGTACGCCCTTTTTCGCCAAGTGCATCATTGTGGACGTTCTGCCTCTTTTCCTATGCTTTCAATGCAATTCCAGTCTACCTCCTGAAATCGGTTTCCTGCAATTCTGCCCCGCTTTCAAGTCCTCTTGGCAGCCTTACTTCAGTCTATTTTTGGACGATAGCTGTCATTTATAACTCTGCAGGTTTGTGAATTACAGTGCCCCTGAGCTCCTTTGTTCAAGTCGCTTTCTTGTGAGCTAGCTGCAACATCGCAGGATGGCTTCAGGCCCTAATCTTTTTCTGGCATGGCACGCTGAGCCTTTGGTTAATTCCTCTTCCTGGTGGGAAATGAGAGTTAAATTTGCCCGTTCAAACACCTCCAGCTAGTCACTCATTGGTTCTCTCTATTCCTGTTCATCTTCCGCAGAAATTGCAAACTGGGCCAAACAGGAGGTTAAAGGCACTGACTCTCCAAGTCGGGAGAGTGTTAGTAAAGCATCTGGAATGTTGCACCCGAGTACCAGGGGACGAAAACTGAGACATATTTGAACACGTTTCCCGATCACACGGTTGATCGTACTCTGGGTTCCACATGCATGTTTTAGCTGAAGGAAGAATACCTTAAACCTGGAGAGCTGAGATCCGTGGAATGGGTAATATGCAATATGACTTCAAAGGGTCTTCATTTGCTCACCGAACCTCTCCAATCCTATCACTGCTGCGTTTATGCCCCTGTACACACGCTTGATTCTCTTTCGGAGACATAGCAATCCATAGGTTTTAAGATACTTACTAGTCAGGTACATTCTTAGGTGTTTAATATGGGGTGTTGAGTCCATTTTATTGAGCAAGGAGTAGCTCTTGTCTATTCCATATTTGGCTTAGGAACTTTATCTGTGCTCATTTCAATCTCTGGTTTTATGAGCACCGCAACTCACCTTTCCCCTTAAGCAAGCATAAGTTGCTTTTCTAAATTTGAGAACCTGTTTGTTTTGTAATTCAGTTCCTGTGTAGCCAAGTTTACATTCCGTGTATTACTGATATCTTATGATGTTTCTTTTTCTGTGTGACTTATTTCAGTTAGAATCATCATACCTGAATCCACTCATTGTGCTGCTATGGGCCTGATGACATAGATTTCATTGCTGATTGATACTGCATTGTACGTAAATACCACAACTTCTTTATCCATTTTTCACTTTCTGCGATATTGAACTTGTACCGTAAACGAGGTTCTTGTAAACGGAGGCGTCCCAAACTTTGGGGTGGCTGTGTCTTTTTGATTTTAATTTCCCTAAGCTATAGGACCATAAGTGGAAGTGCCCTAGGCTCTGTTGCTTTGTTTTTTAGATGTTTCATCAAACACCATACACTTCTCCCAAGTGGCTGTTGGCAATTTACATCCTGCCCATCAGCATAACAAGGCTCCCAGTTCTCCATGGCCTGTCCTGCTTTTCTGGATTTTACACTTTTTTCAGTTGGCCCCTTTGAGCAGGGGGAATTGAGACTTCATTGTAGTGCAGATTTCCTTTGCAAGCTTGCTTGGTTGGCCAAAAAGTGCGTATGCGTTTTTTCCTGAATATATTCAGGAAAAAACGCATATGCCCTTTTTGGCCAAGTGCATCATTGTGGACGTTCTGCCTCTTTTCCTATGCTTTCAATGCAATTCCAGTCTACCTCCTGAAATCGGTTTCCTGCAATTCTGCCCCGCTTTCAAGTCCTCTTGGCAACCTTACTTCAGTATATTTTTGGACGATGGCTCTCATTTATAACTCTGCAGGTTTGTGAATTACAGTGCCCCTGAGCTCCTTTCTTCAACTCGCTTTCTTGTGACCTGGCCGCAACACCGCAGGATGTCTTCAGGCCCTAATCTGGTCCGGCACGGCACACTGAGCCTTTGGTTAATTCCTCTTCCTGGTGGGAAATGAGAGTTAAATTTGCCCGTCCAGACACCTCCAGCTAGTCTCTCATTGGTTCTCCCTATTCCTGTTCATCTTCCGCAGAAATTGCAAACTTGGCCAAACAGGAGGTTAAAGGCGCTGACTCTCCAAGTGGGGAGAGTGTTAGTAAAGCGTCTGGAATGTTGCACCCGAGTATCAGGGGAGGAAAACTGAGACATATTTGAACACGTCTCCCGTTCACACGGTTGATCATACTCTGGGTTCCATATGCATGTTTTAGCTGAAGAAAGAATACCTTAAACCTGGAGAGTTGAGACCCGTGGAATGGGTACCATGCATTATAACTTCAAAGGGTCTTCATTTGCTCACCGAATCTCTCCAATCCTATCACTGCTGCGTTTATGACCCTTGTACACACGCTTGATTCTCTTTTGGAGACATAGCAATCCATAGGTTTTAAGATACTTACTAGTCAGGTATATTCTTAGGCGTTTAATATGGGGTGTTGAGTCCATTTCGTTGAGCAAGGAGTAGCTCTTGTCTATTCCATATTTGGCTTTAGGAACTTTATCTGTGCTCATTTCAATCTCTGGTTTTATGCAGCACCCCAACTCACCTTTCCACTTAAGCAAGCATAAGTTGGTTTTCTAAATTTGAGACCCTGTTCTGTTTTGTAATTCAGTTCCTCTGTCTCCAAGTTTACATTCCATGTATTAGTGATATTTTTTGATGTTTCTTTTTCTGTGTGACTTATTTCAGTTAGAATCAGCATACCCGAATCCACTCATTGTGCTGCTACTGGCCTGGTGACATAGATTTCATTGCTGAATGATATTGCATTGTACGTGAGTACCACAACTTCTTTATCCATTTTTCACTTTCTGTGATATTGAAATTGTACGGTAAACGAGGTTCTTGTAAACAGAGGCGTCCCAAACTTTGGGGTGGCTGTGTCTTTTTGATTTTAATTTCCCTAAGCTATAGGACCATAAGTGGAAGTGCACTAGGCTCTGTTGCTTTGGTTTTTAGATGTTTCAGGAAACACCATACACTTCTCCGGAGTGGCTGTTGGCCATTTACATCCCGCCCATCAGCATAACAAGGCTCCCAGTTCTCCATGTCCTGTCCTGCCTTTCTGGATTTCACACTTTTTTCAGATGGCCCTTTTGACCGGGGGGAAGTGAGACTTCATTGTAGTGCAGATTTCCTTTGCAAGTTTGCTTGGTTGGCCAAAAAGGGCGTATGCGTTTTTTCCTGAATATATTCAGGAGAAAACGCATACGCCCTTTTTGGCCAAGTGCATCATTGTGGACGTTCTGCCTCTTTTCCTATGCCTGAAATGCAATTCCAGTCTACCTCCTGAAATCAGTTTCCTGCAATTCTGCCCCGCTTTCAAGTCCTCTTTGCAGTGTTACTTCAGTATATTTTTGGATGATAGCTGTCATTTATAACTCTGCAGGTTTGTGAATTACAGTGCCCCTGAGCTCCTTTCTTCAACTCGCTTTCTTTTGAGCTGGCCGCAACACCGCAGGATGGCTTCAGGCCCTAATCTGGTTCTGGTACGGCACGCTGAGCCTTTGGTTATTTCCTCTCCTGGTGGGAAATGAGAGTTAAATTTGCCCGTCCAGACACCTCCAGCTAGCCTCTCATTTGTTCTCGCTATTCCTGTTCATCTTCCGCAGAAATTGCAAACTGGGCCAAACAGGAGGTTAAAGGCGCTGACTCTCCAAGTGGGGAGAGTGTTACTAAAGCGTCTGGAATGTTGCACCCGAGTACCAGGGGAGGAAAACTGAGACATATTTGAACACCTCTCCCGATCACATGGTTGATCATACTCTGGGTTCCACATGCATGTTTTAGCTGAAGGAAGAATACCTAAAAACTGGGTAGTTGAAACCCGTGGAATGGGTACCATGCAATATGACTTCAAAGGGTCTTCATTTGCTCACCGAACCTCTCCAATCCTATCACTGCTGCGTTTATGCCCCTGTACACATGCTTGATTCTCTTTCGGAGACATAGCAATCTATAGGTTTTAAGATACTTACTAGTCAGGTACATTCTTAGGCGTTTAATATGCGGTGTTGAGTCCATTTCGTTGAGCAAGGAGTAGCTCTTGTCTATTCCATATTTGGCTTAAGGAACTTTATCTGTGCTCATATCAATCTCTGGTTTTATGCAGCACCCCAACTCACCTTTACCCTTAAGCAAGCATAAGTTGGTTTTCTAAATTTGAGACCCTGTTCTGTTCTGTAATTCAGTTCCTGTGTAGCCAAGTTTACATTCCGTGTATTACTGATATCTTATGATGTTTCTTTTTCTGTGTGACTTATTTCAGTTAGAATCATCATACCTGAATCCACTCATTGTGCTGCTAAGGACCTGATGACACAGATTTCATTGCTGAGTGATATTGCTTTGTAAGTAAATACCACAACTTCTTTATCCATTTTTCACTTTCTGCGATGTTGAACTTGTACTGTAAACGAGGTTCTTGTAAACAGAGCCGTTCCAAACTTTGGGGTGGCTGTGTCTTTTTGATTTTAATTTCCCTAAGCTATAGGACCATAAGTGGAAGTGCCCTAGGTTCTGTTGCTTTGTTTTTTAGATGTTTCAGGAAACACCATACACTTCTCCCGAGTGGTTGTTGGCAATTTACATCCCGCCCATCAGCATGACAAGGCTCCCAGTTCTCCATGGCCTGTCCTGCCTTTCTGGATTTTACACTTTTTTCAGATGGCCCTTTTGACCGGGGGGAAGTGAGACTTCATTGTAGTGCAGATTTCCTTTGCAAGCTTGCTTGGTTGGCCAAAAAGGGCGTATGCGTTTTTTCCTGAATATATTCAGGAAAAAACGCATACGCCCTTTTTGGCCAAGTGCATCATTGTGGACGTTCTGCCTCTTTTCCTATGCTTTCAATGCAATTCCAGTCTACCTCCTGAAATCGGTTTCCTGCAATTCTGCCCCGCTTTCAAGTCCTCTTGGCAGCCTTACTTCAGTCTAATTTTTGACGATAGCTGTCATTTATAACTCTTCAGGTTTGTGAATTACAGTGCCCCTGAGCTCCTTTCTTCAACTCGCTTTCTTTTGAGCTGGCCGCAACACCGCAGGATGGCTTCAGGCCCTAATCTGGTTCTGGTACGGCACGCTGAGCCTTTGGTTATTTCCTCTCCTGGTGGGAAATGAGAGTTAAATTTGCCCGTCCAGACACCTCCAGCTAGCCTCTCATTTGTTCTCGCTATTCCTGTTCATCTTCCGCAGAAATTGCAAACTGGGCCAAACAGGAGGTTAAAGGCGCTGACTCTCCAAGTGGGGAGAGTGTTAGTAAAGCGTCTGGAATGTTGCACCCGAGTACCAGGGGAGGAAAACTGAGACATATTTGAACACCTCTCCCGATCACATGGTTGATCATACTCTGGGTTCCACATGCATGTTTTAGCTGAAGGAAGAATACCTAAAAGCTGGGTAGTTGAAACCCGTGGAATGGGTACCATGCAATATGACTTCAAAGGGTCTTCATTTGCTCACCGAACCTCTCCAATCCTATCACTGCTGCGTTTATGCCCCTGTACACATGCTTGATTCTCTTTCGGAGAGATAGCAATCTATAGGTTTTAAGATACTTACTAGTCAGGTACATTCTTAGGCGTTTAATATGCGGTGTTGAGTCCATTTCGTTGAGCAAGGAGTAGCTCTTGTCTATTCCATATTTGGCTTAAGGAACTTTATCTGTGCTCATATCAATCTCTTGTTTTATGCAGCACCCCAACTCACCTTTCCCCTTAAGCAAGCATAAGTTGGTTTTCTAAATTTGAGACCCTGTTCTGTTCTGTAATTCAGTTCCTGTGTAGCCAAGTTTACATTCCGTGTATTACTGATATCTTATGATGTTTCTTTTTCTGTGTGACTTATTTCAGTTAGAATCATCATACCTGAATCCACTCATTGTGCTGCTAAGGACCTGATGACACAGATTTCATTGCTGAGTGATATTGCTTTGTAAGTAAATACCACAACTTCTTTATCCATTTTTCACTTTCTGCGATGTTGAACTTGTACTGTAAACGAGGTTCTTGTAAACAGAGCCGTTCCAAACTTTGGGGTGGCTGTGTCTTTTTGATTTTAATTTCCCTAAGCTATAGGACCATAAGTGGAAGTGCCCTAGGTTCTGTTGCTTTGTTTTTTAGATGTTTCAGGAAACACCATACACTTCTCCCGAGTGGTTGTTGGCAATTTACATCCCGCCCATCAGCATGACAAGGCTCCCAGTTCTCCATGGCCTGTCCTGCCTTTCTGGATTTTACACTGTTTTCAGATGGCCCTTTTGACCGGGGGGAAGTGAGACTTCATTGTAGTGCAGATTTCCTTTGCAAGCTTGCTTGGTTGGCCAAAAAGGGCGTATGCGTTTTTTCCTGAATATATTCAGGAAAAAACGCATACGCCCTTTTTGGCCAAGTGCATCATTGTGGACGTTCTGCCTCTTTTCCTATGCTTTCAATGCAATTCCAGTCTACCTCCTGAAATAAGTTTCCTGCAATTCTGCCCCGCTTTCAAGTCCTCTTGGCAGCCTTACTTCAGTCTATTTTTGGACGATAGCTGTCATTTATAACTCTGCAGGTTTGTGAATTACAGTGCCCCTGAGCTCCTTTCTTCAACTCGCTTTCTTTTGAGCTGGCCGCAACACCGCAGGATGGCTTCAGGCCCTAATCTGGTTCCGGCACGGCACGCTGAGCCTTTGGTTAATTCCTCTTCCTGGTGGGAAATGAGAGTTAAATTTGCCCGTCCAGACACCTCCAGCTAGCCTCTCATTGGTTCTCGCTATTCCTGTTCATCTTCCGCAGAAATTGCAAACTGGGCCAAACAGGAGGTTAAAGGGACTGACTCTCCAAGTCGGGAGAGTGTTAGTAAAGCGTCTGGAATGTTGCACCCGAGTACCAGGGTACGAAAACTGAGACATATTTGAACACGTCTCCCGATCACATGGTTGATCATACTCTGGGTTCCACATGCAGGTTTTAGCAGAAGGAAGAATACCTTAAACCTGGGTAGTTGAAACCCGTGGAATGGGTACCATGCAATATGACTTCAAAGGGTCTTCATTTGCTCACCGAACCTCTCCAATCCTATCACTGCTGCGTTTATGCCCCTGTACACATGCTTGATTCTCTTTTGGAGACATAGCAATCCATAGGTTTTAAGATACTTACTAGTCAGGTACATTCTTAGGCGTTTAATATGCGGTGTTGAGTCCATTTCGTTGAGCAAGGAGTAGCTCTTGTCTATTCCATATTTGGCTTAAGGAACTTTATCTATGCTCATTTCAATCTCTGGTTTTATGCAGCACCCCAACTCACCTTTCCCTTTAAGCAAGCATAAGTTGGTTTTCTAAATTTGAGACCCTGTTCTGTTCTGTAATTCAGTTCCTGTGTAGCCAAGTTTCCATTCCGTGTATTACTGATATCTTATGATGTTTCTTTTTCTGTGTGACTTATTTCAGTTAGAATCATCATACCTGAATCCACTCATTGTGCTGCTAAGGGCCTGATGACACAGATTTCATTGCTGAGTGATATTGCTTTGTAAGTAAATACCACAACTTCTTTATCCATTTTTCACTTTCTGCGATGTTGAACTTGTACTGTAAACGAGGTTCTTGTAAACAGAGCCGTTCCAAACTTTGGGGTGGCTGTGTCTTTTTGATTTTAATTTCCCTAAGCTATAGGACCATAAGTGGAAGTGCCCTAGGTTCTGTTGCTTTGTTTTTTAGATGTTTCAGGAAACACCATACATTTCTCCCGAGTGGTTGTTGGCAATTTACATCCCGCCCATCAGCATAACAAGTCTCCCAGTTCTCCATGGCCTGTCCTGCCTTTCTGGATTTTACACTTTTTTCAGATGGCCCTTTTGACCGGGGGGAAGTGAGACTTCATTGTAGTGCAGATTTCCTTTGCAAGCTTGCTTGGTTGGCCAAAAAGGGCGTATGCGTTTTTTCCTGAATATATTCAGGAAAAAACGCATACGCCCTTTTTGGCCAAGTGCATCATTGTGGACGTTCTGCCTCTTTTCCTATGCTTTCAATGCAATTCCAGTCTACCTCCTGAAATCGGTTTCCTGCAATTCTGCCCCGCTTTCAAGTCCTCTTGGCAGCCTTACTTCAGTCTATTTTTGGACGATAGCTGTCATTTATAACTCTGCAGGTTTGTGAATTACAGTGCCCCTGAGCTCCTTTCTTCAACTCGCTTTCTTGTGACCTGGCCGCAACACCGCAGGATGGCTTCAGGCCCTAATGTGGTTCCGGCACGGCACGCTGAGCCTTTGGTTAATTCCTCTTCCTGGTGGGAAATGAGAGTTAAATTTGCCCGTCCAGACACCTCCAGCTAGTCTCTCATTGGTTCTCGCTATTCCTGTTCATCTTCCGCAGAAATTGCAAACTGCGCCAAACAGGAGGTTATAGGGACTGACTCTCCAAGTGGGGAGAGTGTTAGTAAAGCGTCTGGAATGTTGCACCCGAGTACCAGGGGAGGAAAACTGAGACATATTTGAACACGTCTCCCGATCACATGGTTGATCATACTCTGGGTTCCACATGCAGGTTTTAGCTGAAGGAAGAATACCTTAAACCTGGAGAGTTAAGACCCGTGTAATGGGTACCATGCAATATGACTTCAAAGGGTCTTCATTTGCTCACCGAACCTCTCCAATCCTATCACTGCTGCGTTTATGCCCCTGTACACATGCTTGATTCTCTTTTGGAGACATAGCAATCCATAGGTTTTAAGATACTTACTAGTCAGGTACATTCTTAGGCGTTTAATATGCGGTGTTGAGTCCATTTCGTTGAGCAAGGAGTAGCTCTTGTCTATTCCATATTTGGCTTAAGGAACTTTATCTGTGCTCATTTCAATCTCTGGTTTTATGCAGCACCCCAACTCACCTTTACCCTTAAGCAAGCATAAGTTGGTTTTCTAAATTTGAGACCCTGTTCTGTTCTGTAACTCAGTTCCTGTGTAGCCAAGTTTACATTCCGTGTATTAGTGATATCTTATGATGTTTCTTTTTCTGTGTGACTTATTTCAGTTAGAATCATCATACCTGAATCCACTCATTGTGCTGCTAAGGGCCTGATGACACAGATTTCATTGCTGAGTGATATTGCTTTGTAAGTAAATACCACAACTTCTTTATCCATTTTTCACTTTCTGCGATGTTGAACTTGTACTGTAAACGAGGTTCTTGTAAACAGAGCCGTTCCAAACTTTGGGGTGGCTGTGTCTTTTTGATTTTAATTTCCCTAAGCTATAGGACCATAAGTGGAAGTGCCCTAGGTTCTGTTGCTTTGTTTTTTAGATGTTTCAGGAAACACCATACACTTCTCCCGAGTGGTTGTTGGCAATTTACATCCCGCCCATCAGCATAACAAGGCTCCCAGTTCTCCATGGCCTGTCCTGCCTTTCTGGATTTTACACTTTTTTCAGATGGCCCTTTTGACCGGGGGGAAGTGAGCCTTCATTGTAGTGCAGATTTCCTTTGCAAGCTTGCTTGGTTGGCCAAAAAGGGCGTATGCATTTTTTCCTGAATATATTCAGGAAAAAACGCATACGCCCTTTTTGGCCAAGTGCATCATTGTGGACGTTCTGCCTCTTTTCCTATGCTTTCAATGCAATTCCAGTCTACCTCCTGAAATCGGTTTCCTGCAATTCTGCCCCGCTTTCAAGTCCTCTTGGCAGCCTTACTTCAGTCTATTTTTGGACGATAGCTGTCATTTATAACTCTGCAGGTTTGTGAATTACAGTGCCCCTGAGCTCCTTTCTTCAACTTGCTTTCTTGTGACCTGGCCGCAACACCGCAGGATGGCTTCAGGCCCTAATCTGGTTCCGGCACGGCACGCTGAGCCTTTGGTTAATTCCTCTTCCTGGTGGGAAATGAGAGTTAAATTTGCCCGTCCAGACACCTCCAGCTAGTCTCTCATTTGTTCTCGCTATTCCTGTTCATCTTCCGCAGAAATTGCAAACTGGGCCAAACAGGAGGTTAAAGGGACTGACTCTCCAAGTGGGGAGAGTGTTAGTAAACCGTCTGGAATGTTGCACCCGAGTACCAGGGTACGAAACCTGAGACATATTTGAACACGTCTCCCGATCACGTGGTTGATCATACTCTGGGTTCCACATGCATGTTTTAGCTGAAGGAAGAATACCTAAAACCTGGGTAGTTGAAACCCGTGGAATGGGTACCATGCAATATGACTTCAAAGGGTCTTCATTTGCTCACCGAACCTCTCCAATCCTATCACTGCTGCGTTTATGCCCCTGTACACATGCTTGATTCTCTTTCGGAGACATAGCAATCCATAGGTTTTAAGATACTTACTAGTCAGGTACATTCTTAGGCGTTTAATATGCGGTGTTGAGTCCATTTCGTTGAGCAAGGAGTAGCTCTTGTCTATTCCATATTTGGCTTAAGGAACTTTATCTGTGCTCATTTCAATCTCTGGTTTTATGCAGCACCCCAACTCACCTTTACCCTTAAGCAAGCATAAGTTGTTTTTCTAAATTTGAGACCCTGTTCTGTTCTGTAATTCTGTTCCTGTGTAGCCAAGTTTACATTCCGTGTATTACTAATATCTTATGATGTTTCTTTTTCTGTGTGACTTATTTCAGTTAGAATCATCATACCTGAATCCACTCATTGTGCTGCTAAGGGCCTGATGACACAGATTTCATTGCTGAGTGATATTGCTTTGTAAGTAAATACCACAACTTTTTTATCCATTTTTCACTTTCTGCGATGTTGAATTTGTACTGTAAACGAGGTTCTTGTAAACAGAGCCGTTCCAAACTTTGGGGTGGCTGTGTCTTTTTGATTTTAAATTCCCTAAGCTATAGGACCATAAGTTGAAGTGCCCTAGGTTCTGTTGCTTTGTTTTTTAGATGTTTCAGGAAACACCATACACTTCTCCCGAGTGGTTGTTGGCAATTTACATCCCGCCCTTCAGCATAACAAGGCTCCCAGTTCTCCATGGCCTGTCCTGCCTTTCTGGATTTTACACTTTTTTCAGATGGCCCTTTTGACCGGGGGGAAGTGAGCCTTCATTGTAGTGCAGATTTCCTTTGCAAGCTTCTTGCTTGGCCAAAAAGGGCGTATGCATTTTTTCCTGAATATATTCAGGAAAAAGCGCATACGCCCTTTTTGGCCAAGTGCATCATTGTGGACGTTCTGCCTCTTTTCCTATGCTTTCAATGCAATTCCAGTCTACCTCCTGAAATCGGTTTCCTGCAATTCTGCCCCGCTTTCAAGTCCTCTTGGCAGCCTTACTTCAGTCTATTTTTGGACGATAGCTGTCATTTATAACTCTGCAGGTTTGTGAATTACAGTGCCCCTGAGCTCCTTTCTTCAACTCGCTTTCTTGTGAGCTGGCCGCAACACCGCAGGATGGCTTCAGGCCCTAATCTGGTTCTGGCACGGCACGCTGAGCCTTTGGTTAATTCCTCTTCCTGGTGGGAAATGAGAGTTAAATTTGCCCGTCCAGACACCTCCAGCTAGTCTCTCATTGGTTCTCGCTATTCCTGTTCATCTTCCGCAGAAATTGCAAACTGGGCCAAACAGGAGGTTAAAGGGACTGACTCTCCAAGTGGGGAGAGTGTTAGTAAAGCGTCTGGAATGTTGCACCCGAGTACCAGGGGAGGAAAACTGAGACATATTTGAACACGTCTCCCGATCACATGGTTGATCATACTCTGGGTGCCACATGCATGTTTTAGCTGAAGGAAGAATACCTTAAACCTGCAGAGTTGAGACCCGTGTAATGGGTACCATGCAATATGACTTCAAAGGGTCTTCATTTGCTCACCAAACCTCTCCAATCCTATCACTGCTGCGTTTCTGCCCCTGTACACACGCCTGATTCTCTTTTGGAGACATAGCAATCCATAGGTTTTACGATACTTACTAGTCAGGTACATTCTTAGGCGTTTAATATGGGGTGTTGAGTCCATTTCGTTGAGCAAGGAGTAGCTCTTGTCTATTCCATATTTGGCTTAAGGAACTTTATCTGTGCTCATTTCAATCTCTGGTTTTATGCAGCACCCCAACTCACCTTTCCCCTTAAGCAAGCATAAGTTGGTTTTCTAAATTGGAGACCCTGTTCTGTTTTGGAATGCAGTTCCTGTGTAGCCAAGTTTACATTGCTTGTATTAGTGATATCTTATGATGTTCCTTTTTCTGTGTGAATTATTTCAGTTAGAATCATCGTACCTGAATCCACTCATTATGCTGCTACGGGCCTGATGACATAGATTTCATTGCTGAGTGATACTGCATTGTACGTAAGTACCACAAGTTCTTTATCCATTTTTCACTTTCTGTGATATTGAACTTGTACGGTAAACGAGGTTCTTGTAAACGGAGGCGTCCCAAAGTTTGGCGTGGCTGTGTCTTTTTGATTTTAATTTCCCTAAGCTATAGGACCATAAGTGGAAGTGCCCTAGGCTCTGTTGCTTTGTTTTTTAGATGTTTCAGGAAACACCATACACTTCTCCTGAGTGTCTGTTGGCAATTTACATCCCGCCCATCAGCATAACAAGGCTCCCAGTTCTCCATGGCCTGTCCTGCCTTTCTGGATTTTACACTTTTTTCAGATGGCCCTTTTGACCGGGGAGAAGTGAGACTTCATTGTAGTGCAGATTTCCTTTGCAAGTTTGCTTGGTTGGCCAAAAAGGGCGTATGCGTTTTTTCCTGAATATATTCAGGAAAAAACGCATACGCCCTTTTTAGTCAAGTGCATCATTGTGGACGTTCTGCCTCTTTTCCTATGCTTTCAATGCAATTCCAGTCTACCTCCTGAAATCGGTTTCCTGCAATTCTGCCCCGCTTTGAAGTCCTCTTGGCAGCCTTACTTCTGTCTATTTTTGGATGATAGCTCTCATTTATAACTCTGCAGGTTTGTGAATTACAGTGCCCCTGAGCTCCTTTCTTCAACTCGCTTTCTTGTGACCTGGCCGCAACACCGCAGGATGTCTTCAGGCCCTAATCTGGTTCCGGCACGGCACGCTGAGCCTTTGGTTAATTCCTCTTCCTGGTGGGAAATGAGAGTTAAATTTGCCCGTCCAGACACCTCCAGCTAGTCTCTCATTGGTTCTCGCTATTCCTGTTCATCTTCCGCAGAAATTGCAAACTGCGCCAAACAGGAGGTTATAGGGACTGACTCTCCAAGTGGGGAGAGTGTTAGTAAAGCGTCTGGAATGTTGTACCCGAGTACCAGGGGAGGAAAACTGAGACATATTTGAACACGTCTCCCGATCACATGGTTGATCATACTCTAGGTTCCACATGCAGGTTTTAGCTGAAGGAAGAATACCTTAAACCTGGAGAGTTAAGACCCGTGTAATGGGTACCATGCAATATGACTTCAAAGGGTCTTCATTTGCTCACCGAACCTCTCCAATCCTATCACTGCTGCGTTTATGCCCCTGTACACATGCTTGATTCTCTTTTGGAGACATAGCAATCCATAGGTTTTAAGATACTTACTAGTCAGGTACATTCTTAGGCGTTTAATATGCGGTGTTGAGTCCATTTCGTTGAGCAAGGAGTAGCTCTTGTCTATTCCATATTTGGCTTAAGGAACTTTATCTGTGCTCATTTCAATCTCTGGTTTTATGCAGCACCCCAACTCACCTTTACCCTTAAGCAAGCATAAGTTGGTTTTCTAAATTTGAGACCCTGTTCTGTTCTGTAACTCAGTTCCTGTGTAGCCAAGTTTACATTCCGTGTATTAGTGATATCTTATGATGTTTCTTTTTCTGTGTGACTTATTTCAGTTAGAATCATCATACCTGAATCCACTCATTGTGCTGCTAAGGGCCTGATGACACAGATTTCATTGCTGAGTGATATTGCTTTGTAAGTAAATACCACAACTTCTTTATCCATTTTTCACTTTCTGCGATGTTGAACTTGTACTGTAAACGAGGTTCTTGTAAACAGAGCCGTTCCAAACTTTGGGGTGGCTGTGTCTTTTTGATTTTAATTTCCCTAAGCTATAGGACCATAAGTGGAAGTGCCCTAGGTTCTGTTGCTTTGTTTTTTAGATGTTTCAGGAAACACCATACACTTCTCCCGAGTGGTTGTTGGCAATTTACATCCCGCCCATCAGCATAACAAGGCTCCCAGTTCTCCATGGCCTGTCCTGCCTTTCTGGATTTTACACTTTTTTCAGATGGCCCTTTTGACCGGGGGGAAGTGAGACTTCATTGTAGTGCAGATTTCCTTTGCAAGCTTGCTTGGTTGGCCAAAAAGGGCGTATGCATTTTTTCCTGAATATATTCAGGAAAAAACGCATACGCCCTTTTTGGCCAAGTGCATCATTGTGGACGTTCTGCCTCTTTTCCTATGCTTTCAATGCAATTCCAGTCTACCTCCTGAAATCGGTTTCCTGCAATTCTGCCCCGCTTTCAAGTCCTCTTGGCAGCCTTACTTCAGTCTATTTTTGGACGATAGCTGTCATTTATAACTCTGCAGATTTGTGAATTACAGTGCCCCTGAGCTCCTTTCTTCAACTTGCTTTCTTGTGACCTGGCCGCAACACCGCAGGATGGCTTCAGGCCCTAATCTGGTTCCGGCACGGCACGCTGAGCCTTTGGTTAATTCCTCTTCCTGGTGGGAAATGAGAGTTAAATTTGCCCGTCCAGACACCTCCAGCTAGTCTCTCATTTGTTCTCGCTATTCCTGTTCATCTTCCGCAGAAATTGCAAACTGGGCCAAACAGGAGGTTAAAGGGACTGACTCTCCAAGTGGGGAGAGTGTTAGTAAACCGTCTGGAATGTTGCACCCGAGTACCAGGGTACGAAACCTGAGACATATTTGAACACGTCTCCCGATCACGTGGTTGATCATACTCTGGGTTCCACATGCATGTTTTAGCTGAAGGAAGAATACCTAAAACCTGGGTAGTTGAAACCCGTGGAATGGGTACCATGCAATATGACTTCAAAGGGTCTTCATTTGCTCACCGAACCTCTCCAATCCTATCACTGCTGCGTTTATGCCCCTGTACACATGCTTGATTCTCTTTCGGAGACATAGCAATCCATAGGTTTTAAGATACTTACTAGTCAGGTACATTCTTAGGCGTTTAATATGCGGTGTTGAGTCCATTTCGTTGAGCAAGGAGTAGCTCTTGTCTATTCCATATTTGGCTTAAGGAACTTTATCTGTGCTCATTTCAATCTCTGGTTTTATGCAGCACCCCAACTCACCTTTACCCTTAAGCAAGCATAAGTTGTTTTTCTAAATTTGAGACCCTGTTCTGTTCTGTAATTCTGTTCCTGTGTAGCCAAGTTTACATTCCGTGTATTACTAATATCTTATGATGTTTCTTTTTCTGTGTGACTTATTTCAGTTAGAATCATCATACCTGAATCCACTCATTGTGCTGCTAAGGGCCTGATGACACAGATTTCATTGCTGAGTGATATTGCTTTGTAAGTAAATACCACAACTTTTTTATCCATTTTTCACTTTCTGCGATGTTGAATTTGTACTGTAAACGAGGTTCTTGTAAACAGAGCCGTTCCAAACTTTGGGGTGGCTGTGTCTTTTTGATTTTAAATTCCCTAAGCTATAGGACCATAAGTGGAAGTGCCCTAGGTTCTGTTGCTTTGTTTTTTAGATGTTTCAGGAAACACCATACACTTCTCCCGAGTGGTTGTTGGCAATTTACATCCCGCCCTTCAGCATAACAAGGCTCCCAGTTCTCCATGGCCTGTCCTGCCTTTCTGGATTTTACACTTTTTTCAGATGGCCCTTTTGACCGGGGGGAAGTGAGCCTTCATTGTAGTGCAGATTTCCTTTGCAAGCTTCTTGCTTGGCCAAAAAGGGCGTATGCATTTTTTCCTGAATATATTCAGGAAAAAGCGCATACGCCCTTTTTGGCCAAGTGCATCATTGTGGACGTTCTGCCTCTTTTCCTATGCTTTCAATGCAATTCCAGTCTACCTCCTGAAATCGGTTTCCTGCAATTCTGCCCCGCTTTCAAGTCCTCTTGGCAGCCTTACTTCAGTCTATTTTTGGACGATAGCTGTCATTTATAACTCTGCAGGTTTGTGAATTACAGTGCCCCTGAGCTCCTTTCTTCAACTCGCTTTCTTGTGAGCTGGCCGCAACACCGCAGGATGGCTTCAGGCCCTAATCTGGTTCTGGCACGGCACGCTGAGCCTTTGGTTAATTCCTCTTCCTGGTGGGAAATGAGAGTTAAATTTGCCCGTCCAGACACCTCCAGCTAGTCTCTCATTGGTTCTCGCTATTCCTGTTCATCTTCCGCAGAAATTGCAAACTGGGCCAAACAGGAGGTTAAAGGGACTGACTCTCCAAGTGGGGAGAGTGTTAGTAAACCGTCTGGAATGTTGCACCCGAGTACCAGGGTACGAAACCTGAGACATATTTGAACACGTCTCCCGATCACGTGGTTGATCATACTCTGGGTTCCACATGCATGTTTTAGCTGAAGGAAGAATACCTAAAACCTGGGTAGTTGAAACCCGTGGAATGGGTACCATGCAATATGACTTCAAAGGGTCTTCATTTGCTCACCGAACCTCTCCAATCCTATCACTGCTGCGTTTATGCCCCTGTACACATGCTTGATTCTCTTTCGGAGACATAGCAATCCATAGGTTTTAAGATACTTACTAGTCAGGTACATTCTTAGGCGTTTAATATGGGGTGTTGAGTCCATTTCGTTGAGCAAGGAGTAGCTCTTGTCTATTCCATATTTGGCTTAAGGAACTTTATCTGTGCTCATTTCAATCTCTGGTTTTATGCAGCACCCCAACTCACCTTTCCCCTTAAGCAAGCATAAGTTGGTTTTCTAAATTGGAGACCCTGTTCTGTTTTGGAATGCAGTTCCTGTGTAGCCAAGTTTACATTGCTTGTATTAGTGATATCTTATGATGTTCCTTTTTCTGTGTGAATTATTTCAGTTAGAATCATCGTACCTGAATCCACTCATTATGCTGCTACGGGCCTGATGACATAGATTTCATTGCTGAGTGATACTGCATTGTACGTAAGTACCACAAGTTCTTTATCCATTTTTCACTTTCTGTGATATTGAACTTGTACGGTAAACGAGGTTCTTGTAAACGGAGGCGTCCCAAAGTTTGGCGTGGCTGTGTCTTTTTGATTTTAATTTCCCTAAGCTATAGGACCATAAGTGGAAGTGCCCTAGGCTCTGTTGCTTTGTTTTTTAGATGTTTCAGGAAACACCATACACTTCTCCTGAGTGTCTGTTGGCAATTTACATCCCGCCCATCAGCATAACAAGGCTCCCAGTTCTCCATGGCCTGTCCTGCCTTTCTGGATTTTACACTTTTTTCAGATGGCCCTTTTGACCGGGGAGAAGTGAGACTTCATTGTAGTGCAGATTTCCTTTGCAAGTTTGCTTGGTTGGCCAAAAAGGGCGTATGCGTTTTTTCCTGAATATATTCAGGAAAAAACGCATACGCCCTTTTTAGTCAAGTGCATCATTGTGGACGTTCTGCCTCTTTTCCTATGCTTTCAATGCAATTCCAGTCTACCTCCTGAAATCGGTTTCCTGCAATTCTGCCCCGCTTTGAAGTCCTCTTGGCAGCCTTACTTCTGTCTATTTTTGGATGATAGCTCTCATTTATAACTCTGCAGGTTTGTGAATTACAGTGCCCCTGAGCTCCTTTCTTCAAGTCGCTTTCTTGTGACCTGGCCGCAACACCACAGGATGGCTTCAGGCCCTAATCTGGTTCTGGCACGGCACGCTGAGCCTTTGGTTAATTCCTCTTCCTGGTGGGAAATGAGAGTTAAATTTGCCCATCCAGACACCTCCAGCTAGTCTCTCATTGATTCTCGCTATTCCTGTTCATCTTCCACAGAAATTGCAAACTGGGCCAAACAGGAGGTTAAAGGGACTGACTCTCCAAGTCGGGAGAGTGTTAGTAAAGCGTCTGGAATGTTGCACCCGAGTACCAGGGGAGGAAAACTGAGACATATTTGAACACGTCTCCCGATCACATGGTTGATCATACTCTGGGTTCCACATGCAGGTTTTAGCTGAAGGAAGAATACCTTAACATGGAGAGTTAAGACCCGTGTAATGGGTACCATGCAATATGACTTCAAAGGGTCTTCATTTGCTCACCGAACCTCTCCAATCCTATCACTGCTGCGTTTATGCCCCTGTACACATGCTTGATTCTCTTTTGGAGACATAGCAATCCATAGGTTTTAAGATACTTACTAGTAAGGTACATTCTTAGGCGTTTAATATGCGGTGTTGAGTCCATTTCGTTGAGCAAGGAGTAGCTCTTGTCTATTCCATATTTGGCTTAAGGAAATTTATCTGTGCTCATTTCAATCTCTGGTTTTATGCAGCACCCCAACTCACCTTTCCCCTTAAGCAAGCATAAGTTGGTTTTCTAAATTTGAGACCCTGTTCTGTTCTGTAATTCAGTTCCTGTGTAGCCAAGTTTACATTCCGTTTATTAGTGATATCTTATGATGTTTCTTTTTCTGTGTGACTTATTTCAGTTAGAATCATCATACCTGAATCCACTCATTGTGCTGCTAAGGGCCTGATGACATAGATTTCATTGCTGAGTGATATTGCTTTGTAAGTAAATACCACAACTTCTTTATCCATTTTTCACTTTCTGCGATGTTGAACTTGTACTGTAAATGAGGTTCTTGTAAACAGAGGCGTCCCAAACTTTGGGGTGGCTGTGTCTTTTTGATTTTAATTTCCCTAAGCTATCGGACCATAAGTGGAAGTGCCCTAGGCTCTGTTGCTTTGTTTTTTAGATGTTTCAGGAAACACCATACACTTCTCCTGAGTGTCTGTTGGCAATTTACATCCCTCCCATCAGCATAACAAGGCTCCTAGTTCTCCATGGCCTGTCCTGCCTTTCTGGATTTTACACTTTTTTCAGATGGCCCTTTTGACCGGGGGGAAGTGAGACTTCATTGTAGTGCAGATTTCCTTTGCAAGCTTGCTTGGTTGGCCAAAAAGGGCGTATGCGTTTTTTCCTGAATATATTCAGGAAAAAACGCATACGCCCTTTTTGGCCAAGTGCATCATTGTGGACGTTCTGCCTCTTTTCCTATGCTTTCAATGCAATTCCAGTCTACCTCCTGAAATCGGTTTCCTGCAATTCTGCCCCGCTTTCAAGTCCTCTTGGCAGCCTTACTTCAGTCTATTTTTGGACGATAGCTCTCATTTATAACTCTGCAGGTTTGTGAATTACAGTGCCCCAGAGCTCCTTTCTTCAACTCGCTTTCTTTTGAGCTGGCCGCAACACCGCAGGATGGCTTCAGGCCCTAATCTGGTTCCGGCACGGCATGCTAAGCCTTTGGTTATTTCCTCTTCCTGGTTGGAAATGAGAGTTAAATTTGCCCGGCCAGACACCTCCAGCTAGCCTCTCATTGGTTCTCGCTATTCCTGTTCATCTTCCGCAGAAATTGCAAACTGGGCCAAACAGGAGGTTAAAGGCGCTGACTCTCCAAGTGGGGAGAGTGTTAGTCAAGCGTCTAGAATGTTGCACCCGAGTACCAGGGGAGGAAAACTGAGACATATTTGAACACCTCTCCCGTTCACATGGTTGATCATACTTGTGTTCCACATGCATGTTTTAGCTGAAGGAAGAATACCTTAAACCTGTAGAGTTGAGACCCGTGTAATGGGTACCATGCAATATGACTTCAAAGGGTCTTCATTTGCTCACCGAACCTCTCCAATCCTATCACTGCTGCGTTTATGCCCCTGTACACACGCTTGATTCTCTTTTGGAGACATAGCAATCCATAGGTTTTACGATACTTACTAGTCAGGTACATTCTTAGGCGTTTAATATGCGGTGTTGAGTCCATTTCGTTGAGCAAGGAGTAGCTCTTGTCTATTCCATATTTGACTTAAGGAACTTTATCTGTGCTCATTTCAATCTCTGGTTTTATGCAGCACCCCAACTCACCTTTCCCCTTAAGCAAGCATAAGTTGGTTTTCTAAATTTGAGACCCTGTTCTGTTCTGTAATTCAGTTCCTGTGTAACCAAGTTTACATTCCGTGTATTACTGATATCTTATGATGTTTCTTTTTCTGTGTGACTTATTTCAGTTAGAATCATCATACCTGAATCCACTCATTGTGCTGCTAAGGGCCTGATGACATAGATTTCATTGCTGAGTGATATTGCTTTGTAAGTAAATACCACAACTTCTTTATCCATTTTTCACTTTCTGCGATGTTGAACTTGTACTGTAAACGAGGTTCTTGTAAACAGAGCCGTTCCAAACTTTGGGGTGGCTGTGTCTTTTTGATTTTAATTTCCCTAAGCTATAGGACCATAAGTGGAAGTGCCCTAGGCTCTGTTGCTTTGTTTTTAGATGTTTCAGGAAACACCATACACTTCTCCGGAGTGTCTGTTGGCAATTTACATCCCGCCCATCAACATAACAAGGCTCCCAGTTCTCCATGGCCTGTCCTGCCTTTCTGGATTTTACACTTTTTTCAGATGGCCCTTTTGACCGGGGGGAAGTGAGACTTCCTTGTAGTGCAGATTTCCTTTGCAAGCTTGCTTGGTTGGCCAAAAAGGGCGTATGCGTTTTTTCCTGAATATATTCAGGAAAAAACGCATACGCCCTTTTTGGCCAAGTGCATCATTGTGGACGTTCTGCCTCTTTTCCTATGCTTTCAATGCAATTCCAGTCTACCTCCTGAAATCAGTTTCCTGCAATTCTGCCCCGCTTTCAAGTCCTCTTGGCAGCCTTACTTCAGTCTATTTTTGGACGATAGCTGTCATTTATAACTCTGCATGTTTGTGAATTACAGTGCCCCTGAGCTCCTTTCTTCAACTCGCTTTCTTGTGACCTGGCCGCAACACCGCAGGATGGCTTCAGGCCCTAATCTGCTTCCGGGCCGGCATGCTGAGCCTTTGGTTAATTCCTCTTCCTGGTGGGAAATGAGAGTTAAATTTGCCCGTTCAGACACCTCCAGCTAGTCTCTCATTGGTTCTCGCTTTCCTGTTCATCTTCCGCAGAAATTGCAAACTGGCCGAAACAGGAGGTTAAAGGGACTGACTCTCCAAGTCGGGAGAGTGTTAGTAAAGCGTCTGGAATGTTGCACCCGAGTACCAGGGGAGGAAAACTGAGACATATTTGAACACGTCTCCCATTCACATGGTTGATCATACTCTGGGTGCCACATGCATGTTTTAGCGGAAGGAAGAATACCTTAAACCTGGAGAGTTGAGACCCGTGGAATGGGTACCATGCAATATGACTTCAAAGGGTCTTCATTTGCTCACCAAACCTCTCCAATCCTATCACTGCTGCGTTTATGCCCCTGTACACACGCTTGATTCTCTTTTGGAGACATAGCAATCCATAGGTTTTAAGATACTTACTAGTCAGGTACATTCTTAGGCGTTTAATATGGGGTGTTGAGTCCATTTCATTGAGCAAGGAGTAGCTCTTGTCTATTCCATATTTGGCTTAAGGAACTTTATCTGTGCTCATTTCAATCTCTGGTTTTATGCAGCACCCCAACTCACCTTTCCCCTTAAGCAAGCATAAGTTGGTTTTCTAAATTGGAGACCCTGTTCTGTTTTGGAATGCAGTTCCTGTGTAGCCAAGTTTACATTGCGTGTATTAGTGATATCTTATGATGTTCCTTTTTCTGTGTGTCTTATTTCAGTTAGAATCATCGTACCTGAATCCACTCATTATGCTGCTACGGGCCTGATGACATAGATTTCATTGCTGAGTGATACTGCATTGTACGTAAGTACCACAAGTTCTTTATCCATTTTTCACTTTCTGTGATATTGAACTTGTACGGTAAACGAGGTTCTTGTAAACGGAGGCGTCCCAAACTTTGGGGTGGCTGTGTCTTTTTGATTTTAATTTCCCTAAGCTATAGGACCATAAGTGGAAGTGCCCTAGGCTCTGTTGCTTTGTTTTTTAGATGTTTTAGGAAACACCATACACTTCTCCTGAGTGTCTGTTGGCAATTTACATCCCGCCCATCAGCATAACAAGGCTCCTAGTTCTCCATGGCCTGTCCTGCCTTTCTGGATTTTACACTTTTTTCAGATGGCCCTTTTGACCGGAGAGAAGTGAGACTTCATTGTAGTGCAGATTTCCTTTGCAAGTTTGCTTGGTTGGCCAAAAAGGGCGTATGCGTTTTTTCCTGAATATATTCAGGAAAAAACGCATACGCCCTTTTTGGTCAAGTGCATCATTGTGGACGTTCTGCCTCTTTTCCTATGCTTTCAATGCAATTCCAGTCTACCTCCTGAAATCGGTTTCCTGCAATTCTGCCCCGCTTTCAAGTCCTCTTGGCAGCCTTACTTCAGTCTATTTTTGGACGATAGCTGTCATTTATAACTCTGCAGGTTTGTGAATTAGTGTCCCTGAGCTCCTTTCTTCAACTCGCTTTCTTGTGACCTGGCCGCAACACCGCAGGATGGCTTCAGGCCCTAATCTGGTTCCGGCACGGCACGCTGACCCTTTGGATAATTCCTCTTCCTGGTGGGAAATGAGAGTTAAATTTGCTCGTTCACACACCTCCAGCTAGTCTCTCATTGGTTCTCGCTATTCCTGTTCATCTTCCGCAGAAATTGCAAACTGGGCCAAACAGGAGGTTAAAGGGACTGACTCTCCAAGTCGGGAGAGTGTTAGAAAAGCGTCTGGAATGTTGCACCCGAGTACCAGGGTACGAAAACTGAGACATATTTGAACACGTCTCCCTATCACATGGTTGATCATACTCTGGGTTCCACATGCATGTTTTAGCGGAAGGAAGAATACCTAAAACCTGGGTAGTTGAGACCCGTGGAATGGGTACCATGCAATATGACTTCAAAGGGTCTTCATTTGCTCACCGAACCTCTCCAATCCTATCACTGCTGCGTTTATGCCCCTGTACACATGCTTGATTCTCTTTCGGAGACATAGCAATCCATAGGTTTTACGATACTTACTAGTGAGGTACATTCTTAGGCGTTTAATATGCGGTGTTGAGTCCATTTCGTTGAGCAAGGAGTAGCTCTTGTCTATTCCATATTTGACTTAAGGAACTTTATCTGTGCTCATTTCAATCTCTGGTTTTATGCAGCACCCCAACTCACCTTTACCCTTAAGCAAGAATAAGTTGGTTTTCTAAATTTGAGACCCTGTTCTGTTCTGTAATTCAGTTCCTGTGTAACCAAGTTTCCATTCCGTTTATTACTGATATCTTATGATGTTTCTTTTTCTGTGTGTCTTATTTCAGTTAGAATCATCATACCTGAATCCACTCATTGTGCTGCTAAGGGCCTGATGACACAGATTTCATTGCTGAGTGATATTGCTTTGTAAGTAAATACCACAACTTCTTTATCCATTTTTCACTTTCTGCGATGTTGAACTTGTACTGTAAACGAGGTTCTTGTAAACAGAGCCGTTCCAAACTTTGGGGTGGCTGTGTCTTTTTGATTTTAATTTCCCTAAGCTATAGGACCATAAGTGGAAGTGCCCTAGGTTCTGTGGCTTTGTTTTTTAGATGTTATAGGAAACACCATACACTTCTCGCGAGTCTCTGTTGGCAATTTACATCCCGCCCATCAGCATAACAAGTCTCCCAGTTCTCCATGGCCTGTCCTGCCTTTCTGGATTTTACACTTTTTTCAGATGGCCCTTTTGACCGGGGGGAAGTGAGACTTCATTGTAGTGCAGATTTCCTTTGCAAGCTTGCTTGGTTGGCCAAAAAGGGCGTATGCGTTTTTTCCTGAATATATTCAGGAAAAAACGCATACGCCCTTTTTGGCCAAGTGCATCATTGTGGACGTTCTGCCTCTTTTCCTATGCTTTCAATGCAATTCCAGTCTACCTTCTGAAATCGGTTTCCTGCAATTCTGCCCCGCTTTCAAGTCCTCTTGGCAGCCTTACTTCAGTCTATTTTTGGACGATAGCTGTCATTTATAACTCTGCAGGTTTGTGAATTACAGTGCCCCTGAGCTCCTTTCTTCAACTCGCTTTCTTTTGAGCTGGCCGCAACACCGCAGGATGGCTTCAGGCCCTAATCTGGTTCCGGCACGGCACGCTGAGCCTTTGGTTAATTCCTCTTCCTGGTGGGAAATGAGAGTTAAATTTGCCCGTCCAGACACCTCCAGCTAGGCTCTCATTGGTTCTCCCTATTCCTGTTCATCTTGCGCAGAAATTGCAAACTGGGCCAAACAGGAGTTTAAAGGCGCTGACTCTCCAAGTGGGGAGAGTGTTAGTAAAGCGTTGGAATGTTGCACCCGAGTACAAGGGGAGGAAAACTGAGACATATTTGAACACGTCTCCCGTTCACACAGTTGATCATATTCTGGGTTCCACATGCATGTTTTAGCTGAAGGAAGAATACCTTAAACCTGGAGAGTTGAGACCCGTGGAATGGGTACCATGCAATACGACTTCAAAGGGTCCACATTTGCTCACCGAACCTCTCCAATCCTATCACTGCTGCGTTTATGCCCCTGTACACATGCTTGATTCTCTTTCGGAGACATAGCAATCCATAGGTTTTAAGATACTTACTAGTCAGGTACATTCTTAGGCGTTTAATATGCGGTGTTGAGTCCATTTCGTTGAGCAAGGAGTAGCTCTTGTCTATTCCATATTTGGCTTAAGGAACTTTATCTGTGCTCATTTCAATCTCTGGTTTTATGCAGCACCCCAACTCACCTTTACCCTTAAGCAAGAATAAGTTGGTTTTCTAAATTTGAGACCCTGTTCTGTTCTGTAATTCAGTTCCTGTGTAACCAAGTTTCCATTCCGTGTATTACTGATATCTTATGATGTTTCTTTTTCTGTGTGTCTTATTTCAGTTAGAATCATCATACCTGAATCCACTCATTGTGCTGCTAAGGGCCTGATGACACAGATTTCATTGCTGAGTGATATTGCTTTGTAAGTAAATACCACAACTTCTTTATCCATTTTTCACTTTCTGCGATGTTGAACTTGTACTGTAAACGAGGTTCTTGTAAACAGAGCCGTTCCAAACTTTGGGGTGGCTGTGTCTTTTTGATTTTAATTTCCCTAAGCTATAGGACCATAAGTGGAAGTGCCCTAGGTTCTGTGGCTTTGTTTTTTAGATGTTATAGGAAACACCATACACTTCTCGCGAGTCTCTGTTGGCAATTTACATCCCGCCCATCAGCATAACAAGTCTCCCAGTTCTCCATGGCCTGTCCTGCCTTTCTGGATTTTACACTTTTTTCAGATGGCCCTTTTGACCGGGGGGAAGTGAGACTTCATTGTAGTGCAGATTTCCTTTGCAAGCTTGCTTGGTTGGCCAAAAAGGGCGTATGCGTTTTTTCCTGAATATATTCAGGAAAAAACGCATACGCCCTTTTTGGCCAAGAGCATCATTGTGGACGTTCTGCCTCTTTTCCTATGCTTTCAATGCAATTCCAGTCTACCTTCTGAAATCGGTTTCCTGCAATTCTGCCCCGCTTTCAAGTCCTCTTGGCAGCCTTACTTCAGTCTATTTTTGGACGATAGCTGTCATTTATAACTCTGCAGGTTTGTGAATTACAGTGCCCCTGAGCTCCTTTCTTCAACTCGCTTTCTTTTGAGCTGGCCGCAACACCGCAGGATGGCTTCAGGCCCTAATCTGGTTCCGGCACGGCACGCTGAGCCTTTGGTTAATTCCTCTTCCTGGTGGGAAATGAGAGTTAAATTTGCCCGTCCAGACACCTCCAGCTAGGCTCTCATTGGTTCTCCCTATTCCTGTTCATCTTGCGCAGAAATTGCAAACTGGGCCAAACAGGAGTTTAAAGGCGCTGACTCTCCAAGTGGGGAGAGTGTTAGTAAAGCGTTGGAATGTTGCACCCGAGTACAAGGGGAGGAAAACTGAGACATATTTGAACACGTCTCCCGTTCACACAGTTGATCATATTCTGGGTTCCACATGCATGTTTTAGCTGAAGGAAGAATACCTTAAACCTGGAGAGTTGAGACCCGTGGAATGGGTACCATGCAATACGACTTTAAAGGGTCCACATTTGCTCACCGAACCTCTCCAATCCTATCACTGCTGCGTTTATGCCCCTGTACACATGCTTGATTCTCTTTCGGAGACATAGCAATCCATAGGTTTTAAGATACTTACTAGTCAGGTACATTCTTAGGCGTTTAATATGCGGTGTTGAGTCCATTTCGTTGAGCAAGGAGTAGCTCTTGTCTATTCCATATTTGGCTTAAGGAACTTTATCTGTGCTCATTTCAATCTCTGGTTTTATGCAGCACCCCAACTCACCTTTACCCTTAAGCAAGAATAAGTTGGTTTTCTAAATTTGAGACCCTGTTCTGTTCTGTAATTCAGTTCCTGTGTAACCAAGTTTCCATTCCGTGTATTACTGATATCTTATGATGTTTCTTTTTCTGTGTGTCTTATTTCAGTTAGAATCATCATACCTGAATCCACTCATTGTGCTGCTAAGGGCCTGATGACACAGATTTCATTGCTGAGTGATATTGCTTTGTAAGTAAATACCACAACTTCTTTATCCATTTTTCACTTTCTGCGATGTTGAACTTGTACTGTAAACGAGGTTCTTGTAAACAGAGCCGTTCCAAACTTTGGGGTGGCTGTGTCTTTTTGATTTTAATTTCCCTAAGCTATAGGACCATAAGTGGAAGTGCCCTAGGTTCTGTGGCTTTGTTTTTTAGATGTTATAGGAAACACCATACACTTCTCGCGAGTCTCTGTTGGCAATTTACATCCCGCCCATCAGCATAACAAGTCTCCCAGTTCTCCATGGCCTGTCCTGCCTTTCTGGATTTTACACTTTTTTCAGATGGCCCTTTTGACCGGGGGGAAGTGAGACTTCATTGTAGTGCAGATTTCCTTTGCAAGCTTGCTTGGTTGGCCAAAAAGGGCGTATGCGTTTTTTCCTGAATATATTCAGGAAAAAACGCATACGCCCTTTTTGGCCAAGTGCATCATTGTGGACGTTCTGCCTCTTTTCCTATGCTTTCAATGCAATTCCAGTCTACCTTCTGAAATCGGTTTCCTGCAATTCTGCCCCGCTTTCAAGTCCTCTTGGCAGCCTTACTTCAGTCTATTTTTGGACGATAGCTGTCATTTATAACTCTGCAGGTTTGTGAATTACAGTGCCCCTGAGCTCCTTTCTTCAACTCGCTTTCTTTTGAGCTGGCCGCAACACCGCAGGATGGCTTCAGGCCCTAATCTGGTTCCGGCACGGCACGCTGAGCCTTTGGTTAATTCCTCTTCCTGGTGGGAAATGAGAGTTAAATTTGCCCGTCCAGACACCTCCAGCTAGGCTCTCATTGGTTCTCCCTATTCCTGTTCATCTTGCGCAGAAATTGCAAACTGGGCCAAACAGGAGTTTAAAGGCGCTGACTCTCCAAGTGGGGAGAGTGTTAGTAAAGCGTTGGAATGTTGCACCCGAGTACAAGGGGAGGAAAACTGAGACATATTTGAACACGTCTCCCGTTCACACAGTTGATCATATTCTGGGTTCCACATGCATGTTTTAGCTGAAGGAAGAATACCTTAAACCTGGAGAGTTGAGACCCGTGGAATGGGTACCATGCAATACGACTTGAAAGGGTCCACATTTGCTCACCGAACCTCTCCAATCCTATCACTGCTGCGTTTATGCCCCTGTACACATGCTTGATTCTCTTTCGGAGACATAGCAATCCATAGGTTTTAAGATACTTACTAGTCAGGTACATTCTTAGGCGTTTAATATGAGATGATGAGTCCATTTCGTTGAGCAAGGAGTAGCTCTTGTCTATTCCATATTTGGCTTAAGGAACTTTATCTGTGCTCATTTCAATCTCTGGTTTTATGTAGCACCCCAACTCACCTTTACCCTTAAGCAAGAATAAGTTGGTTTTCTAAATTTGAGACCCTGTTCTGTTCTGTAATTCAGTTCCTGTGTAGCCAAGTTTACATTCCGTGTATTACTGATATCTTATGATGTTTCTTTTTCTGTGTGACTTATTTCAGTTAGAATCATCATACCTGAATCCACTCATTGTGCTGCTAAGGGCCTGATGACACAGATTTCATTGCTGAGTGATATTGCTTTGTAAGTAAATACCACAACTTCTTTATCCATTTTTCACTTTCTGCGATGTTGAACTTGTACTGTAAACGAGGTTCTTGTAAACAGAGCCGTTCCAAACTTTGGGGTGGCTGTGTCTTTTTGATTTTAGTTTCCCTAAGCTATAGGACCATAAGTGGCAGTGCCCTAGGCTCTGTTGCTTTGTTTTTTAGATGTTTCAGGAAACACCATACACTTCTCCCGAGTGTCTGTTGGCAATTTACATCCCGCCCATCAGCATACCAAGGCTCCCAGTTCTCCATGGCCTGTCCTGCCTTTCTGGATTTTACACTTTTTTCAGATGGCCCTTTTGACCGGGGGGAAGTGAGACTTCATTGTAGTGCAGATTTCCTTTGCAAGCTTGCTTGGTTGGCCAAAAAGGGCGTATGCGTTTTTTCCTGAATATATTCAGGAAAAAACGCATACGCCCTTTTTGGCCAAGTGCATCATTGTGGACGTTCTGCCTCTTTTCCTATGCTTTCAATGCAATTCCAGTCTACCTCCTGAAATCGGTTTCCTGCAATTCTGCCCCACTTTCAAGTCCTCTTGGCAGCCTTACTTCAGTCTACTTTTGGACGATAGCTGTCATTTATAACTCTGCAGGTTTGTGAATTACAGTGCCCCTGAGCTCCTTTCTTCAACTCGCTTTCTTTTGAGCTGGCCGCAACACCGCAGGATGGCTTCAGGCCCTAATCTGGTTCCGGCACGGCACGCTGAGCCTTTGGTTATTTCCTCTTCCTGGTTTGAAATGAGAGTTAAATTTGCCCGTCCAGACACCTCCAGCTAGCCTCTCATTGGTTCTCGCTATTCCTGTTCATCTTCCGCAGAAATTGCAAACTGGGCCAAACAGGAGGTTAAAGGGACTGACTCTCCAAGTCAGGAGAGTGTTAGTAAAGCGTCTGGAATGTTGCACCCGAGTACCAGGGTACGAAAACTGAGACATATTTGAACACGTCTCCCGATCACATGGTTGATCATACTCTAGGTTCCACATGCATGTTTTAGCTGAAGGAAGAATACCTTAAACCTGGGTAGTTGAAACCCGTGGAATGGGTACCATGCAATATGACTTCAAAGGGTCTTCATTTGCTCACCGAACCTCTCCAATCCTATCACTGCTGCGTTTATGCCCCTGTACACACGCTTGATTCTCTTTCGGAGACATAGCAATCCATAGGTTTTAAGATACTTACTAGTCAGGTACATTCTTAGGCATTTAGTATGCGGTGTTGAGTCCATTTCGCTGAGCAAGGAGTAGCTCTTGTCTATTCCATATTTGACTTAAGGAACTTTATCTGTGCTCATTTCAATCTCTGGTTTTATGCAGCACCCCAACTCACCTTTACCCTTAAGCAAGCATAAGTTGGTTTTGTAAATTTGAGACCCTGTTCTGTTCTGTAATTCAGTTCCTGTGTAGCCAAGTTTACATTCCATTTATTAGTGATATCTTATGATGTTTCTTTTTCTGTGTGACTTATTTCAGTTAGAATCATCATACCTGAATCCACTCATTTTGCTGCTAAGGGCCTGATGACACAGATTTCATTGCTGAGTGATATTGCTTTGTAAGTAAATACCACAACTTCTTTATCCATTTTTCACTTTCTGCGATGTTGAACTTGTACTGTAAACGAGGTTCTTGTAAACAGAGGCGTCCCAAACTTTGGGGTGGCTGTGTCTTTTTGATTTTAATTTCCCTAAGCTATAGGACCATAAGTGGAAGTGCCCTAGGCTCTGTTGCTTTGTTTTTTAGATGTTTCAGGAAACACCATACACTTCTCCCAAGTGTCTGTTGGCAATTTACATCCCGCCCATCAGCATAACAAGGCTCCCAGTTCTCCATGGCCTGTCCTGCCTTTCTGGATTTTACACTTTTTTCAGATGGCCCTTTTGACCGGGGGGAAGTGAGACTTCATTGTAGTGCAGATTTCCTTTGCAAGCTTGCTTGGTTGGCCAAAAAGGGCGTATGCGTTTTTTCCTGAATATATTCAGGAAAAAACGCATACGCCCTTTTTGGCCAAGTGCATCACTGTGGACGTTCTGCCTCTTTTCCTATGCTTTCAATGCAATTCCAGTCTACCTCCTGAAATCGGTTTCCTGCAATTCTGCCCCGCTTTCAAGTCCTCTTGGCAGCCTTACTTCAGTCTATTTTTGGACGATAGCTCTCATTTATAACTCTGCAGGTTTGTGAATTACAGTGCCCCTGAGCTCCTTTCTTCAACTCGCTTTCTTGTGAGCTGGCCGCAACACCGCAGGATGGCTTCAGGCCCTAATCTGGTTCCGGCACGGCACGCTGAGCCTTTCGTTAATTCCTCTTCCTGGTGGGAAATGAGAGTTAAATTTGCCCGTCCAGACACCTCCAGCTAGCCTCTCATTGGTTCTCGCTATTCCTGTTCATCTTCCGCAGAAATTGCAAACTGGGCCAAACAGGAGGTTAAAGGGACTGACTCTCCAAGTCGGGAGAGTGTTAGTAAAGCGTCTGGAATGTTGCACCCGAGTACCAGGGTACGAAAACTGAGACATATTTGAACACGTCTCCCGATCACATGGTTGATCATACTCTAGGTTCCACATGCATGTTTTAGCTGAAGGAAGAATACCTTAAACCTGGGTAGTTGAAACCCGTGGAATGGGTACCATGCAATATGACTTCAAAGGGTCTTCATTTGCTCACCGAACCTCTCCAATCCTATCACTGCTGCGTTTATGCCCCTGTACACATGCTTGATTCTCTTTCGGAGACATAGCAATCCATAGGTTTTAAGATACTTACTAGTCAGGTACATTCTTAGGCATTTAATATGCGGTGTTGAGTCCATTTCGTTGAGCAAGGAGTAGCTCTTGTCTATTCCATATTTGGCTTAAGGAACTTTATCTGTGCTCATTTCAATCTCTGGTTTTATGCAGCACCCCAACTCACCTTTCCCCTTAAGCAAGCATAAGTTGGTTTTCTAAATTTGAGACCCTGTTCTGTTCTTTAATTCAGTTCCTGTGTAGCCAAGTTTACATTCCGTGTATTACTGATATCTTATGATGTTTCTTTTTCTGTGTGACTTATTTCAGTTAGAATCATCATACCTGAATCCACTCATTGTGCTGCTAAGGGCCTGATGACACAGATTTCATTGCTGAGTGATATTGCTTTGTAAGTAAATACCACAACTGCTTTATCCATTTTTCACTTTCTGCAACGTTGAACTTGTACTGTAAACGAGGTTCTTGTAAACAGAGCCGTTCCAAACTTTGGGGTGGCTGTGTCTTTTTGATTTTAATTTCCCTAAGCTATAGGACCATAAGTGGAAGTGCCCTAGGTTCTGTTGCTTTGTTTTTTAGATGTTTCAGGAAACACCATACACTTCTCCCGAGTGGTTGTTGGCAATTTACATCCCGCCCATCAGCATAACAAGGCTCCCAGTTCTCCATGGCCTGTCCTGCCTTTCTGGATTTTACACTTTTTTCAGATGGCCCTTTTGACCGGGGGGAAGTGAGACTTCATTGTAGTGCAGATTTCCTTTGCAAGCTTGCTTGGTTGGCCAAAAAGGGCGTATGCGTTTTTTCCTGAATATATTCAGGAAAAAACGCATACGCCCTTTTTGGCCAAGTGCATCATTGTGGACGTTCTGCCTCTTTTCCTATGCTTTCAATGCAATTCCAGTCTACCTCCTGAAATCGGTTTCCTGCAATTCTGCCCCGCTTTCAAGTCCTCTTGGCAGCCTTACTTCAGTCTATTTTTGGACGAGAGCTGTCATTTATAACTCTGCAGGTTTGTGAATTACAGTGCCCCTGAGCTCCTTTCTTCAACTCGCTTTCTTGTGACCTGGCCGCAACACCGCAGGATGGCTTCAGGCCCTAATGTGGTTCCGGCACGGCACGCTGAGCCTTTGGTTAATTCCTCTTCCTGGTGGGAAATGAGAGTTAAATTTGCCCGTCCAGACACCTCCAGCTAGCCTCTCATTGGTTCTCGCTATTCCTGTTCATCTTCCGCAGAAATTGCAAACTGGGCCAAACAGGAGGTTAAAGGGACTGACTCTCCAAGTGGGGAGAGTGTTAGTAAAGCGTCTGGAATGTAGCACCCGAGTACCAGGGTACGAAAACTGAGGCATATTTGAACATGTCTCCCGATCACATGGTTGATCATACTCTGGGTTCCACATGCATGTTTAGCTGAAGGAAGAATACCTAAAACCTGGGTAGTTGAAACCCTTGGAATGGGTACCATGCAATATGACTTCAAAGGGTCTTCATTTGCTCACCGAACCTCTCCAATCCTATCACTGCTGCGTTTATGCCCCTGTACACTTGCTTGATTCTCTTTTGGAGACATAGCAATCTATAGGTTTTAAGATACTTACTAGTCAGTTACATTCTTAGGCGTTTAATATGCGGTGTTGAGTCCATTTCGTTGAGCAAGGAGTAGCTCTTGTCTATTCCATATTTGGCTTAAGGAACTTTATCTGTGCTCATTTCAATCTCTGGTTTTATGTAGCACCGCAACTCACCTTTACCCTTAAGCAAGAATAAGTTGGTTTTCTAAATTTGAGACCCTGTTCTGTTCTGTAATTCAGTTCCTGTGTAGCCAAGTTTACATTCCGTGTATTACTGATATCTTATGATGTTTCTTTTTCTGTGTGACTTATTTCAGTTAGAATCATCATACCTGAATCCACTCATTGTGCTGCTAAGGGCCTGATGACACAGATTTCATTGCTGAGTGATATTGCTTTGTAAGTAAATACCACAACTTCTTTATCCATTTTTCACTTTCTGCGACGTTGAACTTGTACTGTAAACGAGGTTCTTGTAAACAGAGCCGTTCCAAACTTTGGGGTGGCTGTGTCTTTTTGATTTTAATTTCCCTAAGCTATAGGACCATAAGTGGAAGTGCCCTAGGTTCTGTTGCTTTGTTTTTTAGATGTTTCAGGAAACACCATACACTTCTCCCGAGTGTCTGTTGGCAATTTACATCCCCCCCATCAGCATAACAAGGCTCCCAGTTCTCCATGGCCTGTCCTGCCTTTCTGGATTTTACACTTTTTTCAGATGACCCTTTTGACCAGGGGGAAGTGAGACTTCATTGTAGTGCAGATTTCCTTTGCAAGCTTGCTTGGTTGGCCAAAAAGGGCGTATGCGTTTTTTCCTGAATATATTCAGGAAAAAACGCATACGCCCTTCTTGGCCAAGTGCATCATTGTGGACGTTCTGCCTCTTTTCCTATGCTTTCAATGCAATTCCAGTCTACCTCCTGAAATCGGTATCCTGCAATTCTGCCCCGCTTTCAAGTCCTCTTGGCAGCCTTACTTCAGTCTATTTTTGGACGATAGCTGTCATTTATAACTCTGCAGGTTTGTGAATTACAGTGCCCCTGAGCTCCTTTCTTCAACTTGCTTTCTTGTGCCCTGGCCGCAACACCGCAGGATGGCTTCAGGCCCTAATGTGGTTCCGGCACGGCACGCTGAGCCTTTGGTTAATTCCTCTTCCTGGTGGGAAATGAGAGTTAAATTTGCCCGTCCAGACACCTCCAGCTAGCCTCTCATTGGTTCTCGCTATTCCTGTTCATCTTCCGCAGAAATTGTAAACTGGGCCAAACAGGAGGTTAAAGGGACTGACTCTCCAAGTGGGGAGAGTGTTAGTAAAGCGTCTGGAATGTTGCACCCGAGTACCAGGGTACGAAAACTGAGGCATATTTGAACATGTCTCCCGATCACATGGTTGATCATACTCTGGGTTCCACATGCATGTTTAGCTGAAGGAAGAATACCTAAAACCTGGGTAGTTGAAACCCTTGGAATGGGTACCATGCAATATGACTTCAAAGGGTCTTCATTTGCTCACCGAACCTCTCCAATCCTATCACTGCTGCGTTTATGCCCCTGTACACTTGCTTGATTCTCTTTTGGAGACATAGCAATCTATAGGTTTTAAGATACTTACTAGTCAGGTACATTCTTAGGCGTTTAATATGCGGTGTTGAGTCCATTTCGTTGAGCAAGGAGTAGCTCTTGTCTATTCCATATTTGGCTTAAGGAACTTTATCTGTGCTCATTTCAATCTCTGGTTTTATGCAGCACCCCAACTCCCCTTTACCCTTAAGCAAGCATAAGTTGGTTTTCTAAATTTGAGACCCTGTTCTGTTCTGTAATTCAGTTCCTGTGTAGCCAAGTTTACATTCCATGTATTACTGATATCTTATGATGTTTCTTTTTCTGTGTGACTTATTTCAGTTAGAATCATCATACCTGAATCCACTCATTGTGCTGCTAAGGGCCTGATGACACAGATTTCATTGCTGAGTGATATTGCTTTGTAAGTAAATACCACAACTTCTTTATCCATTTTTCACTTTCTGCGACGTTGAACTTGTACTGTAAACGAGGTTCTTGTAAACAGAGCCGTTCCAAACTTTGGGGTGGCTGTGTCTTTTTGATTTTAATTTCCCTAAGCTATAGGACCATAAGTGGAAGTGCCCTAGGTTCTGTTGCTTTGTTTTTTAGATGTTTCAGGAAACACCATACACTTCTCCCGAGTGGTTGTTGGCAATTTACATCCCGCCCATCAGCATAACAAGGCTCCTAGTTCTCCATGGCCTGTCCTGCCTTTCTGGATTTTACACTTTTTTCAGATGGCCCTTTTGACCGGGGGGAAGTGAGACTTCATTGTAGTGCAGATTTCCTTTGCAAGCTTGCTTGGTTGGCCAAAAAGGGCATATGCGTTTTTTCCGGAATATATTCAGGAAGAAACGCATACTCCCTTTTTGGCCAAGTGCATCATTGTGGATGTTCTGCCTCTTCCTATGCTTTCAATGCAATTCCAGTCTTCCTCCTGAAATCGGTTTCCTGCAATTCTGCCCCGCTTTCACGTCCTCTTGGCAGCCTTACTTCAGTCTATTTTTGGACGATAGCTGTCATTTATAACTCTGCAGGTTTGTGAATTACAGTGCCCCTGAGCTCCTTTCTTCAACTCGCTTTCTTGTGACCTGGCCGCAACACCGCAGGATGGCTTCAGGCCCTAATCTGGTTCCGGCACGGCACACTGAGCCTTTGGTTATTTCCTCTTCCTGGTGGGAAATGAGAGTTAAATTTGCCCGTCCAGACTCCTCCAGGTAGTCTCTCATTGGTTCTCGCTATTCCTGTTCATCTTCCTCAGAAATTGCAAACTGGGCCAAACAGGAGGTTAAAGGGACTGACTCTCCAAGTCGGGAGAGTGTTAGTAAAGCGTCTGGAATGTTGCACCCGAGTACCAGGGTACGAAAACTGAGACATATTTGAACACATCTCCCGATCACATGGTTGATCATACTCTAGGTTCCACATGCATGTTTTAGCTGAAGGAAGAATACCTTAAACCTGGGTAGTTGAAACCCGTGGAATGGGTACCATGCAATATGACTTCAAAGGGTCTTCATTTGCTCACCGAACCTCTCCAATCCTATCACTGCTGCGTTTATGCCCCTGTACACATGCTTGATTCTCTTTTGGAGACATAGCAATCCATAGGTTTTAAGATACTTACTAGTCAGGTACATTGTTAGGCATTTAATATGCGGTTTTGAGTCCATTTCGTTGAGCAAGGAGTAGCTCTTGTCTATTCCATATTTGGCTTAAGGAACTTTATCTGTGCTCATTTCAATCTCTGGTTTTATGCAGCACTCCAACTCACCTTTCCCCTTAAGCAAGCATAAGTTGGTTTTCTAAATTTGATAACCTGTTCTGTTTTGGAATGCAGTTCCTGTGTAGCCAAGTTTACATTCCGTGTATTACTGATATCTTATGATGTTTCTTTTTCTGTGTGACTTATTTCAGTTAGGATCATCGTACCTGAATCTACTCATTATGCTGCTACGGGCCTGATGACATAGATTTCATTGCTGAGTGATACTGCATTGTACGTAAGTACCACAAGTTCTTTATCCATTTTTCACTTTCTGTGATATTGAACTTGTACGGTAAACGAGGTTCTTGTAAACAGAGGCGTCCCAAACTTTGGGGTGGCTGTGTCTTTTTGATTTTAATTTCCCTAAGCTATAGGACCATAAGTGGAAGTGCCCTAGGCTCTGTTGCTTTGTTTCTTAGATGTTTCAGGAAACACCATACACTTCTCCTGATTCTCTGTTGGCAATTTACATCCCGCCCATCAGCATAACAAGGCTCCCAGTTCTCCATGGCCTGTCCTGCCTTTCTGGATTTTACACTTTTTTCAGATTGCCTTTTTGACCGGGGAGAAGTGAGACTTCATTGTAGTGCAGATTTCCTTTGCAAGTTTGCTTGGTTGGCCAAAAAGGGAGTATGCGTTTTTTCCTGAATATATTCAGGAAAAAACGCATACGCCCTTTTTGGCCAAGTGCATCATTGTGGACGTTCTGCCTCTTTTCCTATGCTTTCAATGCAATTCCAGTCTACCTCCTGAAATCGGTTTCCTGCAATTCTGCCCCGCTTTCAGGCCCTAATCTGGTTCTGGCACGGCACGCTGAGCCTTTGGTTAATTCCTCTTCCTGGGGGGAAATGAGAGTTAAATTTGCCCATCCAGACACCTCCAGCTAGTCTCTCATTGATTCTCGCTATTCCTGTTCATCTTCCACAGAAATTGCAAACTGGGCCAAACAGGAGGTTAAAGGGACTGACTTTCCAAGTGGGGAGAGTGTTAGTAAACCGTCTGGAATGTTGCACCCAAGTACCAGGGTACGACAACTGAGACATATTTGAACACGTCTCCCGATGACATGGTTGATCATACTCTAGGTTCCACATGCATGTTTTAGCTGAAGGAAGAATACCTTAAACCTGGGTAGTTGAAACCCGTGGAATGGGTACCATGCAATATGACTTCAAAGGGTCTTCATTTGCTCACGAACCTCTCCAATCCTATCACTGCTGCGTTTATGCCCCTGTACACATGCTTGATTCTCTTTCGGAGACATAGCAATCCATAGGTTTTAAGATACTTACTAGTCAGGTACATTCTTAGGCGTTTAATATGCAGTTTTGAGTCCATTTCGTTGAGCAAGGAGTAGCACTTGTCTATTCCATATTTGACTTAAGGAACTTTATCTGTGCTCATTTCAATCTCTGGTTTTATGCAGCACCCCAACTCACCTTTCCCCTTAAGCAAGCATAAGTTGGTTTTCTAAATTTGAGACCCTGTTCTGTTCTGTAATTCAGTTCCTGTGTAGCCAAGTTTCCATTCCGTGTATTACTGATATATTATGATGTTTCTTTTTCTGTGTGACTTATTTCAGTTAGAATCATCATACCTGAATCCACTCATTGTGCTGCTAAGGGCCTGATGACACAGATTTCATTGCTGAGTGATATTGCTTTGTAAGTAAATACCACAACTTCTTTATCCATTTTTCACTTTCTGCGATATTGAACTTGTACGGTAAACGAGGTTCTTGTAAACAGAGACGTCCCAAACTTTGGGGTGGCTGTGTCTTTTTGATTTTAATTTCCCTAAGCTATAGGACCATAAGTGGAAGTGCCCTAGGCTCTGTTGCTTTGTTTTTTAGATGTTTCAGGAAACACCATACACTTCTCCCGAGTGTCTGTTGGCAATTTACATCCCGCCCATCAGCATAACAAGGCTCCCAGTTCTCCATGGCCTGGCCTGCCTTTCTGGATTTTACACTTTTTTCAGATGGCCCTTTTGACCGGGGGGAAGTGAGACTTCATTGTAGTGCAGATTTCCTTTGCAAGCTTGCTTGGTTGGCCAAAAAGGGCGTATGCGTTTTTTCCTGAATATATTCAGGAAAAAACGCATACGCCCTTTTTGGCCAAGTGCATCATTGTGGACGTTCTGCCTCTTTTCCTATGCTTTCAATGCAATTCCAGTCTACCTCCTGAAATCGGTTTCCTGCAATTCTGCCCCGCTTTCAAGTCCTCTTGGCAGCCTTACTTCAGTCTATTTTTGGACGATAGCTGTCATTTATAACTCTGCAGGCTTGTGAATTACAGTGCCCCTGAGCTCCTTTCTTCAACTCGCTTTCTTTTGAGCTGGCGGCAACACCGCAGGATGGCTTCAGGCCCTAATCTGGTTCCCGCACGGCACACTGAGCCTTTGGTTATTTCCTCTTCCTGGTGGGAAATGAGAGTTAAATTTGCCCGTCCAGACACCTCCAGCTAGCCTCTCATTGGTTCTCGCTATTCCTGTTCATCTTCCACAGAAATTGCAAACTGAGCCAAACAGGAGGTTAAAGGCGCTGACTCTCCAAGTTGGGAGAGTGTTAGTAAAGCGTCTGGAATGTTGCACCCGAGTACCAGGGGAGGAAAACTGAGACATATCTGAACACGTCTCCCGTTCACATGGTTGATCATACTTGGGTTCCACATGCATGTTTTAGCTGAAGGAAGAATACCTTAAACCTGGAGAGTTGAGACCCGTGTAATGGGTACCATGCAATATGACTTCAAAGGGTCTTCATTTGCTCACCGAACCTCTCCAATCCTATCACTGATGCGTTTATGCCCCTGTAAACACGCTTGATTCTCTTTTAGAGACATAGCAATCCATAGGTTTTAAGATACTTACTAGTCAGGTACATTCTTAGGCGTTTAATATGGGGTTTTGAGTCCATTTCGTTGAGCAAGGAGTAGCTCTTGTCTATTCCATATTTGGCTTAAGGAACTTTATCTGTGCTCATTTCAATCTCTGGTTTTATGCAGCACCCCAACTCACCTTTCCCCTTAAGCAAGCATAAGTTGGTTTTCTAAATTTGAGACCCTGTTCTGTTTTGGAATGCAGTTCCTGTGTAGCCAAGTTTACATTCCGTGTATTAGTGATATCTTATGATGTTTCTTTTTCTGTGTGACTTATTTCAGTTAGAATCATCGTACCTGAATCCACTCATTATGCTGCTACGGGCCTGATGACATAGATTTCATTGCTGAGTGATACTGCATTGTACGTAAGGACCACAAGTTCTTTATCCATTTTTCACTTTCTGTGATATTGAACTTGTACGGTAAACGAGGTTCTTGTAAACGGAGGCGTCCCAAACTTTGGGGTGGCTGTGTCTTTTTGATTTTAATTTCCCTAAGCTATAGGACCATAGTGGAAGTGCCCTAGGCTCTGTTGCTTTGTTTTTTAGATATTTCAGGAAACACCATACACTTCTCCTGAGTGTCTGTTGGCAATTTACATCCCGCCCATCAGCATAACAAGGCTCCCAGTTCTCCATGGCCTGTCCTGCCTTTCTGGATTTTACACTTTTTTCAGATGGCCCTTTTGACCGGGGGGAAGTGAGACTTCATTGTAGTGCAGATTTCCTTTGCAAGCTTGCTTGGTTGGCCAAAAAGGGCGTATGCGTTTTTTCCTGAATCTATTCAGGAAAAAACGCATACGCCCTTTTTGGCCAAGTGCATCATTGTGGACGTTCTGCCTCTTTTCCTATGCTTTCAATGCAATTCCAGTCTACCTCCTGAAATCGGTTTCCTGCAATTCTGCCCCGCTTTCAAGTCCTCTTGGCAGCCTTACTTCAGTCTATTTTTGGACGAGAGCTGTCATTTATAACTCTGCAGGTTTGTGAATTACAGTGCCCCTGAGCTCCTTTCTTCAACTCGCTTTCTTGTGAGCTGGCCGCAACACCGCAGGATGGCTTCAGGCCCTAATGTGGTTCCGGCACGGCACGCTGAGCCTTTGGTTAATTCCTCTTCCTGGTGGGAAATGAGAGTTAAATTTGCCCGTCCAGACACCTCCAGCTAGCCTCTCATTGGTTCTCGCTATTCCTGTTCATCTTCCGCAGAAATTGCAAACTGGGCCAAACAGGAGGTTAAAGGGACTGACTCTCCAAGTGGGGAGAGTGTTAGTAAAGCGTCTGGAATGTTGCACCCGAGTACCAGGGTACGAAAACTGAGGCATATTTGAACATGTCTCCCGATCACATGGTTGATCATACTCTGGGTTCCACATGCATGTTTAGCTGAAGGAAGAATACCTAAAACCTGGGTAGTTGAAACCCTTGGAATGGGTACCATGCAATATGACTTCAAAGGGTCTTCATTTGCTCACCGAACCTCTCCAATCCTATCACTGCTGCGTTTATGCCCCTGTACACTTGCTTGATTCTCTTTTGGAGACATAGCAATCTATAGGTTTTAAGATACTTACTAGTCAGGTACATTCTTAGGCGTTTAATATGCGGTGTTGAGTCCATTTCGTTGAGCAAGGAGTAGCTCTTGTCTATTCCATATTTGGCTTAAGGAACTTTATCTGTGCTCATTTCAATCTCTGGTTTTATGCAGCACCCCAACTCCCGTTTACCCTTAAGCAAGCATAAGTTGGTTTTCTAAATTTGAGACCCTGTTCTGTTCTGTAATTCAGTTCCTGTGTAGCCAAGTTTACATTCCGTGTATTACTGATATCTTATGATGTTTCTTTTTCTGTGTGACTTATTTCAGTTAGAATCATCATACCTGAATCCACTCATTGTGCTGCTAAGGGCCTGATGACACAGATTTCATTGCTGAGTGATATTGCTTTGTAAGTAAATACCACAACTTCTTTATCCATTTTTCACTTTCTGCGACGTTGAACTTGTACTGTAAACGAGGTTCTTGTAAACAGAGCCGTTCCAAACTTTGGGGTGGCTGTGTCTTTTTGATTTTAATTTCCCTAAGCTATAGGACCATAAGTGGAAGTGCCCTAGGTTCTGTTGCTTTGTTTTTTAGATGTTTCAGGAAACACCATACACTTCTCCCGAGTGGTTGTTGGCAATTTACATCCCGCCCATCAGCATAACAAGGCTCCCAGTTCTCCATGGCCTGTCCTGCCTTTCTGGATTTTACACTTTTTTCAGATGGCCCTTTTGACCGGGGGGAAGTGAGACTTCATTGTAGTGCAGATTTCCTTTGCAAGCTTGCTTGGTTGGCCAAAAAGGGCATATGCGTTTTTTCCGGAATATATTCAGGAAAAAATGCATATGCCCTTTTTGGCCAAGTGCATCATTGTGGACGTTCTGCCTCTTTTCCTGTGCTTTCAATGCAATTCCAGTCTACCTCCTGAAATCGGTTTCCTGCAATTCTGCCCCGCTTTCAAGTCCTCTTGGCAGCCTTACTTCAGTCTATTTTTGGACGATAGCTGTCATTTATAACTCTGCATGTTTGTGAATTACAGTGCCCCTGAGCTCCTTTCTTCAACTCGCTTTCTTGTGACCTGGCCGCAACACCGTAGGATGGCTTCAGGCCCTAATCTGGTTCCGGCACGGCACGCTGAGCCTTTGGTTAATTCCTCTTCATGGTGGGAAATGAGAGTTAAATTTGCCCGTCCAGACACCTCCAGCTAGTCTCTCATTGGTTCTCGCTATTCCTGTTCATCTTCCGCAGAAATTGCAAACTGGGCCAAACAGGAGGTTAAAGGGACTGACTCTCCAAGTCGGGAGAGTGTTAGTAAAGCGTCTGGAATGTTGCACCCGAGTACCAGGGTACGAAAACTGAGACATATTTGAACACGTCTCCCGATCACATGGTCGATCATACTCTAGGTTCCACATGCATGTTTTAGCTGAAGGAAGAATACCTTAAACCTGGGTAGTTGAAACCCGTGGAATGGGTACCATGTAATATGACTTCAAAGGGTCTTCATTTGCTCACCGAACCTCTCCAATCCTATCACTGCTGCGTTTATTACCCTGTACACATGCTTGATTCTCTTTCGGAGACATAGCAATCCATAGGTTTTAAGATACTTACAAGTCAGGTACATTCTTAGGCGTTTAATATGCGGTGTTGAGTCCATTTCGTTGAGCAAGGAGTAGCTCTTGTCTATTCCATATTTGGCTTAAGGAACTTTATCTGTGCTCATTTCAATCTCTGGTTTTATGCAGCACTCCAACTCACCTTTCCCCTTAAGCAAGCATAAGTTGGTTTTCTAAATTTGATAACCTGTTCTGTTTTGGAATGCAGTTCCTGTGTAGCCAAGTTTACATTCCGTGTATTACTGATATCTTATGATGTTTCTTTTTCTGTGTGACTTATCTCAGTTAGGATCATCGTACCTGAATCTACTCATTATGCTGCTACGGGCCTGATGACATAGATTTCATTGCTGAGTGATACTGCATTGTACGTAAGTACCACAAGTTCTTTATCCATTTTTCACTTTCTGTGATATTGAACTTGTACGGTAAACGAGGTTCTTGTAAACAGAGGCGTCCCAAACTTTGGGGTGGCTGTGTCTTTTTGATTTTAATTTCCCTAAGCTATAGGACCATAAGTGGAAGTGCCCTAGGCTCTGTTGCTTTGTTTCTTAGATGTTTCAGGAAACACCATACACTTCTCCTGATTCTCTGTTGGCAATTTACATCCCGCCCATCAGCATAACAAGGCTCCCAGTTCTCCATGGCCTGTCCTGCCTTTCTGGATTTTACACTTTTTTCAGATTGCCTTTTTGACCGGGGAGAAGTGAGACTTCATTGTAGTGCAGATTTCCTTTGCAAGTTTGCTTGGTTGGCCAAAAAGGGAGTATGCGTTTTTTCCTGAATATATTCAGGAAAAAACGCATACGCCCTTTTTGGCCAAGTGCATCATTGTGGACGTTCTGCCTCTTTTCCTATGCTTTCAATGCAATTCCAGTCTACCTCCTGAAATCGGTTTCCTGCAATTCTGCCCCGCTTTCAGGCCCTAATCTGGTTCTGGCACGGCACGCTGAGCCTTTGGTTAATTCCTCTTCCTGGGGGGAAATGAGAGTTAAATTTGCCCATCCAGACACCTCCAGCTAGTCTCTCATTGATTCTCGCTATTCCTGTTCATCTTCCACAGAAATTGCAAACTGGGCCAAACAGGAGGTTAAAGGGACTGACTCTCCAAGTGGGGAGAGTGTTAGTAAACCGTCTGGAATGTTGCACCCAAGTACCAGGGTACGACAACTGAGACATATTTGAACACGTCTCCCGATGACATGGTTGATCATACTCTAGGTTCCACATGCATGTTTTAGCTGAAGGAAGAATACCTTAAACCTGGATAGTTGAAACCCGTGGAATGGGTACCATGCAATATGACTTCAAAGGGTCTTCATTTGCTCACGAACCTCTCCAATCCTATCACTGCTGTGTTTATGCCCCTGTACACATGCTTGATTCTCTTTCGGAGACATAGCAATCCATAGGTTTTAAGATACTTACTAGTCAGGTACATTCTTAGGCGTTTAATATGCAGTTTTGAGTCCATTTCGTTGAGCAAGGAGTAGCACTTGTCTATTCCATATTTGACTTAAGGAACTTTATCTGTGCTCATTTCAATCTCTGGTTTTATGCAGCACCCCAACTCACCTTTCCCCTTAAGCAAGCATAAGTTGGTTTTCTAAATTTGAGACCCTGTTCTGTTCTGTAATTCAGTTCCTGTGTAGCCAAGTTTCCATTCCGTGTATTACTGATATATTATGATGTTTCTTTTTCTGTGTGACTTATTTCAGTTAGAATCATCATACCTGAATCCACTCATTGTGCTGCTAAGGGCCTGATGACACAGATTTCATTGCTGAGTGATATTGCTTTGTAAGTAAATACCACAACTTCTTTATCCATTTTTCACTTTCTGCGATATTGAACTTGTACGGTAAACGAGGTTCTTGTAAACAGAGACGTCCCAAACTTTGGGGTGGCTGTGTCTTTTTGATTTTAATTTCCCTAAGCTATAGGACCATAAGTGGAAGTGCCCTAGGCTCTGTTGCTTTGTTTTTTAGATGTTTCAGGAAACACCATACACTTCTCCCGAGTGTCTGTTGGCAATTTACATCCCGCCCATCAGCATAACAAGGCTCCCAGTTCTCCATGGCCTGTCCTGCCTTTCTGGATTTTACACTTTTTTCAGATGGCCCTTTTGACCGGGGGGAAGTGAGACTTCATTGTAGTGCAGATTTCCTTTGCAAGCTTGCTTGGTTGGCCAAAAAGGGCGTATGCGTTTTTTCCTGAATATATTCAGGAAAAAACGCATACACCCTTTTTGGCCAAGTGCATCATTGTGGACGTTCTGCCTCTTTTCCTATGCTTTCAATGCAATTCCAGTCTACCTCCTGAAATCGGTTTCCTGCAATTCTGCCCCGCTTTCAAGTCCTCTTGGCAGCCTTACTTCAGTCTATTTTTGGACGATAGCTGTCATTTATAACTCTGCAGGCTTGTGAATTACAGTGCCCCTGAGCTCCTTTCTTCAACTCGCTTTCTTTTGAGCTGGCGGCAACACCGCACGATGGCTTGAGGCCCTAATCTGGTTCCCGCACGGCACACTGAGCCTTTGGTTATTTCCTCTTCCTGGTGGGAAATGAGAGTTAAATTTGCCCGTCCAGACACCTCCAGCTAGCCTCTCATTGGTTCTCGCTATTCCTGTTCATCTTCCACAGAAATTGCAAACTGAGCCAAACAGGAGGTTAAAGGCGCTGACTCTCCAAGTTGGGAGAGTGTTAGTAAAGCGTCTGGAATGTTGCACCCGAGTACCAGGGGAGGAAAACTGAGACATATCTGAACACGTCTCCCGTTCACATGGTTGATCATACTTGGGTTCCACATGCATGTTTTAGCTGAAGGAAGAATACCTTAAACCTGGAGAGTTGAGACCCGTGTAATGGGTACCATGCAATATGACTTCAAAGGGTCTTCATTTGCTCACCGAACCTCTCCAATCCTATCACTGATGCGTTTATGCCCCTGTAAACACGCTTGATTCTCTTTTAGAGACATAGCAATCCATAGGTTTTAAGATACTTACTAGTCAGGTACATTCTTAGGCGTTTAATATGGGGTTTTGAGTCCATTTCGTTGAGCAAGGAGTAGCTCTTGTCTATTCCATATTTGGCTTAAGGAACTTTATCTGTGCTCATTTCAATCTCTGGTTTTATGCAGCACCCCAACTCACCTTTCCCCTTAAGCAAGCATAAGTTGGTTTTCTAAATTTGAGACCCTGTTCTGTTTTGGAATGCAGTTCCTCTGTAGCCAAGTTTACATTCCGTGTATTAGTGATATCTTATGATGTTTCTTTTTCTGTGTGACTTATTTCAGTTAGAATCATCGTACCTGAATCCACTCATTATGCTGCTACGGGCCTGATGACATAGATTTCATTGCTGAGTGATACTGCATTGTACGTAAGGACCACAAGTTCTTTATCCATTTTTCACTTTCTGTGATATTGAACTTGTACGGTAAATGAGGTTCTTGTAAACGGAGGCGTCCCAAACTTTGGGGTGGCTGTGTCTTTTTGATTTTAATTTCCCTAAGCTATAGGACCATAGTGGAAGTGCCCTAGGCTCTGTTGCTTTGTTTTTTAGATGTTTCAGGAAACACCATACACTTCTCACCAGTGTCTGTTGACAATTTTCATCCTGCCCATCAGCATAACAAGGCTCCCAGTTCTCCGTGGCCTGTCCTGCCTTTCTGGATTTTACACCTTTTTCAGATGGCTCTTTTGACCGGGGGGAAGTGAGACTTCTTTGTAGTGCAGATTTCCTTTGCAAGCTTGCTTGGTTGGCCAAAAAGGGCGTATGCGTTTTTTCCTGAATATATTCATGAAAAAAAGCATACGCCCTTTTTGGCCAAGTGCATCATTGTGGACGTTCTGCCTCTTTTCCTATGCTTTCAATGCAATTCCAGTCTACCTCCTGAAATCGGTTTCCTGCAATTCTGCCCTGTTTTCAAGTCCTCTTGGCAGCCTTACTTCAGTCTATTTTTGGACGATAGCTGTCATTTATAACTCTGCAGGTTTGTGAATTACAGTGCCCCTGAGCTCCTTTCTTCAACTCGCTTTCTTGTGACCTGGCCGCAACACCGCAGGATGGCTTCAGGCCCTAATCTGGTTCCGGCACGGCACGCTGAGCCTTTGGTTAATACCTCTTCCTGGTGGGAAATAAGAGTTAAATTTGCCCGTCCAGACACCTCCAGCTAGTCTCTCTTTGGTTCTCCCTATTTCTGTTCAACTTCCGCAGTAATTGCAAACTGGGCCAAACAGGAGGTTAAAGGCACTGACTCTCCAAGTCGGGAGAGCGTTAGTAAAGTGTCTGGAATGTTGCACCTGAGTACCAGGGGACGAAAACTGAGACATATTTGAACACGTCTCCCGATCACACGGTTGATCATACTCTGGGTTCCACATGCATGTTTTAGCTGAAGGAAGAATACCTTAAACCTGGAGAGCTGAGACCCGTGGAATGGGTACCATGCAATATGACTTCAAAGGGTCTTCATTTGCTCACCAAACCTCTCCAATCCTATCACTGCTGCGTTTATGCCCCTGTAAACATGCTTGATTCTCTTTCGGAGACGTAGCAATCCATAGGTTTCACGATACTTACTCGTCAGGTACATTCTTAGGCGTTTAATATGCGGTGTTGAGTCCATTTCGTTGAGCAAGGAGTAGCTCTTGTCTATTCCATATTTGGCTTAAGGAACTTTATCTGTGCTCATTTCAATCTCTGGTTTTATGCAGCACCCCAACTCACCTTTCCCCTTAAGCAAGCATAAGTTGGTTTTCTAAATTTGAGACCCTGTTCTGTTCTGTAATTCAGTTCCTGTGTAGCCACGTTTCCATTCCGTGTATTAGTGATATCTTATGATGTTTCTTTTTCTGTGTGACTTATTTCAGTTAGAATCATCATACCTGAATCCACTCATTGTGCTTCTAAGGGCCTGATGACATAGATTTCATTGCTGAGTGATATTGCTTTGTAAGTAAATACCACAGCTTCTTTATCCATTTTTCATTTTCTGCGATGTTGAACTTGTACTGTAAACGAGGTTCTTGTAAACAGAGCCGTTCCAAACTTTGGGGTGGCTGTGTCTTTTTGATTTTAATTTCCCTAAGCTATAGGACCATAAGTGGAAGTGCCCTAGGCTCTGTTGCGTTGTTTTTTAGATGTTTCAGGAAACACCATACACTTCTCCGGAGTGTCTGTTGGCAATTTATATCCCGCCCATCAGCATAACAAGGCTCCCAGTTCTCCATGGCCTGTCGTGCCTTTCTGGATTTTACACTTTTTTCAGATGGCCCTTTTGACCAGGTGGAAGTGAGACTTCATTGTAGTGCAGATTTCCTTTGCAAACTTGCTTGGTTGGCCAGAAAGGGCGTATGCGTTTTTTCCTGAATATATTCAGGAAAAAACGCATACGCCCTTTTTGGCCAAGTGCATCATTGTCGAGTTTCTGACTCTCTTCATATGCTTTCAATGCAATTCCAGTCTACCTCCGGAAATCGGTTTCCTGCAATTCTGCCTTGCTTTCAATGCCTCTTCATAGCCTTACCTCAATATATTTTTTAAAAATAGTTGGCCTTTATAACTCTGCAGGTTTTTGAATTGCAGTGGCCCTTAGCTCCATTTTTTAGCTCTTATTTTTGTGGTCTTGCCCCATAACCACAGGATTCCTTGAAGCCCTATTTTTCTTCTGTGGCACCTTGCTGTGCCTTTGGTTAATTCTTCTTACTGATGTGATATTAGAGTGACATGTGCCCATTGAAACCGCTACAGCTAGTTTCTCACTGGTTCCCCCTATTCCCATTCATCCTCTGCACTAACTGCAGACTGTGCGATACCAGAACTTAAAGGCATTGACTCCATGTGGGGATGTTGTTAGTAAAGCGGCTGGAATGTCGATCCGGAGCCCCAGGAGAGGAAAAATGAGGTGCGTTTTAGAAACCTTTCCCGATCATATGGTATACCAGTCGCTGGGTTTCCCAAGCATGGTTTAGCTGTAGGAAGATTCCCTTCAACCTGGAGTGTTGGGACCCTTGGACTGAGTAGCATGAAGTATTGCATTAAACTTTCGGCAGTTGCTCACCAAAGCTCACCAATCCTGTCATCCCCAAGTGTCCAGCCTTATGTCTTATCCAGCTGTGGGTTTATATGTGGTCAATCCAGGTTGCATCACAGCCCCTGAGCGAATTTTGTAAGAATTTTTCTCTCTTTCATTGTTTCAGCGTTTTGTTTTTAAAATTTATTTCTATAATGGGGTTTAGCTCCTTTTCACTGCTGTGTTTGTGCCGCTCTGCACACACTTGATTCCCTTATGGAGATATATCAATACATGGGTTTTAAGATTCTTATTCCTCAGATATATTTCTCTGCGGTGTATAGGGTGTGTTGAGGCCTGTTCATTGAGCAAGGTGTAGATCTTGTCTAATACCTATTTGGTTTATTGAACGGTATCTGTGCTAATTTCAAACTCTGGTTTTATGCATCACCCCACCTCTCCTTTCCCCTTAAGCTGACATAAGTGTGTTTTCTAAATGTGAGACACTGTTCTGTTCTGTAATTCATTTCTTGTGCAGCCATATTTACCCTCCCTCTATAAGTGATATCTTATGATATGTTTCTTTTTCTGTTTGACTTATTTCAAGTAGTATTATCGGACCTAAATCCACTCTTTATCCTTCTACTAGCCTTATTACATTGATTTCATGGTGAAGAGATATTCCATTGTACATAAGTACCACATCTTCTTTATCCATTGTTCTCTTTCTTGGGGTATTTAAGGTGTACTGAAGTTGAGGTTCTTGTAAACAGAGTAGCCCTAAACTGTGGTGTGCTTGTGTCTTGTTGATTTTTAGACTTCCCTAGATATACTCCCATGATTGGAAGTGTCCTATGCTCTGTAGCTCTGTTTTTTAGATGATTTAGGAACCACCATACACTTCTCCAGAGTGGCTCTCGGCAGTTCACACATTGCCCATCAGCGTATAAAGGCTCCCTGTTCTCCATGGCCTGTCCTGCATTTCTGGTTTTTACAATTTTTTAGTATGGCCCTTTTGACCGGGGGGAAGTGAGACTTCTTTGTTGTGCACATTTGCATTGCTTGCTTGCTTCGTTGCCCATAAAGTGTGTATGCGTTTTTTCCTGGATATAATCAGGAAAAAACGCATACGCCCTTTTGGGCCAACTGCATCATTGTCGAAATTCTGCGGCTTTTCATGTGCGTTAAAGACGAGTCCAATCTATCTCTTGAAATCTGTTTCTTGCAATTCTGTCTTGCATTCAGATCCTCTTCTTTGCCTTACCTCAACATATTTTTGGACGTTAGTTTTCATTTATAACTCTGCAGGTTTGTGAATTGCAGTGACCCTGAGCTCCATTTTTTAAGTTGCTCTTTTGTGAGCTGGCCTCAAACCCGCAGGATTGCTTCAGGCCCTATTTTGGCTCCGGCGAGGCAGGCTGAGCCTTTCTTTAATTCTTATTCTTAATGGGAAATTAGAGTGATATGTGCCCGTCCAAACCCCTACAACTCTTCTCTCATTGGTTCCCCCTCTTCCCGTTCATCCTCCTCACAATTTGCAAAATGTGTGAAACAGAAGTTTAAATGTGCTGATTCTCCAAGTGGGGAGATTCTAAGTAGCGTGGCTGGAATGGTGAACAGGAGCACCAGGAGAGGATAAATGAGGTGCATTTTAGACACATCTCCCGATCACATGGTGTACAGTCCTCTGGGTTTTCCATGCATGTTTTAGCTGTAGGAAGATCCCTTGAACCTGCAGATTTGGGACCCATTGAATGGGTACCAGGTAGTATTACTTTAAAGGGTGTGCATTTCCTCACCCAACCTCACATTTCTCTTAGCGCAAACAGTTTCCAGCCTTATGTCTCATCCTGCTGTGGGTCTAGATGTGTTCAATCCATGTTGCATCACCGTCCCTGAGGAAAAGTTGTAAGAGGTTTTCTCTGTCTCTCTGTCGTTTATTTTTTTCAATTTATTACTATATTGGTTACAGCTGATTTTCAAAGCTCTGTTTCTTGCTGCTGTACATCCACTTGATTCACGTACAGAGAGACATCAATAAATTCTTTTTCAGATTCTTACCAGTCGTATATATTCTTTTCCGGTGACTTGAGTGTGCTGAGTGCAGTTCTTTTAGCTACCGTGTAGGCCTTGTTGATTATCAGTTTGGTATTTGGAATGGTATCTTTGCTAATTTCAACCTCCTGGATGATGCCTCACCCCTCCCCACCTTTCCCGTTTAGCAGCCTTATGCGTGTTTTCTACATATTTGACTATGTTTTTGTTTTGTAATTTATTTCATGTGTAGCCATTTTGGATTCCACCTTTAAGTGATATCTTATGATATGTGTCTTTTTCTTTTTGAATTCTGTCACTTAGAATGATCATACGTAACTCCTCCGGAGTTGTTACAACTGGCCATATTTCATTGATTTCCAGGCTGAATAATATTCCACTCTACCTAAGTACCACATCTCTATCCATTTTTTCCCTCCAGAGACATTTAAGTTATATCCTAGTCGAGGATCTTTTAAACAGAGAGGGGGTAAACATTGGGGTGCCTGTGTCCTCTCGATTTTTGTTTTTCCCAAGATATACGCCCATGAGTGCAAGTGCCCTATGCTCTGTAGCTCATTTTTTAGATGCTTTAGTAAACACAATACACTTCTCCAGAATGGCCGTTGGCAATATACATTTCCACTATAAGTCTCACAGGGCTCCCTCTTCTCGTTGCCCTGTCCTGCATTTCTGTTGTTTACGCTTTATGAGGATGGCTCTTCTGACTGATGCGAAGTGATATCTTTTGTAGTATTGACTTCCAGTGCCCACCTGTTTGGTTGGCTAAAAAAGTGTATGCCCTTTTCTTGAATATATACAGAAAAGAATGCATACACCCTTTTTGGCCAACTGCAATGTTGGCAATGTTCAGCTCCTTTTCTTGTGCTTAATGGCGAGTCCTTTCTACCTCCTCAAATCCCTTTCCTGCCATTCTCCCTTGCTTACAAGTCCTTTTCTCTGACTTTCCTCAAGACATTTTTCAGTGATGGATATTTTCAACTCTGCAGTTTTGTGAATTTTACTGCCCCTGAGTTCCATTGTTCAACTCGTGTTTATGGGAACTGGCCACAAAGCAGCGGGATTTCCTCAAGCCCTATACTGTTTCCATGGGCAACCCTAGCCTTTGGTCAATTCGTCTTCCTGATTGGAAATTAGAGTGACATGTGCCTGTCTGAACACCTAGGACTTGTCTCTCATTGTTCCTCATCCTTCCGCTTCATCCTCTGGACAAATTCCAAACTGTACGCAACAGGATGTTGACAGTGCTGACATCTCCAAGTGGGGAGACTGTTAGTAAAGACGCTGGAGGGGTGAACCCGAGCACCAGGAGATGAGGAGATGAGATGCCTTTTCCAAACTCTTCCCGATCAGACGGTATACCATCCTCTGGGTGTGACAGACATGTTTTAGCAGTAGGAAGAGTCCCATTCATGTAAGGAGAACACCAGGGCTTTTTCAAAATCAGTGTCTCCCCGAAACCCAAACTGGGGAATTTTTTAAGCTACAGCTACACATATGTTCGTTAAGGGCCTTGGGAAGTAGGCAGAGTCCAAACTTTAGATGATTGAAGTCTTCAGGGTCAGAAGCACTCACCACCAGCTTCCCTTAGGCTACACTTTAACTGTCATTGATAGATGATGTCAATAAAAATATCTATTCTTTTTCAGATTATTTCCCCTTATAGGTTATTGCAAAATGTTGAGTGTAGTTCCCTGTGCTATACAGTAGTTCCTTGTTGATGATCTATTTTATACATAGCAGTGTGTATGTGTTCATTCCAAACTGTTAATTTATCCCTCCTCCCACCTTTCCCCTTTGGTAATAATAAATTATAAGATTTTATACTTCTCAGAAATGGGGGAGCTGAAAGAGAGGTATCATTTTCAATGGAAAAGCATTTAAAACAAGATTGAAGGTTTAACCAAGATTATTAGATGTACATCCTTGGAAAGAAATCACTTCGTTTCTCTAATATTGACCTGACAAATAAGACAAACCTTTTCACTGAACTTGCTTATAAAAAGTGATGGAAATATCAAATGGAAGTGTTAAAAACATCTTATTTTACCCGAGCCTTATACACTGTTCTATGTTAACTACAGTTTGGCTCACACATCTGTTCATTGAGGTTACAATAGTCTCAATTTCTGTTACTGATCCTCCAGAGTGGACCCCAACAAGTGTCCCCCTGCCCAGTGTCATTGGGGCCAACAGATCGAGACTGAGTTTGGTTCACAAGCAAAGGAAACTTTATATTTTGATCAGAGAATGGAGAGGTGAGAGCATGCACTACCCCGTGGGCTGTGGGCTGGGCTGCTGTGTAGAGATCCTGTCAGAGTCAGTGGGAGGGAGGGAGGCGGCGGAGCTCTCGAGGGCCGGGTTGGCTGTAGCTCAGGCTCTATATCGTGGAGTCTGCACTGGGCCCCAGGAGCTGAGGTGTCGACCCAGCCATTCTGCACTAGGAAATCTGGTCTGAAGTGCCGGGTGTGGAACCTCTGCATGCGGGACCCTAGGAGCACGTGAAATTAGACAAAGCACAAAGGATAAAAAAGGTTAGACTTGACTTTATTGCCCAGATTCTATTTTTATCTCCCAGGGATTTTTAATGGGCTTTGCTGGGGACAAACCCCTCCTCTGCCTTTTGTCCCGTTCCTCATTCTTGGAGTGCTGAGGGTGCAGACCCTTCTTCTGTAACTGCTGAGTGCTGAGTTGGGAGCCCTCATACCCTGGGGCGAGGGTCAGAGCTTCTCCCCAGCAGCCTCCCGGTGACATTGATTGTCCCCAGGACCCCTGCCTCCCTGCTCGTCCACCTGAGCACCAGCATTGGAAGTGTTATAGATTCTAATGACCTTTAAGGGTCCAGGAAAGAGATGTGCAGAGATGCTGTGGGGGCCGGTTTCACCCCGCCCCACATTTGTTCGGCCGCCTTAGGCTGACCGTCTCTGCCAGCCTAGATGCTCTGACCAGTAGTCTGCGCTTTCTTCAGTTAGGCCCCTGAATTAACGTACAAACAGCACCAGGTGTCAGAGCCCTGCCCGCTCAACTCCCAGACAGTCCAGGGTCAGTGGTGATCAAGGACCATGATGGCTACTGAGTCAACAGCCTTTTGAAGTAAACAGGAGTCCAGCCGGTCTTATTGGCCACCATCATCACGGTGTCTGTAGGCTTTTCTATGGTGACAGTGTGGTATACTGTTCCCCCGCCAAGATTATTAGCTCCCCTCTGGGTGCAGTAAGTCCTGCAAGCAGTAGTCTACTCTTTTGGGACACACTCTTGTTGTTTTATGAGAGAAACTCCAGGTCAAGTGATGTTCACACGAGTCGTCATGGTGCCCTGTTGCCCCCGGTTATCTCTCTGGATGTTGGAGTTGGAGGGCCTCCTCACTCGAGGTCGGTGTGCCCACGGAGCGAACCCTGCAACTTCAGGGCATGGTTGGTGGTTAGGATCACCACGTGGGGTCCTTTTCCCTTAGGAGGGAGGTGGCCTTTTGGGCTGCTGATTTCCAGGTTTTTAGATACCGCCAGTATCTTGGCCAGATGTGGCAGTGGGCCAAGCCCCTTAGTGACCGTAGTTTATCCTACCTGGATGGCATTCTTGCATTGTTCCATTTCAAGTGGTCCCAGTTTTTGCACTAATTCTCCAATGGCGATTCACCTTTCACCGGGAATGTAAAGGTCAAAGGGTTTAGCTAAATTAGGGAGTTCCAGGGCAAGGGTCTGAATTGACTGCTCTTTCCATTCTTGAAAGGCCACTTCTGGATTCTATTCAAAAGGATCATCATCTTTTCCTTTCAGTGTTTCATATAGAGGCCCAGCTAGTAGACTGTAGCTAGGGATCCAGAAGCAGCAAACCCTGGCCTCCCCAGGAACCCCTAAGCTGTCTTCTAGTTTTAGAAAGGGGTAAGGCTGAAAATGGTTTCTTCCCTTTCCTGGGATGGGCTTCTCTGACCTTCTGTGAGAATGAAGCCCAGGCAGGTCACCACAGTCTGTGATATTTGAGCTTTTTCTTGGACAACTTCTATCCTTTATTGGCTTGGTAGTTCAGAGGCCTCCTTAGTAGGGCTGGTGATCAGAATGTCGTCTGCATATTGAAGGAGGGTTTCCTTTTCCAGAGGTAGAAGTTTTAGGTCTTTAGCTAAGCTTTCCCCAAAGATGGTGTGGGAATTTTTGCACCCTTGGGGCCAGACGGCCCAGAAGTATTGTTTTAGTTGTATGTTGAGTCCTGCCACTCACAAGCCAAAATTTCTTGTGACTCTGGGACTAATGGAATACAAAAGAAGGCATCATTGAAGACTAATACAGAATACCATGTCCTGGTGGTTGGTAGAATGACCAGCAGGGTGTAGGAATTAGGAGCAACTGGAGGTATATCCTCGGTGGCTTCACTGACTGTCCTGACATCCTTTACCAGGTCCCCAGCAGCCCATGGGGCTCTCGTGGTCAGACCAATCCCAGAATATGGAGCTCACCTGGGCAGGTACCCCACCCCCACCCCAGCCCACGGGGCTCTCGTGGTCAGGCCCCTCCCAGGATACAGAGCTACCCTTGCAGGTACCGTGGCAGGGCTGGGCACACAGGAACTGTGCACATAGCCCTCATTGCAGAGCACCCCCAGCTCACCTGTCGCTCAGAGCTGACACAGAGCACCTCAGAGCAGGACTTGAACTAACAAACAGCAGCTGCGACAGCTCTGTGACCCTGGGCATCACTCCGTGAGGCCTCCCTCCACCTGGTCTTCCAGAGACTTCCACTGCACCCGGGGCACCAGGCCTCTGTCTCCAACCACCACCCACCCCTCCTCTCCCTGACTCCTGGGTTCCTCTCATTAGGAGAGGGTTTTCTTGAAGTTGTCTCCCACTCATGGGCCAGATAAAATGATTAGAAAACAAGCCAAAGCTGCAGCCCCTTGTCTATCCTGACTCTCAGGAGCCCACACCTGTTCCTTGGACCTGGCCGGTTCAGCAAGTTCCATTTTCTGCAACTGTGAGCCCCTGAGGGGTGATGATTGGCTGACCTGGGCAGCCTTACCGTGCCGGCCAGCCCTCCCCAGGTGTGCCTGGGTTGAGATCAATATAAATACCACTCCAGGCAGCAAGAGCCCCTGCAGCCGTGCCTGACGCCATTTTCTCTGCCCTGTCAGCAGTCTCGGGGCTGGGCTGGTGGGAGGGAGTGAGAGGCCACGGCTTTGTGGGTGGCCCAGTGTGAGTGGGGCTCTGCTGGACTTTCTGCAGCAGTTGCCAGGCTGCCACCTGCTAAAGAAGAGGATGTGTCACCCATACCTGCTGCTGGAATTTCTCCCTGGGCAGAGGTGAGGAAGGAAAAAAGCAGTGGGGGCAGGGACAGGACGGGTATCTCAGGCAGGGAAATGGAAATCTTCCAGAAGAGCACCCAGGGCCAGGACCATCCTGGCTGGCCTGCAGGCACCAAGTCGGCCGGCATGCTGTCACTCGTGTGGCTCTATGGCCCTTCCTCTAGGCTTTCAAGTCCTTGTATATATTCAGGTGTTTTACCTGGGACGGGTGGGAATAGTTCAGCAGCAACTGGCCTGGGGCTCAGCTCACGTTTACTCACAGATGCCTCGGCACGGTGCCCCAGCTTTGCAATGAGGACGCTTGTTGCGTGGGGGCTGCTGGCTGAATGGGAGACGATTCCCCACCACTGACCAACTTCAGAATTGTTTACAACTGGAGCAAGTGCCCTGATACGGTTTTCCTCTGTGTAACTGGTGGGTTCTGTGTTTTTTTTCTCTTTTTCATTTTTGGTTCAAGGTAGATTTTATTCCTCTTTTTTGTATTTACAGATATAAGCATGGAAATAATTTATTCATATAAATACATGTATGTGCAGGGAATAATTGTTTTTTCTGTTTTATTTTTTAAATTTTATTTCTTTTTAATTTTGAATTTTATTTTATATTTTTATACAGCAGGTTCTTATTGGTTATCTATTTTATACATATAAATGTATACATGTCAATCCCAGTCTCTCAACTCCTCCCACCACCACCCCCCAACAGCTTTCCCCCCTTGTTGTCCATACGTTTGTTGTCTACATCTGTTGCTCTATTTATGCCTTGCAAAATGGTTAATCTGTACAGTTTTTCTAGGTTCCACATATATGCATGAATATACAAGATTTGTTTTTCTCTTTCTGACTTACTTCACTCTGTATGACAGTCTCTAGATCCATCGACGTCTCTACAAATGACCCAATTTCATTCCTTTTCATGGCTTAGTAATATTCCGTTTTATATATGTACCGCAGCTTTATGCATTCGTCTGTCTGTGGGCATTTAGGTTGCTTCCATTACCTCGATATTGTAAATAGTGATGCAATGAATATTGCGGTGAATGACTCTTTTTGATTTATGGTTTTGTCTGGGTATATGTCCAGTACTGGGATTGCTGTATCATATGGTAATTCTATTGTTAGTTTCTTAAGAAATTCCATATTGTTCTCCATAATGACTGTATCAATTTATATTCCCAACAATAGTGGGAGAGGGTTCCTTTTCTCCACACCCTTTCCAGCATTTTTTGTTTGTAGATTTTCAATGATGCCTATTCTACCAGGTGTGAGGTGATACCTCATTGTTGAATCCATTTCGTTGAGCAAGGGGTAGCTATTGTCTATTACATATTTGGCTTATGGAACGGTATCTGTGCTAATTTCAAACTCTGCTTTTATGCAGCACCCCAACTCACCTTCCCCCTTAAGCAGGCATAAGTTGGTTTTCTAAATTTGAGACCCTGTTCTGTTTTGTAATTCAGTTCATGTGTAGCCAAGTTCACATTCCGTGTATTAGTGATACCTTATGATGTTTCTTTTTCTGTGTGACTTATTTCACTTAGAATCATCGTGCCTCAATCCACTCATTATGCTGGTACGGGCCTGGTGACATAGATTTCATTGCAGAGTGGTATTCTGTTGTACATAAATACCGCAACTTCTTTATCCATTATTTGCTCTCTGGGATATTTAACTTGTGCCGTAGAAGAGATTCCTGTAAAAAGAGCCGTCCCAAATTTTGGGGTTGCTGTGTGTTTTTGATATTAATTTCCCTAAGCTATAGGACCATAAGTGGAAGTGCCCTAGGCTCTGTTGCTTTGTTTTTTAGATGTTTCAGGAAACACCATACACTTCTCCCGAGTGTCTGTTGGCAATTTACATCCCGACCATCAGCATAACAAGGCTCCCAGTTCTCCATGGCCTGTCCTGCCTTTCTGGATTTTACTTATTCTGATGGCCCTTTTGACCGGGGGGAAGTGAGACTTCATTGTAGTGCAGATTTCCTTTGCAAGCTTGCTTGGTTGGCCAAAAAGGGCGTATGCGTTTTTTCCTGAATATATTCAGGAAAAAACGCATATGCCCTTTTGGCAAAGTGCATCATTGTGGACGTTCTGCCTCTTTTCCTACGCTTTCAATGCAATTCCAGTCTACATCCTGAAATCGGTATCCTGCAATTCTGCCCCGCTTTCAAGTCCTCTTGGCAGCCTTACTTCAGTCTATTTTTGGACGATAGCTGTCATTTATAACTCTGCAGGTTTGTGAATTACAGTGCCCCTGAGCTCCTTTCTTCAACTCGCTTTCTTTTGAGGTGGCCGCAACACCGCAGGATGGCTTCAGGCCCTAATCTGGTTCCGGTACGGCACGCTGAGCCTTTGGTTATTTCCTCTTCCTGGTGGGAAATGAGAGTTAAATTTGCCGGTCCAGACACCTCCAGCTAGTCTCTCATTGGTTCTCGCTATTCCTGTTCATCCTCCGCAGAAATTGCAAACTGGGCCAAACAGGAGGTTAAAGGCACTGACTGTCCAAGTCGGTAGAGTGTTAGTAAAGCGTCTGGAATGTTGCACCCGAGTACCAGGGGAGGAAAACTGAGACATATTTGAACACGTCTCCCGATCACACGGTTGATCATACTCTGGGATCCACATGCATGTTTTAGCTGAAGGAAGAATACATTAAACCTGGAGAGTTGAGACCCGTGGAATGGGTACCATGCAGTATGACTTCAAAGGGTCTTCATTTGCTCACCGAACCTCTCCAATCCTATCACTGCTGCATTTATGCCCTAGTACACACGCTTGATTCTCTTTCGGAGACATAGCAATCCATAGGTTTTAAGGTACTTGCTAGTCAGGTATATTCTTAGGCATTTAATATGGGGTGTTGAGTCCATTTCGTTGAGCAAGGAGTAGCTCTTGTCTATTCCATATTTGGCTTAAGGAACTTTATCTGTGCTCATTTCAATCTCTGGTTTTATGGAGCACCCCATCTCACCTTTCCCCTGAAGCAAGCAGAAGTTGGTTTTCTAAATTTGAGACCCTGTTCTGTTCTGTAATTCAGTTCCTGTGTAGCCAAGTTTACATTCCGTGTATTACTGATATCTTATGATGTTTCTTTTTCTGTGTGACTTATTTCAATTAGAAACATCGTACCTGAATCCACTCATTATGCTGCTACGGGCCTGATGACAAAGATTTCATTGCTGAGTGATACTGCATTGTACGTAAGTACCACAACTTCTTTATCCATTTTTCACTTTCTGCGATATTGAACTTTTACAGTAAACGAGGTTCTTGTAAACAGAGGCGTCCCAAACTTTCGGTGGCTGTGTCTTTTTGATTTTAATTTCCCTAAGCTATAGGACCATAAGTGGAAGTGCCCTAGGCTCTGTTGCTTTGTTTTTTAGATGATTCAGGAAACACCATACACTTCTCCCGAGTGGCTGTTGGCAATTTACATCCCGCCCATCAGCATAACAAGGCTCCCAGTTCTCCATTGCCTGTCCTGCCTTTCTGGATTTTACACTTTTTTCAGATGGCCCTTTTGACCGGGGGGAAGTGAGACTTCATTGTAGTGCAGATTTCCTTTGCAAGTTTGCTTGGTTGGCCAAAAAGGGCGTATGCGTTTTTTCCTGAATATATTCAGGAAAAAACGCATACGCCCTTCTTGGCCAAGTGCATCATTGTGGACGTTCTGCCTCTTTTCCTATGCTTTCAATGCATTTCCAGTCTACCTCCTGAAATCGGTTTCCTGCAATTCTGCCCCGCTTTCTAGTTCTCTTGGCAGCCTTACTTCAGTATATTTTTGGACGATAGCTGTCATTTATAACTCTGCATGTTTGAGAATTACAGGGCCCCTGAGCTCCTTTCTTCAACTCGCTTTCTTGTGACCTGGCCGCAACACCGCAGGATGGCTTCAGGCCCTAATCTGGTTCCGGCATGGCACGCTGAGCCTTTGGTTAATTCCTCTTCCTGGTGGGAAATGAGAGTTAAATTTGCCCGTCCAGACACCTCCAGCTAGTCTCTCATTGGTTCTCGCTATTCCTGTTCATCTTCTGCAGAAATTGCAAACTGGGCCAAACAGGAGGTTAAAGGGACTGACTGTCCAAGTCGGGAGAGTGTTAGTAAAGCATCTGGAATGTTGCACCCGAGTACCAGCGTACGAAAACTGAGACATATTTGAACACGTCTCCCGTTCACACGGTTGATCATACTCTGGGTTCCACATGCATGTTTTAGCTGAAGGAAGAATACCTTAAACCTGGGTAGTTGAAACCCGTGGAATGCGTACCATGCAATATGACTTCAAAGGGACTTCATTTGCTCACCGAACGTCTGCAATCCTATCACTGCTGTGTTTATGCCCCTGTACACATGCTTGATTCTCTTTCGGAGACATAGCAATCCATAGGTTTTAAGTTACTTACTAGTCAGGTACATTCTTAGGCGTTTAATATGCGATGTTGAGGCCATTTCATTGAGCAAGGAGTAGCTCTTGTCTATTCCATATTTGGCTTAAGGAACTTTATCTGTGCTCATTTCAATCTCTGGTTTTATGCAGCACCCCAACTCACCTTTCCCCTTAAGCAAGCATAAGTTGGTTTTCTAAATTTGAGACCCTGTTCTGTTCTGTAATTCAGTTCCTGTGTAGCCAAGTTTACATTCCGTGTATTACTGATATCTTATGATGTTTCTTTTTCTGTGTGACTTATTTCAGTTAGAATCATCATACCTGAATGCACTCATTGTGCTGCTAAGGGCCTGATGACATAGATTTCATTGCTGAGTGATATTGCTTTGTAAGTAAATACCACAACTTCTTTATCCATTTTTCTCTTTCTGAGATGTTGAACTTGTACTGTAAACGAGGTTCTTGTAAACAGAGCCATTCCAAACTTTGGGGTGGCTGTGTCTTTTTGATTTTAATTTCCCTAAGCTATAGGACCATAAGTGGAAGTGCCCTAGGCTCTGTTGCTTTGTTTTTTAGATGTTTCAGGAAACACCATACACTTCTCCCGAGTGGTTGTTGGCAATTTACATCCCGCCCATCAGCATAACAAGGCTCCCAGTTCTCCATGGCCTGTCCTGCCTTTCTGGATTTTACACTTATTTCAGATGGCTCTTTTGACCAGGGGGAAGTGAGACTTCATTGTAGTGCAGATTTCCTTTGCAAGCTTGCTTGGTTGGCCAAAAAGGCCGTATGCTTTTTTTCCTGAATATATTCAGGAAAAAACGCATACGCCCTTTTTGGCCAAGTGCATCATTGTGGACGTTCTGCCTCTTTTCCTATGCTTTCAATGCAATTCCAGTCTACCTCCTGAAATCGGTTTCCTGCAATTCTGCCCCGCTCTCAAGTCCTCTTGGCAGCCTTACTTCAGTCTATTTTTGGACGATAGCTGTCATTTATAACTCTGCAGGTTTGTGAATTACAGTGCCCCTGAGCTCCTTTCTTCAACTCGCTTTCTTTTGAGCTGGCCGCAACACCGCAGGATGGCTTCAGGCCCTAATCTGGTTCTGGCACGGCACGCTGAGCCTTTGGTTAATTCCTCTTCCTGGTGGGAAATGAGAGTTAAATTTGCCCGTCCAGACACCTCCAGCTAGTCTCTCATTGGTTCTCGCTATTCCTGTTCATCTTCCGCAGAAATTGCAAACTGGGCCAAACAGGAGGTTAAAGGGACTGACTCTCCAAGTCGGGAGAGTGTTAGTAAAGCGTCTGGAATGTTGCACCCGAGTACCAGGGTACGAAAACTGAGACATATTTGAACACGTCTCCCGATCACATGGTTGATCATACTCTAGGTTCCACATGCATGTTTTAGCTGAAGGAAGAATACCTTAAACCTGGGTAGTTGAAACCCGTGGAATGGGTACCATGCAATATGACTTCAAAGGGTCTTCATTTGCTCACCGAACCTCTCCAATCCTATCACTGCTGCGTTTATGCCCCTGTACACATGCTTGATTCTCTTTCGGAGACATAGCAATCCATAGGTTTTAAGATACTTACTAGTCAGGTACATTCTTAGGCGTTTAATATGCGGTGTTGAGTCCATTTCGTTGAGCAAGGAGTAGCTCTTGTCTATTCCATATTTGGCTTAAGGAACTTTATCTGTGCTCATTTCAATCTCTGGTTTTATGCAGCATCCCAACTCACCTTTACACTTAAGCAAGCATAAGTTGGTTTTCTAAATTTGAGACCCTGTTCTGTTCTGTAATTCAGTTCCTCTGGAGCCAAGTTTACATTCCGTGTATTACTGATATCTTATGATGTTTCTTTTTCTGTGTGACTTATTTCAGTTAGAATCATCATACCTGAATCCACTCATTGTGCTGCTAAGGGCCTGATGACATAGATTTCATTGCTGAGTGATATTGCTTTGTAAGTGAATACCACAACTTCTTTATCCATTTTTCACTTTGTGCAATGTTGAACTTGTACTGTAAACGAGGTTCTTGTAAACAGAGCCGTTCCAAACTTTGGGGTGGCTGTGTCTTTTTGATTTTAATTTCCCTAAGCTATAGGACCATAAGTGGAAGTGCCCTAGGCTCTGTTGCTTTGTTTTTTAGATATTTCAGGAAACACCATACACTTCTCCGGAGTGTCTGTTGGCAATTTACATCCCGCCCATCAGCATAACAAGGCTCCCAGTTCTCAATGGCCTGTTGCCTTTCTGGATTTTACACTTTTTTCAGATGGCCCTTTTGACCGGGGAGAAGTGAGACTTCATTGTAGTGCAGATTTCCTTTGCAAGCTTGCTTGGTTGGCCAAAAAGGGCGTATGCGTTTTTTCCTGAATATATTCAGGAAAAAACGCATATGCCCTTTTTGGCCAAGTGCATCATTGTGGACGTTCTGCCTCTTTTCCTATGCTTTCAATGCAATTCCAGTCTACCTCCTGAAATCGGTTTCCTGCAATTCTGCCCTATTTTCAAGTCCTCTTGGCAGCCTTACTTCAGTCTATTTTTGGACGATAGCTGTCATTTATAACTCTGCAGGTTTGTGAATTACAGTGCCCCTGAGCTCCTTTCTTCAACTCGCTTTCTTGTGAGCTGGCCGCCACACCGCAGGATTGCTTCAGGCCCTAATCTGGTTCCGGTACGGCACGCTGAGCCTTTGGTTATTTCCTCTTCCTGGTGGGAAATGAGAGTTAAATTTGCCCGTCCAAACACCTCCAGCTAGTCTCTCATTGGTTCTCACTATTCCTGTTCATCTTCTGCAGAAATTGCAAACTGGGCGAAACAGGAGGTTAAAGGGACTGACTCTCCAAGTGGGGAGAGTGTTAGTAAAGCGTCTGGAAAGTTGCACCGAAGTACCAGGGGACGAAAACTGAGACATATTTGAAAACGTCTCCCAATCACACGGTTGATCATACTCTGGGTTCCACATGCATGTTTTAGCTGAAGAAAGAATACCTTAAACCTGGAGAGTTGAGACCCGTGTAATGGGTACCATGCAATATGACTTCAAAGGGTCTTCATTTGCTCACCGAACCTCTCCAATCCTATCACTGCTGCGTTTATGACCCTTGTACACACGCTTGATTCTCTTTTGGAGACATAGCAATCCATAGGTTTTAAGATACTTACTAGTCAGGTATATATTAGGCGTTTAATATGGGGTGTTGAGTCCATTTCGTTGAGCAAGGAGTAGCTCTTGTCTATTCCATATTTGGCTTAAGGAACTTTATCTGTGCTCATTTCAATCTCTGGTTTTATGCAGCACCCCAACTCACCTTTCCCCTTAAGCAAGCATAAGTTGGTTTTCTAAATTTGAGACCCTGTTTTGTTTTGGAATTCAGTTCCTGTGTAGCCAGTTTACATTCCTTGTATTAGTGATATCTTATGATGTTTCTTTTTCTGTGTGACTTATTTCAGTTAGAATCATCGTACCTGAATCCCCTCATTATGCCGCTACGGGCCTGATGACATAGATTTCATTGCTGATTGATACTGCATTGTACGTAAGTACCACAACTTCTTTATCCATTTTTCACTTTCTGCGATATTGAACTTGTACGGTAAACGAGGTTTTTGTAAGCAGACACGTCCCAAACTTTGGGGTGGCTGTGTCTTTTTGATTTTAATTTCCCTAAGCTATAGGACCATAAGTGGAAGTGCCCTAGGCTCTGTTGCTTTGTTTTTTAGATGTTTCAGGAAACACCATACACTTCTCCCGAGTGGCTGTTGGCAATTTACATCCCGCCCATCAGCATAAGAAGGCTACCAGTTCTTCATGGCCTGTCCTGCCTTTCTGGATTTTACACTTTTTTCAGTTGGCCCCTTTGAGCAGGGGGAATTGAGACTTCATTGTAGTGCAGATTACCTTTTCAGCCTGCTTGGTTGGCCAAAAAGGGCGTATGCGTTTTTTCCTGAATATATTCAGGAAAAAACACATACGCCCTTTTTGGCCAAGTGCATCATTGTGGACGTTCTGCCTCTTTTCCTATGCTTGAAATACAATTCCAGTCTACCTCCTGAAATCGGTTTCCTGCAATTGTGCCCCACTCTCAAGTCCTCTTGGCAGCCTTACTTCAGTCTATTTTTGGACGATAGCTGTCATTTATAACTCTGCAGGTTTGTGAATTACAGTGCCCCTGAGCTCCTTTCTTCAACTCGCTTTCTTTAGAGCTGGCCGCAACACCGCAGGATGGCTTCAGGCCCTAATATGGTTCTGGCACGGCACGCTGAGCCTTTGGTTAATTCCTCTTCCTGGTGGGAAATGAGAGTTAAATTTGCCCGTCCAGACACCTCCAGCTAGTCTCTCATTGGTTCTCGCTATTCCTGTTCATCTTCCGCAGAAATTGCAAACTGGGCCAAACAGGAGGTTAAAGGGACTGACTCTCCAAGTCGGGAGAGTGTTAGTAAAGCGTCTGGAATGTTGCACCCGAGTACCAGGGTACGAAAATTGAGACATATTTGAACACGTCTCCCGATCACATGGTTGATCATACTCTAGGTTCCACATGCATGTTTTAGCTGAAGGAAGAATACCTAAAACCTGGGTAGTTGAAACCCGTGGAATGGGTACCATGCAATATGACTTCAAAGGGTCTTTATTTGCTCACCGAACCTCTCCAATCCTATCACTGCTGCGTTTATGCCCCTGTACACATGCTTGATTCTCTTTCGGAGACATAGCAATCCATAGGTTTTAAGATACTTACTAGTCAGGTACATTCTTAGGCGTTTAATATGCGGTGTTGAGTCCATTTCGTTGAGCAAGGAGTAGCTCTTGTCTATTCCATATTTGGCTTAAGGAACTTTATCTGTGCTCATTTCAATCTCTGGTTTTATGCAGCACCCCAACTCACCTTTACCCTTAAGCAAGCATAAGTTGGTTTTCTAAATCTGAGACCCTGTTCTGTTCTGTAATTCAATTCCTGTGTAGCCAAGTTTACATTCCGTGTATTACTGATATCTTATGATGTTTCTTTTTCTGTGTGACTTATTTCAGTCAGAATCATCATACCTGCATCCACTCATTGTGCTGCTAAGGGCCTGATGACATAGAATTCATTGCTGAGTGATATTGCTTTGTAAGTGAATACCATAACTTCTTTATCCATTTTTCACTTTCTGCGATGTTGAACTTGTACTGTAAACGAGGTTCTTGTAAACAGAGCCGTTCCAAACTTTGGGGTGGCTGTGTCTTTTTGATTTTAATTTCCCTAAGCTATAGGACCATAAGTGGAAGTGCCCTAGGCTCTGTTGCTTTGTTTTTTAGATGTTTCAGGAAACACCATACACTTCTCCCGAGTGTCTGTTGGCAATTTACATCCCGCCCATCAGCATAACAAGGCTCCCAGTTCTCAATGGCCTGTTGCCTTTCTGGATTTTACACTTTTTTCAGATGGCCCTTTTGACCGGGGGGAAGTGAGACTTCATTGTAATGCAGATTTCCTTTGCAAGCTTGCTTGGTTGGCCAAAAAGGGCGTATGCGTTTTTTCCTGAATATATTCAGGAAAAAACGCATACGCCCTTTTTGGCCAAGTGCATCATTGTGGACGTTCTGCCTCTTTTCCTATGCTTTCAATGCAATTCCAGTCTACCTCCTGAAATCCGTTCCCTGCAATTCTGCCCCGCTTTCAAGTCCTCTTGGCAGCCTTACTTCAGTCTATTTTTGGACGATAGCTGTCATTTATAACTCTGCAGGTTTGTGAATTACAGTGCCCCTGAGCTCCTTTCTTCAACTCGCTTTCTTGTGACCTGGCCGCAACACCGCAGGATGGCTTCAGGCCCTAATCTGGTTCCGGTACGGCACGCTGAGCCTTTGGTTATTTCCTCTTCCTGGTGGGAAATGAGAGTTAAATTTGCCCGTCCAGACACCTCCAGCTAGCCTCTCATTGGTTCTCACTATTCCTGTTCATCTTCCGCAGAAATTGCAAACTGGGCCAAACAGGAGGTTAAAGGGAATGACTCTCCATGTCGGGAGAGTGTTAGTAAAGTGTCTGGAATGTTGCACCCGTGTACCAGGGGAGGAAAACTGAGACATATTTGAACACGTCTCCCGTTCACATGGTTGATCATACTCTGGGTTCCACATGCATGTTTTAGCTGAAGGAAGAATACCTTAAACCTGGGTAGTTGAGACCCGTGGAATGGGTACCATGCAATATGACTTCAAAGGGTCTTCATTTGCTCACCGAACCTCTCCAATCCTATCACTGCTGCATTTATGCCCCTGTACACACGCTTGGTTCTCTTTTGGATACATAGCAATCCATAGGTTTTAAGATACTTACTAGTCAGGTACATTCTTAGGCGTTTAATATGGGGTGTTGAGTCCATTTCGTTGAGCAAGGAGTAGCTCTTGTCTATTCCATATTTGGCTTAAGGAACTTTATCTGTGCTCATTTCAATCTCTGGTTTTATGCAGCACCCCAACTCACCTTTCCCCTTAAGCAAGCATAAGTTGGTTTTCTAAATTTGAGACCCTGTTCTGTTCTGTAATTCAGTTCCTGTGTAGCCAAGTTTACATTCCGTGTATTACTGATATCTTATGATGTTTCTTTTTCTGTGTGACTTATTTCAGTTAGAATCATGGTACCTGAATCCACTCATTATGCTGCTACGGGCCTGATGACACAGATTTCATTGCTGAGTGATACTGCATTGTACGTAAGTACCACAAGTTCTTTATCCATTTTTCACTTTCTGTGATATTGAACTTGTACGGTAAACGAGGTTCTTGTAAATGGAGGCGTCCCAAACTTTGGGGTGGCTGTGTCTTTTTGATTTAATTTCCCTAAGCTATAGGACCATAAGTGGAAGTGCCCTAGGCTCTGTTGCTTTGTTTTTTAGATGTTTCAGGAAACACCATACACTTCTCCCCAGTGTCTGTTGACAATTTACATCCCGCCCATCAGCATAACAAGGCTCCCAGTTCTCCATGGCCTTTCCTGCCTTTCTGGATTTTACACTTTTTTCAGATGGCCCTTTTGACCGGGGGGAAGTGAGACTTCATTGTAGTGCAGATTTCCTTTGCAAGTTTGCTTGGTTGGCCAAAAAGTGCGTATGCGTTTTTTCCTGAATATATTCAGGAAAAAACGCATACGCACTTTTTGGCCAAGTGCATCATTGTGGACGTTCTGCCTCATTTCCTATGCTTTCAATGCAATTCCAGTCTACCTCCTGAAATCGGTTTCCTGCAATTCTGCCCCGCTTTCAAGTCCTCTTGGCAGCCTTACTTCAGTCTATTTTTGGACGATAGCTGTCATTTATAACTCTGCAGGTTTGTGAATTACAGTGCCCCTGAGCTCCTTTGTTCAACTCGCTTTCTTGTGACCTGGCCGCAACACCGCAGGATGGCTTCAGGCCCTAATCTGGTTCCGGCACGGCACGCTGAGCCTTTGGTTAATTCCTCTTCCTGGTGGGAAATGAGAGTTAAATTTGCCCGTCCAGACACCTCCAGCTAGTCTCTCATTGGTTCTCGCTATTCCTGTTCATCTTCCGCAGAAATTGCAAACTGGGCCAAACAGGAGGTTAAAGGGACTGACTCTCCAAGTCGGGAGAGTGTTAGTAAAGCGTCTGGAATGTTGCACCCGAGTACCAGGGGAGGAAAACTGAGACATATTTGAACACGTCTCCCGATCACATGGTTGATCATACTCTAGGTTCCACATGCATGTTTTAGCTGAAGGAAGAATACCTTAAAACTGGAGAGTTGAGACCCGTGGAATGGGTACCATGCAATATGAATTCAAAGGGTCTTCATTTGCTCACTGAACCTCTCCAATCCTAACACTACTGCGTTTATGCCCCTATACACATGCTTGATTCTCTTTCGGAGACATAGCAATCCATAGGTTTTAAGATACTTACTAGTCAGGTACATTCTTAGGCGTTTAATATGCGGTGTTGAGTCCATTTCGTTGAGCAAGGAGTAGCTCTTGTCTATTCCATATTTGGCTTAAGGAACTTTATCTGTGCTCATTTCAATCTCTGGTTTTATGCAGCACCCCAACTCACCTTTACCCTTAAGCAAGCATAAGTTGGTTTTCTAAATTTGAGACCCTGTTCTGTTCTGTAATTCAGTTCCTGTGTAGCCAAGTTTCCATTCCGTGTATTACTGATATCTTATGATGTTTCTTTTTCTGTGTGACTTATTTCAGTTAGAATCATCGTACCTGAATCCACTCATTGTGCTGCTAAGGGCCTGATGACATAGATTTCATTGCTGAGTGATATTGCTTTGTAAGTGAATACCACAACTTCTTTATCCATTTTTCACTTTCTGCGATGTTGAACTTGTACTGTAAACGAGGTTCTTGTAAACAGAGCCATTCCAAACTTTGGGGTGGCTGTGTCTTTTTGATTTTAATTTCCCTAAGCTATAGGACCATAAGTGGAAGTGCCCTAGGCTCTGTTGCTTTGTTTTTTAGATGTTTCAGGAAACACTGTACACTTCTCCCGAGTGTCTGTTGGCAATTTACATCCCGCCCATCAGCATAACAAGGCTCCCAGTTCTCCATGGCCTGTCCTGCCTTTCTGGATTTTACACTTTTTTCAGATGGCCCTTTTGACCGGGGGGAAGTGAGACTTCATTGTAGTGCAGATTTCCTTTGCAAGCTTGCTTGGTTGGCCAAAAAGGGCGTATGCGTTTTTTCCTGAATATATTCAGGAAAAAACGCATACGCCCTTTTTGGCCAAGTGCATCATTGTGGACGTTCTGCCTCTTTTCCTATGCTTTCAATGCAATTCCAGTCTACCTCCTGAAATCGGTTTCCTGCAATTCTGCCCCGCTTTCAAGTCCTCTTGGCAGCCTTACTTCAGTCTATTTTTGGACGATAGCTGTCATTTATAACTCTGCAGGTTTGTGAATTACAGTGCCCCTGAGCTCCTTTCTTCAACTCGCTTTCTTTTGAGCTGGCCGCAACACCGCAGGATGGCTTCAGGCCCTAATCTGGTTCCGGCACGGCACGCTGAGCCTTTGGTTATTTCCTCTTCCTGGTGGGAAATGAGAGTTAAATTTGCCCGACCAGACACCTCCAGCTAGTCTCTCATTGGTTCTCGCTATTCCTGTTCATCTTCCGCAGAAATTGCAAACTGGGCCAAACATTAGGTTAAAGGCGCTGACTCTCCAAGTGGGGAGAGTGTTAGTAAAGCGTCTGGAATGTTGCACCCGAGTAGCACGGGAGGAAAATTGAGACATATTTGAACACGTCTCCCGTTCACATGGTTGATCATACTTGGGTTCCACATGCATGTTTTAGCTGAAGGAAGAATACCTTAAACCTGGAGAGTTGAGACCCGTGTAATGGGTACCATGCAATATGACTTCAAAGGGTCTTCATTTGCTCACCGAACCTCTCCAATCCTATCACTGCTGCGTTTATGCCCCTGTACACATGCTTGATTCTCTTTCGGAGACTTAGCAATCCATAGGTTTTAAGATACTTACTAGTCAGGTACATTCTTAGGCGTTTAATATGCGGTGCTGAGTCCATTTCGTTGAGCAAGGAGTAGCTCTTGTCTACTCCATATTTGGCTTAAGGAACTTTATCTGTGCTCATTTCAATCTCTGGTTTTATGCAGCACCCCAACTCACCTTTCCCCTTAAGCAAGCATAAGTTGGTTTTCTAAATTTGAGACCCTGTTCTGTTCTGTAATTCAGTTCCTGTGTAGCCAAGTTTACATTCCATGTATTACTGTTATCTTATGATGTTTCTTTTTCTGTGTGACTTATTTCAGTTAGAATCATCATACCTGAATCCACTCATTGTGCTGCTAAGGGCCTGATGACATAGATTTCATTGCTGAGTGATATTGCTTTGTAAGTAAATACCACAACTTCTTTATCCATTTTTCACTTTCTGCGATGTTGAACTTGTACTGTAAACGAGGTTCTTGTAAACAGAGCCGTTCCAAACTTTGGGGTGGCTGTGTCTTTTTGATTTTAATTTCCCTAAGCTATAGGACCATAAGTGGAAGTGCCCTAGGTTCTGTTGCTTTGTTTTTTAGATGTTTCAGGAAACACCATACACTTCTCCCGAGTGGTTGTTGGCAATTTACATCCCGCCCATCAGCATAACAAGGCTCCCAGTTCTCCATGGCCTGTCCTGCCTTTCTGGATTTTACACTTTTTTCAGATGGCCCTTTTGACCGGGGGGAAGTGAGACTTCATTGTAGTGCAGATTTCCTTTGCAAGCTTGCTTGGTTGGCCAAAAAGGGCGTATGCGTTTTTTCCTGAATATATTCAGGAAAAAACGCATACGCCCTTTTTGGCCAAGTGCATCATTGTGGACGTTCTGCCTCTTTTCCTATGCTTTCAATGCAATTCCAGTCTACCTCCTGAAATCGGTTTCCTGCAATTCTGCCCTGCTTTCAAGTCCTCTTGGCAGCCTTACTTCAGTCTATTTTTGGACGATAGCTGTCATTTATAACTCTGCAGGTTTGTGAATTACAGTGCCCCTGAGCTCCTTTCTTCAACTCGCTTTCTTGTGACCTGGCCGCAACACCGCAGGATGGCTTCAGGCCCTAATCTGGTTCCGGCCCGGCATGCTGAGCCTTTGGTTAATTCCTCTTCCTGGTGGGAAATGAGAGTTAAATTTGCCCGTCCAGACACCTCCAGCTAGCCTCTCATTGGTTCTCACTATTCCTGTTCATCTTCCGCAGAAATTGCAAACTGGGCCAAACAGGAGGTTAAAGGGAATGACTCTCCATGTCGGGAGAGTGTTAGTAAAGTGTCTGGAATGTTGCACCCGTGTACCAGGGGAGGAAAACTGAGACATATTTGAACACGTCTCCCGTTCACATGGTTGATCATACTCTGGGTTCCACATGCATGTTTTAGCTGAAGGAAGAATACCTTAAACCTGGGTAGTTGAGACCCGTGGAATGGGTACCATGCAATATGACTTCAAAGGGTCTTCATTTGCTCACCGAACCTCTCCAATCCTATCACTGCTGCATTTATGCCCCTGTACACACGCTTGGTTCTCTTTTGGATACATAGCAATCCATAGGTTTTAAGATACTTACTAGTCAGGTACATTCTTAGGCGTTTAATATGGGGTGTTGAGTCCATTTCGTTGAGCAAGGAGTAGCTCTTGTCTATTCCATATTTGGCTTAAGGAACTTTATCTGTGCTCATTTCAATCTCTGGTTTTATGCAGCACCCCAACTCACCTTTCCCCTTAAGCAAGCATAAGTTGGTTTTCTAAATTTGAGACCCTGTTCTGTTCTGTAATTCAGTTCCTGTGTAGCCAAGTTTACATTCCGTGTATTACTGATATCTTATGATGTTTCTTTTTCTGTGTGACTTATTTCAGTTAGAATCATGGTACCTGAATCCACTCATTATGCTGCTACGGGCCTGATGACACAGATTTCATTGCTGAGTGATACTGCATTGTACGTAAGTACCACAAGTTCTTTATCCATTTTTCACTTTCTGTGATATTGAACTTGTACGGTAAACGAGGTTCTTGTAAATGGAGGCGTCCCAAACTTTGGGGTGGCTGTGTCTTTTTGATTTAATTTCCCTAAGCTATAGGACCATAAGTGGAAGTGCCCTAGGCTCTGTTGCTTTGTTTTTTAGATGTTTCAGGAAACACCATACACTTCTCCCCAGTGTCTGTTGACAATTTACATCCCGCCCATCAGCATAACAAGGCTCCCAGTTCTCCATGGCCTTTCCTGCCTTTCTGGATTTTACACTTTTTTCAGATGGCCCTTTTGACCGGGGGGAAGTGAGACTTCATTGTAGTGCAGATTTCCTTTGCAAGTTTGCTTGGTTGGCCAAAAAGTGCGTATGCGTTTTTTCCTGAATATATTCAGGAAAAAACGCATACGCACTTTTTGGCCAAGTGCATCATTGTGGACGTTCTGCCTCATTTCCTATGCTTTCAATGCAATTCCAGTCTACCTCCTGAAATCGGTTTCCTGCAATTCTGCCCCGCTTTCAAGTCCTCTTGGCAGCCTTACTTCAGTCTATTTTTGGACGATAGCTGTCATTTATAACTCTGCAGGTTTGTGAATTACAGTGCCCCTGAGCTCCTTTGTTCAACTCGCTTTCTTGTGACCTGGCCGCAACACCGCAGGATGGCTTCAGGCCCTAATCTGGTTCCGGCACGGCACGCTGAGCCTTTGGTTAATTCCTCTTCCTGGTGGGAAATGAGAGTTAAATTTGCCCGTCCAGACACCTCCAGCTAGTCTCTCATTGGTTCTCGCTATTCCTGTTCATCTTCCGCAGAAATTGCAAACTGGGCCAAACAGGAGGTTAAAGGGACTGACTCTCCAAGTCGGGAGAGTGTTAGTAAAGCGTCTGGAATGTTGCACCCGAGTACCAGGGGAGGAAAACTGAGACATATTTGAACACGTCTCCCGATCACATGGTTGATCATACTCTAGGTTCCACATGCATGTTTTAGCTGAAGGAAGAATACCTTAAAACTGGAGAGTTGAGACCCGTGGAATGGGTACCATGCAATATGAATTCAAAGGGTCTTCATTTGCTCACTGAACCTCTCCAATCCTAACACTACTGCGTTTATGCCCCTATACACATGCTTGATTCTCTTTCGGAGACATAGCAATCCATAGGTTTTAAGATACTTACTAGTCAGGTACATTCTTAGGCGTTTAATATGCGGTGTTGAGTCCATTTCGTTGAGCAAGGAGTAGCTCTTGTCTATTCCATATTTGGCTTAAGGAACTTTATCTGTGCTCATTTCAATCTCTGGTTTTATGCAGCACCCCAACTCACCTTTACCCTTAAGCAAGCATAAGTTGGTTTTCTAAATTTGAGACCCTGTTCTGTTCTGTAATTCAGTTCCTGTGTAGCCAAGTTTCCATTCCGTGTATTACTGATATCTTATGATGTTTCTTTTTCTGTGTGACTTATTTCAGTTAGAATCATCGTACCTGAATCCACTCATTGTGCTGCTAAGGGCCTGATGACATAGATTTCATTGCTGAGTGATATTGCTTTGTAAGTGAATACCACAACTTCTTTATCCATTTTTCACTTTCTGCGATGTTGAACTTGTACTGTAAACGAGGTTCTTGTAAACAGAGCCATTCCAAACTTTGGGGTGGCTGTGTCTTTTTGATTTTAATTTCCCTAAGCTATAGGACCATAAGTGGAAGTGCCCTAGGCTCTGTTGCTTTGTTTTTTAGATGTTTCAGGAAACACTGTACACTTCTCCCGAGTGTCTGTTGGCAATTTACATCCCGCCCATCAGCATAACAAGGCTCCCAGTTCTCCATGGCCTGTCCTGCCTTTCTGGATTTTACACTTTTTTCAGATGGCCCTTTTGACCGGGGGGAAGTGAGACTTCATTGTAGTGCAGATTTCCTTTGCAAGCTTGCTTGGTTGGCCAAAAAGGGCGTATGCGTTTTTTCCTGAATATATTCAGGAAAAAACGCATACGCCCTTTTTGGCCAAGTGCATCATTGTGGACGTTCTGCCTCTTTTCCTATGCTTTCAATGCAATTCCAGTCTACCTCCTGAAATCGGTTTCCTGCAATTCTGCCCCGCTTTCAAGTCCTCTTGGCAGCCTTACTTCAGTCTATTTTTGGACGATAGCTGTCATTTATAACTCTGCAGGTTTGTGAATTACAGTGCCCCTGAGCTCCTTTCTTCAACTCGCTTTCTTTTGAGCTGGCCGCAACACCGCAGGATGGCTTCAGGCCCTAATCTGGTTCCGGCACGGCACGCTGAGCCTTTGGTTATTTCCTCTTCCTGGTGGGAAATGAGAGTTAAATTTGCCCGACCAGACACCTCCAGCTAGTCTCTCATTGGTTCTCGCTATTCCTGTTCATCTTCCGCAGAAATTGCAAACTGGGCCAAACATTAGGTTAAAGGCGCTGACTCTCCAAGTGGGGAGAGTGTTAGTAAAGCGTCTGGAATGTTGCACCCGAGTAGCACGGGAGGAAAATTGAGACATATTTGAACACGTCTCCCGTTCACATGGTTGATCATACTTGGGTTCCACATGCATGTTTTAGCTGAAGGAAGAATACCTTAAACCTGGAGAGTTGAGACCCGTGTAATGGGTACCATGCAATATGACTTCAAAGGGTCTTCATTTGCTCACCGAACCTCTCCAATCCTATCACTGCTGCGTTTATGCCCCTGTACACATGCTTGATTCTCTTTCGGAGACTTAGCAATCCATAGGTTTTAAGATACTTACTAGTCAGGTACATTCTTAGGCGTTTAATATGCGGTGCTGAGTCCATTTCGTTGAGCAAGGAGTAGCTCTTGTCTACTCCATATTTGGCTTAAGGAACTTTATCTGTGCTCATTTCAATCTCTGGTTTTATGCAGCACCCCAACTCACCTTTCCCCTTAAGCAAGCATAAGTTGGTTTTCTAAATTTGAGACCCTGTTCTGTTCTGTAATTCAGTTCCTGTGTAGCCAAGTTTACATTCCATGTATTACTGTTATCTTATGATGTTTCTTTTTCTGTGTGACTTATTTCAGTTAGAATCATCATACCTGAATCCACTCATTGTGCTGCTAAGGGCCTGATGACATAGATTTCATTGCTGAGTGATATTGCTTTGTAAGTAAATACCACAACTTCTTTATCCATTTTTCACTTTCTGCGATGTTGAACTTGTACTGTAAACGAGGTTCTTGTAAACAGAGCCGTTCCAAACTTTGGGGTGGCTGTGTCTTTTTGATTTTAATTTCCCTAAGCTATAGGACCATAAGTGGAAGTGCCCTAGGTTCTGTTGCTTTGTTTTTTAGATGTTTCAGGAAACACCATACACTTCTCCCGAGTGGTTGTTGGCAATTTACATCCCGCCCATCAGCATAACAAGGCTCCCAGTTCTCCATGGCCTGTCCTGCCTTTCTGGATTTTACACTTTTTTCAGATGGCCCTTTTGACCGGGGGGAAGTGAGACTTCATTGTAGTGCAGATTTCCTTTGCAAGCTTGCTTGGTTGGCCAAAAAGGGCGTATGCGTTTTTTCCTGAATATATTCAGGAAAAAACGCATACGCCCTTTTTGGCCAAGTGCATCATTGTGGACGTTCTGCCTCTTTTCCTATGCTTTCAATGCAATTCCAGTCTACCTCCTGAAATCGGTTTCCTGCAATTCTGCCCTGCTTTCAAGTCCTCTTGGCAGCCTTACTTCAGTCTATTTTTGGACGATAGCTGTCATTTATAACTCTGCAGGTTTGTGAATTACAGTGCCCCTGAGCTCCTTTCTTCAACTCGCTTTCTTGTGACCTGGCCGCAACACCGCAGGATGGCTTCAGGCCCTAATCTGGTTCCGGCCCGGCATGCTGAGCCTTTGGTTAATTCCTCTTCCTGGTGGGAAATGAGAGTTAAATTTGCCCGTCCAGACACCTCCAGCTAGCCTCTCATTGGTTCTCGCTATTCCTGTTCATCTTCCGCAGAAATTGCAAACTGGGCCAAACAGGAGGTTAAAGGGACTGACTCTCCAAGTGGGGAGAGTGTTAGTAAAGCGTCTGGAATGTTGCACCCGAGTACCAGGGGAGGAAAACTGAGACATATTTGAACACGTCTCCCGTTCACATGGTTGATCATACTCTGGGTTCCACATGCATGTTTTAGCTGAAGGAAGAATAACTTAAACCTGGAGAGTTGAGACCCGTGTAATGGGTACCATGCAATATGACTTCAAAGGGTCTTCATTTGCTCACCGAACCTCTCCAATCCTATCACTGCTGCGTTTATGCCCCTGTACACACGCTTGATTCTCTTTTGGGACATAGCAATCCATAGGTTTTACGATACTTACTAGTCAGGTACATTCTTAGGCGTTTAATATGCGGTGTTGAGTCCATTTCGTTGAGCAAGGAGTAGCTCTTGTCTATTCCATATTTGACTTAAGGAACTTTATCTGTGCTCATTTCAATCTCTGGTTTTATGCAGCACCCCAACTCACCCTTACCCTTAAGCAAGCATAAGTTGGTTTTCTAAATTTGAGACCCTGTTCTGTTTTGGAATGCAGTTCCTTTGTAGCCAAGTTTACATTCCGTGTATTAGTGATATCTTATGATGTTTCTTTTTCTGTGTGACTTATTTCAGTTAGAATCATCGTACCTGAATCCACTCATTATGCTGCTATGGGCCTGATGACATAGATTTCATTGCTGAGTGATACTGCATTGTACGTAAGTACCACAACTTCTTTATCCATTTTTCACTTTCTGTGATATTGAACTTGTACGGTAAACGGTTTTCTTGTAAACGGAAGCGTCCCAAACTTTGGGGTGGCTGTGTCTTTTTGATTTTAATTTCCCTAAGCTATAGGACCATAAGTGGAAGTGCCCTAGGCTCTGTTGCTTTGTTTTTTAGATGTTTCAGGAAACACCATACACTTCTCCTGAGTGTCTGTTGGCAATTTACATCCCTCCCATCAGCATAACAAGGCTCCCAGTTCTCAATGGCCTGTTGCCTTTCTGGATTTTACACTTTTTTCAGATGGCCCTTTTGACCGGGGGGAAGTGAGACTTCATTGTAGTGCAGATTTCCTTTGCAAGCTTGCTTGGTTGGCCAAAAAGGGCGTATGCGTTTTTTCCTGAATATATTCAGGAAAAAACGCATACGCCCTTTTTGGCCAAGTGCATCATTGTGGACGTTCTGCCTCTTTTCCTATGCTTTCAATGCAATTCCAGTCTACCTCCTGAAATCGGTTTCCTGCAATTCTGCCCCGCTTTCGAGTCCTCTTGGCAGCCTTACTTCAGTCTACTTTTGGACGATAGCTCTCATTTATAACTCTGCAGGTTTGTGAATTACAGTGCCCCTGAGCTCCTTTCTTCAACTCGTTTTCTTGTGACCTGGCTGCAGCACCGCAGGATGGCTTCAGGCCCTAATCTGGTTCTGGCACGGCACGCTGAGCCTTTGGTTATTTCCTCTTCCTGGTGGGAAATGAGAGTTAAATTTGCCCGTCCAGACACCTCCAGCTAGCCTCTCATTGGTTCTCACTATTCCTGTTTGTCTTCCGCAGAAATTGCAAACTGGGCCAAACAGGAGGTTAAAGGCGCTGACTCTCCAAGTGGGGAGAGTGTTAGTAAAGCGTCTGGAATGTTGCACCCGAGTACCAGGGTACGAAAACTGAGACATATTTGAACACGTCTCCCAATCAAATGGTTGATCATACTCTAGGTTCCACATGCATGTTTTAGCTGAAGGAAGAATACCTTAAACCTGGGTAGTTGAAACCCGTGGAATGGGTACCATGCAATATGACTTCAAAGGGTCTTCATTTGCTCACCGAACCTCTCCAATCCTATCACTGCTGCGTTTATGCCCCTGTACACATGCTTGATTCTCTTTCGGAGACATAGCAATCTATAGGTTTTAAGATACTTACTAGTCAGGTACATTCTTAGGCGTTTAATATGCGGTGTTGAGTCCATTTCGTTGAGCAAGGAGTAGCTCTTGTCTATTCCATATTTGACTTAAGGAACTTTATCTGTGCTCATTTCAATCTCTGGTTTTATGCAGCACTCCAACTCACCCTTACCCTTAAGCAAGCATAAGTTGGTTTTCTAAATTTGAGACCCTGTTCTGTTCTGTAATTCAGTTCCTGTGTAGCCAAGTTTACATTCCGTGTATTACTGATATCTTATGATGTTTCTTTTTCTGTGTGACTTATTTCAGTTAGAATCATCATACCTGAATCCACTCATTGTGATGCTAAGGGCCTGATGACATAGATTTCATTGCTGAGTGATATTGCTTTGTAAGTAAATACCACAACTTCTTTATCCATTTTTCACTTTCTGCGATGTTGAACTTGTACTGTAAACGAGGTTCTTGTAAACAGAGGCGTCCCAAACTTTGGGGTGGCTGTGTCTTTTTGATTTTAATTTCCCTAAGCTATAGGACCATAAGTGGCAGTGCCCTAGGCTCTGTTGCTTTGTTTTTTAGATGTTTCAGGAAACACCATACACTTCTCCCGAGTGGTTGTTGGCAATTTACATCCCGCCCATCAGCATAACAAGGCTCCCAGTTCTCCATGGCCTGTCCTGCCTTTCTGGATTTTACACTTTTTTCAGATGGCCCTTTTGACCGGGGGGAAGTGAGACTTCATTGTAGTGCAGATTTCCTTTGCAAGCTTGCTTGGTTGGCCAAAAAGGGCGTATGCGTTTTTTCCTGAATATATTCAGGAAAAAACGCATACGCCCTTTTTGGCCAAGTGCATCATTGTGGACGTTCTGCCTCTTTTCCTATGCTTTCAATGCAATTCCAGTCTACCTCCTGAAATCGGTTTCCTGCAATTCTGCCCCGCTTTCAAGTCCTCTTGGCAGCCTTACTTCAGTCTATTTTTGGACGATAGCTGTCATTTATAACTCTGCAGGTTTGTGAATTACAGTGCCCCTGAGCTCCTTTCTTCAACTCGCTTTCTTGTGACCTGGCCGCAACACCGCAGGATGGCTTCAGGCCCTAATCTTCTTCCGGCCCGGCATGCTGAGCGTTTGGTTAATTCTTCTTACTGGTGGGAAATGAGAGTTAAATTTGCCCATCCAGACGCCTCCAGCTAGTCTCTCATTGGTTCTCGCTATTCCTGTTCATCTTCCGCAGAAATTGCAAACTGGGCCAAAAAGGAGGTTAAAGGGACTGACTCTCCAAGTCGGGAGAGTGTTAGTAAAGCGTCTGGAATGTTGCACCCGAGTACCAGGGGAGGAAAACTGAGACATATTTGAACACGTCTCCCGTTCACATGGTTGATAATACTCTAGGTTCCACATGCATGTTTTAGCTGAAGGAAGAATACCTTAAACCTGGAGAGTTGAGACCCGTGTAATGGGTACCATGCAATATGACTTCAAAGGGTCTTCATTTGCTCACCGAACCTCTCCAATCCTATCACTGCTGCGTTTATGCCCCTGTACACACGCTTGATTCTCTATTGGAGACATAGCAATCCATAGGTTTTAAGATACTTACTAGTCAGCTACATTCTTATTCGTTTAATATGGGGTTTTGAGTCCATTTCGTTGAGCAAGGAGTAGCTCTTGTCTATTCCATATTTGGCTTAAGGAACTTTATCTGTGCTCATTTCAATCTCTGGTTTTATGCAGCACCCCAACTCACCTTTCCCCTTAAGCAACCATAAGTCGGTATTCTAAATTTGAGACCCTGTTCTGTTTTGGAATGCAGTTCCTGTGTAGCCAAGTTTACATTCCGTGTATTAGTGATATCTTATGATGTTTCTTTTTCTGTGTGACTTATTTCAGTTAGAATCATCGTACCTGAATCCACTCATTGTGCTGCTACGGGCCTGATGACATAGATTTCATTGCTTAGTGATACTGCATTGTACGTAAGTACCACAAGTTCTTTATCCATTTTTCACTTTCTGTGATATTGAACTTGTACGGAAAACGAGGTTCTTGTAAACAGAGGCGTCCCAAACTTTGGGGTGGCTGTGTCTTTTTGATTTTAATTTCCCTAAGCTATAGGACCATAAGTGGAAGTGCCCTAGGCTCTGTTCCTTTGTTTTATAGATGTTTCAGGAAACACCATACACTTCTCCTGAGTGTCTGTTGGCAATTTACATCCCGCCCATCAGCATAACAAGGCTCCCAGTTCTCCATGGCCTGTCCTGCCTTTCTGGATTTTACACTTTTTTCAGATGGCCCTTTTGACCGGGGAGAAGTGAGACTTCATTGTAGTGCAGATTTCCTTTGCAAGTTTGCTTGGTTGGCCAAAAAGGGCGTATGCGTTTTTTCCTGAATATATTCAGGAAAAAACGCATACGCCCTTTTTGGCCAAGTGCATCATTGTGGACGTTCTGCCTCTTTTCCTATGCTTTCAATGCAATTCCAGTCTACCTCCTGAAATCGGTTTCCTGCAATTCTGCCCCGCTTTCAAGTCCTCTTGGCAGCCTTACTTCAGTCTATTTTTGGACGATAGCTGTCATTTATAACTCTGCAGGTTTGTGAATTACAGTGCCCCTGAGCTCCTTTCTTCAACTCGCTTTCTTGTGACCTGGCCGCAACACCGCAGGATGGCTTCAGGCCCTAATCTGGTTCTGGCATGGCACGCTGAGCCTTTGGATAATTCCTCTTCCTGGTGGGAAATGAGAGTTAAATTTGCCCATCCAGACACCTCCAGCTAGTCTCTCATTGGTTCTCGCTATTCCTGTTCATCTTCCGCAGAAATTGCAAACTGGGCCAAACAGGAGGTTAAAGGGACTGACTCTCCAAGTGGGGAGAGTGTTAGTAAAGCGTCTGGAATGCTGCACCCGAGTACCAGGGTACGAAAACTGAGACATATTTGAAAACGACTCCCCATCACATGGTTGATCATACTCTAGGTTCCACATGCATGTTTTAGCTGAAGGAAGAATACCTTAAACCTGGGTAGTTGAAACCCGTGGAATGGGTACCATGCAATATGACTTCAAAGGGTCTTCATTTGCTCAAGAACCTCTCCAATCCTATCACTGCTGCGTTTATGCCCCTGTACACATGCTTGATTCTCTTTCGGAGACTTAGCAATCCATAGGTTTTAAGATACTTACTAGTCAGGTACATTCTTAGGCGTTTAATATGCGGTGCTGAGTCCATTTCGTTGAGCAAGGAGTAGCTCTTGTCTACTCCATATTTGGCTTAAGGAACTTTATCTGTGCTCATTTCAATCTCTGGTTTTATGCAGCACCCCAACTCACCTTTCCCCTTAAGCAAGCATAAGTTGGTTTTCTAAATTTGAGACCCTGTTCTGTTCTGTAATTCAGTTCCTGTGTAGCCAAGTTTACATTCCGTGTATTACTGATATCTTATGATGTTTCTTTTTCTGTGTGACTTATTTCAGTTAGAATCATCATACCTGAATCCACTCATTGTGCTGCTAAGGGCCTGATGACATAGATTTCATTGCTGAGTGATATTGCTTTGTAAGTAAATACCACAACTTCTTTATCCATTTTTCACTTTCTGCGATGTTGAACTTGTACTGTAAATGAGGTTCTTGTAAACAGAGGCGTCCCAAACTTTGGGGTGGCTGTGTCTTTATGATTTTAATTTCCCTAAGCTATAGGACCATAAGTGGCAGTGCCCTAGGCTCTGTTGCTTTGTTTTTTAGATGTTTCAGGAAACACCATACACTTCTCCCGAGTGGTTGTTGGCAATTTACATCCCGCCCATCAGCATAACAAGGCTCCCAGTTCTCCATGGCCTGTCCTGCCTTTCTGGATTTTACACTTTTTTCAGATGGCCCTTTTGACTGGGGGGAAGTGAGACTTCATTGTAGTGCAGATTTCCTTTGCAAGCTTGCTTGGTTGGCCAAAAAGGGCATATGCGTTTTTTCCTGAATATATTCAGGAAAAAACGCATATGCCCTTTTTGGCCAAGTGCATCATTGTGGACGTTCTGCCTCTTTTCCTATGCTTTCAATGCAATTCCAGTCTACCTCCTGAAATCGGTTTCCTGCAATTCTGCCCCGCTTTCAAGTCCTCTTGGCAGCCTTACTTCAGTCTATTTTTGGACGATAGCTGTCATTTATAACTCTGCAGGTTTGTGAATTACAGTGCCCCTGAGCTCCTTTCTTCAACTCGCTTTCTTTTGAGCTGGCCGCAACACCGCAGGATGGCTTCAGGACCTAATCTGGTTCCGGTACGGCACGCTGAGCCTTTGGTTATTTCCTCTTCCTGGTGGGAAATGAGAGTTAAATTTCCCGTCCAGACACCTCCAGCTAGTCTCTCATTGGTTCTCGCTATTCCTGTTCATCTTCCGCAGAAATTGCAAACTGGGCCAAACAGGAGGTTAAAGGGACTGACTCTCCTAGTCGGGAGAGTGTTAGTAAAGCGTCTGGAATGTTGCACCCGAGTACCAGGGGAGGAAAACTGAGACATATTTGAACACGTCTCCCGTTCACATGGTTGAACATACTCTGGGTTCCACATGCATGTTTTAGCTGAAGGAAGAATACCTTAAACCTGGAGAGTTGAGACCCGTGTAATGGGTACCATGCAATATGACTTCAAAGGGTCTTCATTTGCTCACTGAACCTCTCCAATCCTATCACTGCTGCGTTTATGCCCCTGTACACATGCTTGAATCTCTTTTGGAGACATAGCAATCCATAGGTTTTAAGATACTTACTAGTCAGGTACATTCTTAGGCGTTTAATATGCGGTGTTGAGTCCATTTCGTTGAGCAAGGAGTAGCTCTTGTCTATTCCATATTTGGCTTAAGGAACTTTATCTGTGCTCATTTCAATCTCTGGTTTTATGCAGCACCCCAACTCACCTTTCCCCTTAAGCAAGCATAAGTTGCTTTTCTAAATTTGAGACCCTGTTGTGTTTTGGAATTCAGTTCCTGTGTAGCCAAGTTTACATTCCGTGTATTAGTGATATCTTATGATGTTTCTTTTTCTGTGTGACTTATTTCAGTTAGAATCATCGTACCTGAATCCACTCATTATGCTGCTACGGGCCTGATGACATAGATTTCATTGCTGAGTGATACTGCATTGTACGTAAGTACCACAAGTTCTTTATCCATTTTTCACTTTCTGTGATATTGAACTTGTACGGAAAACGAGGTTCTTGTAAACAGAGGCGTCCCAAACTTTGGGGTGGCTGTGTCTTTTTGATTTTAATTTCCCTAAGCTATAGGACCATAAGTGGAAGTGCCCTAGGTTCTGTTGCTTTGTTTTTTAGATGTTTCAGGAAACACCATACACTTCTCCCGAGTGTCTGTTGGCAATTTACATCCCGCCCATCAGCATAACAAGGCTCCCAGTTCTCCATGGCCTGTTCTGCCTTTCTGGATTTTACACTTTTTTCAGATGGCCCTTTTGACTGGGGGGGAGTGAGACTTCATTGTAGTGCAGATTTCCTTTGCAAGCTTGCTTGGTTGGCCAAAAAGGGCGTATGCGTTTTTTCCTGAATATATTCAGGAAAAAACGCATACGCGCTTTTTGGCCAAGTGCATCATTGTGGACGTTCTGCCTCTTTTCCTATGCTTTCAATGCAATTCCAGTCTACCTCCTGAAATCGGTTTCCTGCAATTCTGCCCCGCTTTCAAGTCCTCTTGGCAGCCTTACTTCAGTCTATTTTTGGACGATAGCTGTCATTTATAACTCTGCAGGTTTGTGAATTACAGTGCCCCTGAGCTCCTTTCTTCAACTCGCTTTCTTTTGAGCTGGCCGCAACACCGCAGGATGGCTTCAGGCCCTAATCTGGTTCCGGCACGGCACGCTGAGCCTTTGGTTATTTCCTCTTCCTGGTGGGAAATGAGAGTTAAATTTGCCCGTCCAGACACCTCCAGCTAGCCTCTCATTGGTTCTCGCTATTCCTGTTCATCTTCCGCAGAAATTGCAAACTGGGCCAAACAGGAGGTTAAAGGGACTGACTCTCCAAGTGGGGAGAGTGTTAGTAAAGCGTCTGGAATGTTGCACCCGAGTACCAGGGGAGGAAAACTGAGACACATTTGAACACGTCTCCCGAGCACATGGTTGATCATACTCTAGGTTCCACATGCATGTTTTAGCTGAAGGAAGAATACCTTAAACCTGGGTAGTTGAAACCCGTGGAATGGGTACCATGCAATATGACTTCAAAGGGTCTTCATTTGCTCACCGAACCTCTCCAATCCTATCACTGCTGCGTTTATGCCCCTGTACACATGCTTGATTCTCTTTCGGAGACATAGCAATCCATAGGTTTTAAGATACTTACTAGTCAGGTACATTCTTAGGCGTTTAATATGCGGTGTTGAGTCCATTTCGTTGAGCAAGGAGTAGCTCTTGTCTATTCCATATTTGGCTTAAGGAACTTTATCTGTGCTCATTTCAATCTCTGGTTTTATGCAGCACCCCAACTCACCTTTACCCTTAAGCAAGCATAAGTTGTTTTTCTAAATTTGAGACCCTGTTCTGTTCTGTAATTCAGTTCCTGTGTAGCCAAGTTTCCATTCTGTGTATAACTGATATCTTATGATGTTTCTTTCTCTGTGTGACTTATTTCAGTTAGAATCATCATACCTGAATCCACTCATTGTGATGCTAAGGGCCTGATGACATAGATTTCATTGCTGAGTGATATTGCTTTGTAAGTAAATACCACAACTTCTTTATCCATTTTTCACTTTCTGCGATGTTGAACTTGTACTGTAAATGAGGTTCTTGTAAACAGAGGCGTCCCAAACTTTGGGGTGGCTGTGTCTTTTTGATTTTAATTTCCCTAAGCTATAGGACCATAAGTGGCAGTGCCCTAGGCTCTGTTGCTTTGTTTTTTAGATGTTTCAGGAAACACCATACACTTCTCCCGAGTGGTTGTTGGCAATTTACATCCCGCCCATCAGCATAACAAGGCTCCCAGTTCTCCATGGCCTGTCCTGCCTTTCTGGATTTTACACTTTTTTCAGATGGCCCTTTTGACCGGGGGGAAGTGAGACTTCATTGTAGTGCAGATTTCCTTTGCAAGCTTGCTTGGTTGGCCAAAAAGGGCGTATGCGTTTTTTCCTGAATATATTCAGGAAAAAACGCATACGCCCTTTTTGGCCAAGTGCATCATTGTGGACGTTCTGCCTCTTTTCCTATGCTTTCAATGCAATTCCAGTCTACCTCCTGAAATCGGTTTCCTGCAATTCTGCCCCGCTTTCAAGTCCTCTTGGCAGCCTTACTTCAGTCTATTTTTGGACGATAGCTGTCATTTATAACTCTGCAGGTTTGTGAATTACAGTGCCCCTGAGCTCCTTTCTTCAACTCGCTTTCTTTTGAGCTGGCCGCAACACCGCAGGATGGCTTCAGGCCCTAATCTGGTTCCGGCACGGCACGCTGAGCCTTTGGTTAATTCCTCTTCCTGGTGGGAAATGAGAGTTAAATTTGCCCGTCCAGACACCTCCAGCTAGCCTCTCATTGGTTCTCGCTATTCCTGTTCATCTTCCGCAGAAATTGCAAACTGGGCCAAACAGGAGGTTAAAGGGACTGACTCTCCAAGTGGGGAGAGTGTTAGTAAAGCGTCTGGAATGTTGTACCCGAGTACCAGGGGAGGAAAACTGAGACATATTTGAACACGTCTCCCGATCACATGGTTGATCATACTCTAGGTTCCACATTCATGTTTTAGCTGAAGGAAGAATACCTTAAACCTGGGTAGTTGAAACCCGTGGAATGGGTACCATGCAATATGACTTCAAACGGTCTTCATTTGCTCACCGAACCTCTCCAATCCTATCACTGCTGCGTTTATGCCCCTGTACACATGCTTGATTCTCTTTCGGAGACATAGCAATCCATAGGTTTTAAGATACTTACTAGTCAGGTACATTCTTAGGCGTTTAATATGCGGTGTTGAGTCCATTTCGTTGAGCAAGGAGTAGCTCTTGTCTATTCCATATTTGACTTAAGGAACTTTATCTGTGCTCATTTCAATCTCTGGTTTTATGCAGCACCCCAACTCACCTTTACCCTTAAGCAAGCATAAGTTGCTTTTCTAAATTTGAGACCCTGTTGTGTTTTGGAATTCAGTTCCTGTGTAGACAAGTTTACATTCTGTGTATTAGTGATATCTTATGATGTTTCTTTTTCTGTGTGACTTATTTCAGTTAGAATCATCGTACCTGAATCCACTCATTATGCTGCTAACGCCTGATGACATAGATTTCATTGCTGAGTGATACTGCATTGTACGTAAGTACCACAAGTTCTTTATCCATTTTTCACTTTCTGTGATATTGAACTTGTACAGAAAACGAGGTTCTTGTAAACAGAGGCGTCCCAAACTTTGGGGTGGCTGTGTCTTTTTGATTTTAATTTCCCTAAGCTATAGGACCATAAGTGGAAGTGCCCTAGGCTCTGTTCCTTTGTTTTATAGATGTTTCAGGAAACACCATACACTTCTCCTGAGTGTCTGTTGGCAATTTACATCCCGCCCATCAGCATAACAAGGCTCCCAGTTCTCCATGGCCTGTCCTGCCTTTCTGGATTTTACACTTTTTTCAGATGGCCCTTTTGACCGGGGAGAAGTGAGACTTCATTGTAGTGCAGATTTCCTTTGCAAGTTTGCTTGGTTGGCCAAAAAGGGCGTATGCGTTTTTTCCTGAATATATTCAGGAAAAAACGCATACGCCCTTTTTGGCCAAGTGCATCATTGTGGACGTTCTGCCTCTTTTCCTATGCTTTCAATGCAATTCCAGTCTACCTCCTGAAATTGGTTTCCTGCAATTCTGCCCCGCTTTCAAGTCCTCTTGGCAGCCTTACTTCAGTCTATTTTTGGACGATAGCTGTCATTTATAACTCTGCAGGTTTGTGAATTACAGTGCCCCTGAGCTCCTTTCTTCAACTCGCTTTCTTGTGACCTGGCCGCAACACCGCAGGATGGCTTCAGGCCCTAATCTGGTTCTGGCATGGCACGCTGAGCCTTTGGATAATTCCTCTTCCTGGTGGGAAATGAGAGTTAAATTTGCCCATCCAGACACCTCCAGCTAGTCTCTCATTGGTTCTCGCTATTCCTGTTCATCTTCCGCAGAAATTGCAAACTGGGCCAAACAGGAGGTTAAAGGGACTGACTCTCCAAGTGGGGAGAGTGTTAGTAAAGCGTCTGGAATGCTGCACCCGAGTACCAGGTTACGAAAACTGAGACATATTTGAAAACGACTCCCGATAACATGGTTGATCATACTCTAGGTTCCACATGCATGTTTTAGCTGAAGGAAGAATACCTTAAACCTGGGTAGTTGAAACCCGTGGAATGGGTACCATGCAATATGACTTCAAAGGGTCTTCATTTGCTCACGAACCTCTCCAATCCTATCACTGCTGCGTTTATGCCCCTGTACACATGCTTGATTCTCTTTCGGAGACTTAGCAATCCATAGGTTTTAAGATACTTACTAGTCAGGTACATTCTTAGGCGTTTAATATGCGGTACTGAGTCCATTTCTTTGAGCAAGGAGTAGCTCTTGTCTACTCCATATTTGGCTTAAGGAACTTTATCTGTGCTCATTTCAATCTCTGGTTTTATGCAGCACCCCAACTCACCTTTCCCCTTAAGCAAGCATAAGTTGGTTTTCTAAATTTGAGACCCTGTTCTGTTCTGTAATTCAGTTCCTGTGTAGCCAAGTTTACATTCCGTGTATTACTGATATCTTATGATGTTTCTTTTTCTGTGTGACTTATTTCAGTTAGAATCATCATACCTGAATCCACTCATTGTGCTGCTAAGGGCCTGATGACATAGATTTCATTGCTGAGTGATATTGCTTTGTAAGTAAATACCACAACTTCTTTATCCATTTTTCACTTTCTGCGATGTTGAACTTGTACTGTAAATGAGGTTCTTGTAAACAGAGGCGTCCCAAACATTGGGGTGGCTGTGTCTTTATGATTTTAATTTCCCTAAGCTATAGGACCATAAGTGGAAGTGCCCTAGGCTCTGTTGCTTTGTTTTTTAGATGTTTCAGGAAACACCATACACTTCTCCCGAGTGGTTGTTGGCAATTTACATCCCGCCCATCAGCATAACAAGGCTCCCAGTTCTCCATGGCCTGTCCTGCCTTTCTGGATTTTACACTTTTTTCAGATGGCCCTTTTGACTGGGGGGAAGTGAGACTTCATTGTAGTGCAGATTTCCTTTGCAAGCTTGCTTGGTTGGCCAAAAAGGGCGTATGCGTTTTTTCCTGAATATATTCGGGAAAAAACGCATACGCCCTTTTTGGCCAAGTGCATCATTTTGGACGTTCTGCCTCTTTTCCTATGCTTTCAATGCAATTCCAGTCTACCTCCTGAAATCGGTTTCCTGCAATTCTGCCCCGCTTTCAAGTCCTCTTGACAGCCTTACTTCAGTCTATTTTTGGACGATAGCTGTCATTTATAACTCTGCAGGTTTGTGAATTACAGTGCCCCTGAGCTCCTTTCTTCAACTCGCTTTCTTGTGACCTGGCCGCAACACCGCAGGATGGCTTCAGGCCCTAATCTGGTTCCGGCCCGGCATGCTGAGCCTTTTGTTAATTCCTCTTCCTGGTGGGAAATGAGAGTTAAATTTGCCCGTCCAGACACCTCCAGCTAACCTCTCATTGGTTCTCGCTATTCCTGTTCATCTTCCGCAGAAATTGCAAACTGGGCCAAACAGGAGGTTAAAGGGACTGACTCTCCAAGTGGGGAGAGTGTTATTAAAGCGTCTGGAATGTTGCACCCGAGTACCAGGGGAAGAAAACTGAGACCTATTTGAACACGTCTCCCGTTCACATGGTTGATCATACTCTAGGTTCCACATGCATGTTTTAGCTGAAGGAAGAATACCTTAAACCTGGGTAGTTGAAACCCGTGGAATGGGTACCATGCAATATGACTTCAAAGGGTCTTCATTTGCTCACCGAACCTCTCCAATCCTATCACTGCTGCGTTTATGCCCCTGTACACATGCTTGATTCTCTTTCGGAGACATAGCAATCCATAGGTTTTAAGATACTTACTAGTCAGGTACATTCTTAGGCGTTTAATATGTGATGTTGAGTCCATTTCGTTGAGCAAGGAGTAGCTCTTGTCTATTCCATATTTGGCTTAAGGAACTTTATCTGTGCTCATTTCAATCTCTGGTTTTATGCAGCACCCCAACTCACCTTTACCCTTAAGCAAGCATAAGTTGGTTTTCTAAATTTGAGACTCTGTTCTGTTCTGTAATTCAGTTCCTGTGTAGCCAAGTTTACATTCCGTGTATTACTGATATCTTATGATGTTTCTTTTTCTGTGTGACTTACTTCAGTTAGAATCATCATACCTGAATCCACTCATTGTGCTGCTAAGGGCCTGATGACACAGATTTCATTGCTGAGTGATATTGATTTGTAAGTAAATACCACAACTTCTTTATCCATTTTTCACTTTCTGCGATGTTGAACTTGTACTGTAAACGAGGTTCTTGTAAACAGAGCCGTTCCAAACTTTGGGGTGGCTGTGTCTTTTTGATTTTAATTTCCCTAAGCTATAGGACCATAAGTGGAAGTGCCCTAGGTTCTGTTGCTTTGTTTTTTAGATGTTTCAGGAAACACCATACACTTCTCCCGAGTGGTTGTTGGCAATTTACATCCCGCCCATCAGCATAACAAGGCTCCCAGTTCTCCATGGCCTGTCCTGCCTTTCTGGATTTTACACTTTTTTCAGATGGCCCTTTTGACCGGGGGGAAGTGAGACTTCATTGTAGTGCAGATTTCCTTTGCAAGCTTGCTTGGTTGGCCAAAAAGGGCGTATGCGTTTTTTCCTGAATATATTCAGGAAAAAACGCATACGCCCTTTTTGGCCAAGTGCATCATTGTGGACGTTCTGCCTCTTTTCCTATGCTTTCAATGCAATTCCAGTCTACCTCCTGAAATCGGTTTCCTGCAATTCTGCCCCGCTTTCAAGTACTCTTGGCAGCCTTACTTCAGTCTATTTTTGGACGATAGCTGTCATTTATAACTCTGCAGGTTTGTGAATTACAGTGCCCCTGAGCTCTTTTCTTCAACTTGCATACTTGTGACCTGGCCGCAACACCGCAGGATGGCTTCAGGCCCTAATCTGGTTCCGGCACGGCACGCTGAGCCTTTGGTTATTTCCTCTTCCTGGTGGGAAATGAGAGTTAAATTTGCCCGTCCAGACACCTCCAGCTAGCCTCTCATTGGTTCTCGCTATTCCTGTTCGTCTTCCGCAGAAATTGCAAACTGGGCCAAACAGGAGGTTAAAGGCACTGACTCTCCAAGTGGGGAGAGTGTTAGTAAAGCGTCTGGAATGTTGCACCCGAGTACCAGGGGAGGAAAACTGAGACATATTTGAACACGTCTCCCGTTCACATGGTTGATCATACTTGGGTTCCACATGCATGTTTTAGCTGAAGGAAGAATACCTTAAACCTGGAGAGTTGAGACCCGTGTAATGGGTACCATGCAATATGACTTCAAAGGGTCTTCATTTGCTCACCGAACCTCTCCAATCCTATCACTGCTGCGTTTATGCCCCTGTACACATGCTTGATTCTCTTTCGGAGACATAGCAATCCATAGGTTTTAAGATACTTACTAGTCAGGTACATTCTTAGGCGTTTAATATGCGGTGTTGAGTCCATTTCGTTGAGCAAGGAGTAGCTCTTGTCTATTCCATATTTGGCTTAAGGAACTTTATCTGTGCTCATTTCAATCTCTGGTTTTATGCAGCACCCCAACTCACCTTTACCCTTAAGCAAGCATAAGTTGTTTTTCGAAATTTGAGACCCTGTTCTGTTCTGTAATTCAGTTCCTGTGTAGCCAAGTTTCCATTCCGTGTATTACTGATATCTTATGATGTTTCTTTTTCTGTGTGACTTATTTCAGTTAGAATCATCATATCTGAATCCACTCATTGTGCTGCTAACGCCTGATGACATAGATTTCATTGCTGAGTGATATTGCTTTGTAAGTGAATACCACAATTTCTTTATCCATTTTTCACTTTCTGCGATGTTGAACTTGTACTGTAAACGAGGTTCTTGTAAACAGAGCCGTTCCAAACTTTGGGGTGGCTGTGTCTTTTTGATTTTAATTTCCCTAAGCTATAGGACCATAAGTGGCAGTGCCCTAGGCTCTGTTGCTTTGTTTTTTAGATGTTTCAGGAAACACCATACACTTCTCCCGAGTGTCTGTTGGCAATTTACATCCCGCCCATCAGCATAACAAGGCTCCCAGTTCTCCATGGCCTGTCCTGCCTTTCTGGATTTTACACTTTTTTCAGATGGCCCTTTTGACCGGGGGGAAGTGAGACTTCATTGTAGTGCAGATTTCCTTTGCAAGCTTGCTTGGTTGGCCAAAAAGGGCGTATGCGTTTTTCCCTGAATATATTCAGGAAAAAACGCATACGCCCTTTTTGGCCAAGTGCATCATTGTGGACGTTCTGCCTCTTTTCCTATGCTTTCAATGCAATTCCAGTCTACCTCCTGAAATCGGTTTCCTGCAATTCTGCCCCGCTTTCAAGTCCTCTTGGCAGCCTTACTTCAGTCTATTTTTGGACGATAGCTGTCATTTATAACTCTGCAGGTTTGTGAATTACAGTGCCCCTGAGCTCCTTTCTTCAACTTGCTTTCTTGTGACCTGGCCGCAACACCGCAGGATGGCTTCAGGCCCTAATCTGGTTCCGGCACGGCACGCTGAGCCTTTGGTTATTTCCTCTTCCTGGTGGGAAATGAGAGTTAAATTTGCCCGTCCAGACACCTCCAGCTAGCCTCTCATTGGTTCTCGCTATTCCTGTTCATCTTCCGCAGAAATTGCAAACTGGGCCAAACAGGAGGTTAAAGGCGCTGACTCTCCAAGTGGGGAGAGTGTTAGTAAAGCGTCTGGAATGTTGCACCCGAGTACCAGGGGAGGAAAACTGAGACATATTTGAACACGTCTCCCGTTCACATGGTTGATCATTCTTGGGTTCCACATGCATGTTTTAGCTGAAGGAAGAATACCTTAAACCTGGAGAGTTAAGACCCGTGTAATGGGTACCATGCAATATGACTTCAAAGGGTCTTCATTTGCTCACCGAACCTCTCCAATCCTATCACTGCTGCGTTTATGCCCCTGTACACATGGTTGATTCTCTTTCGGAGACATAGCAATCCATAGGTTTTACGATACTTACTAGTCAGGTACATTCTTAGGCGTTTAATATGCGGTGTTGAGTCCATTTCGTTGAGCAAGGAGTAGCTCTTGTCTATTCCATATTTGACTTAAGGAACTTTATCTGTGCTCATTTCAATCTCTGGTTTTATGCAGCACCCCAACTCACCTTTCCCCTTAAGCAAGCATAAGTTGGTTTTCTAAATTTGAGACCCTGTTCTGTTCTGTAATTCAGTTCCTGTGTAGCCAAGTTTACATTCCGTGTATTACTGATATCTTATGATGTTTCTTTTTCTGTGTGACTTATTTCAGTTAGAATCATCATACCTGAATCCACTCATTGTGATGCTATGGGACTGATGACACAGATTTCATTGCTGAGTGATATTGCTTTGTAACTAAATACCACAACTTCTTTATCCATTTTTCACTTTCTGCGATGTTGAGCTTGTACTGTAAATGAGGTTCTTGTAAACAGAGGCGTCCCAAACTTTGGGGTGGCTGTGTCTTTTTGATTTTAATTTCCCTAAGCTATAGGACCATAAGTGGAAGTGCCCTAGGCTCTGTTGCTTTGTTTTTTAGATGTTTCAGGAAACACCATACACTTCTCCCGAGTGTCTGTTGGCAATTTACATCCCGCCCATCAGCATAACAAGGCTCCCAGTTCTCCATGGCCTGTCCTGCCTTTCTGGATTTTACACTTTTTTCAGATGGCCCTTTTGACCGGGGGGAAGTGAGACTTCATTGTAGTGCAGATTTCCTTTGCAAGCTTGCTTGGTTGGCCAAAAAGGGCGTATGCGTTTTTTCCTGAATATATTCAGGAAAAAACGCATACGCCCTTTTTGGCCAAGTGCATCATTGTGGACGTTCTGCCTCTTTTCCTATGCTTTCAATGCAATTCCAGTCTACCTCCTGAAATCGGTTTCCTGCAATTCTGCCCTGCTTTCAAGTCCTCTTGGCAGCCTTACTTCAGTCTATTTTTGGACGATAGCTGTCATTTATAACTCTGCAGGTTTGTGAATTACAGTGCCCCTGAGTTCCTTTCTTCAACTTGCTTTCTTGTGACCTGGCCGCAACACCGCAGGATGGCTTCAGGCCCTAATCTGGTTCCGGCCCGGCACGCTGAACCTTTGGTTATTTCCTCTTCCTGGTGGGAAATGAGAGTTAAATTTGCCCGTCCAGACACCTCCAGCTAGCCTCTCATTGGTTCTCGCTATTCCTGTTCATCTTCCGCAGAAATTGCAAACTGGGCCAAACAGGAGGTTAAAGCACTGACTCTCCAAGTGGGGAGAGTGTTAGTAAAGCGTCTGGAATGTTGCACCCGAGTACCAGGGGAGGAAAACTGAGACATATTTGAACACGTCTCCCGTTCACATGGTTGATCATACTTGGGTTCCACATGCATGTTTTAGCTGAAGGAAGAATACCTTAAACCTGGAGAGTTGAGACCCGTGTAATGGGTACCATGCAATATGACTTCAAAGGGTCTTCATTTGCTCACCGAACCTCTCCAATCCTATCACTGCTGCGTTTATGCCCCTGTACACATGCTTGATTCTCTTTTGGAGACATAGCAATCCATAGGTTTTACGATACTTACTAGTCAGGTACATTCTTAGGCGTTTAATATGCGGTGTTGAGTCCATTTCGTTGAGCAAGGAGTAGCTCTTGTCTATTCCATATTAGACGTAAGGAACTGTATCTGTGTTCATTTCAATCTCTGGTTTTATGCAGCACCCCAACTCACCTTTACCCTTAAGCAAGCATAAGTTGGTTTTGTAAATTCGAGACCCTGTTCTGTTCTGTAATTCAGTTCCTGTGTAGCCAAGTTTACATTCCGTGTATTACTGATATCTTATGATGTTTCTTTTTCTGTGTGACTTACTTCAGTTAGAATCATCATACCTGAATCCACTCATTGTGCTGCTAAGGGCCTGATGACACAGATTTCATTGCTGAGTGATATTGCTTTGTAAGTAAATACCACAACTTCTTTATCCATTTTTCACTTTCTGCGATGTTGAACTTGTACTGTAAACGAGGTTCTTGTAAACAGAGCCGTTCCAAACTTTGGGGTGGCTGTGTCTTTTTGATTTTAATTTCCCTAAGCTATAGGACCATAAGTGGAAGTGCCCTAGGTTCTGTTGCTTTGTTTTTTAGATGTTTCAGGAAACACCATACACTTCTCCCGAGTGGTTGTTGGCAATTTACATCCCGCCCATCAGCATAACAAGGCTCCCAGTTCTCCATGGCCTGTCCTGCCTTTCTGGGTTTTACATTTTTTTCAGATGGCCCTTTTGACCTGGGGGAAGTGAGACTTCATTGTAGTGCAGATTTCCTTTGCAAGCTTGCTTGGTTGGCCAAAAAGTGCGTATGCGTTTTTTCCTGAATATATTCAGGAAAAAACGCATACGCGCTTTTTGGCCAAGTGCATCATTGTGGACGTTCTGCCTCTTTTCCTATGCTTTCAATGCAATTCCAGTCTACCTCCTGAAATCGGTTTCCTGCAATTCTGCCCCGCTTTCAAGTCCTCTTGGCAGCCTTACTTCAGTCTATTTTTGGACGATAGCTGTCATTTATAACTCTGCAGGTTTGTGAATTACAGTGACCCTGAGCTCCTTTCTTCAACTCGCTTTCTTGTGACCTGGCCGCAGCACCGCAGGATGGCTTCAGGCCCTAATCTGGTTCCGGCCCGGCATGCTGAGCCTTTGGTTAATTCCTCTTCCTGGTGGGAAATGAGAGTTAAATTTGCCCGTCCAGACACCTCCAGCTAGCCTCTCATTGGTTCTCGCTATTCCTGTTCATTTTCCGCAGAAATTGCAAACTGGGCCAAACAGGAGGTTAAAGGGACTGACTCTCCAAGTGGGGAGAGTGTTAGTAAAGCGTCTGGAATGTTGTACCCGAGTACCAGGGGAGGAAAACTGAGACATATTTGAACACGTCTCCCGATCACATGGTTGATCATACTCTAGGTTCCACATGCATGTTTTAGCTGAAGGAAGAATACCTTAAACCTGGGTAGTTGAAACCCGTGGAATGGGTACCATGCAATATGACTTCAAAGGGTCTTCATTTGCTCACCGAACCTCTCCAATCCTATCACTGCTGCGTTTATGCCCCTGTACACATGCTTGATTCTCTTTCGGAGACATAGCAATCCATAGGTTTTAAGATACTTACAAGTCAGGTACATTCTTAGGCGTTTAATATGCGGTGTTGAGTCCATTTCGTTGAGCAAGGAGTAGCTCTTGTCTATTCCATATTTGGCTTAAGGAACTTTATCTGTGCTCATTTCAATCTCTGGTTTTATGCAGCACCCCAACTCACCTTTACCCTTAAGCAAGCATAAGTTGTTTTTCTAAATTTGAGACCCTGTTCTGTTCTGTAATTCAGTTCCTGTGTAGCCAAGTTTCCATTCTGTGTATAACTGATATCTTATGATGTTTCTTTCTCTGTGTGACTTATTTCAGTTAGAATCATCATACCTGAATCCACTCATTGTGATGCTAAGGGCCTGATGACATAGATTTCATTGCTGAGTGATATTGCTTTGTAAGTAAATACCACAACTTCTTTATCCATTTTTCACTTTCTGCGATGTTGAACTTGTACTGTAAATGAGGTTCTTGTAAACAGAGGCGTCCCAAACTTTGGGGTGGCTGTGTCTTTTTGATTTTAATTTCCCTAAGCTATAGGACCATAAGTGGCAGTGCCCTAGGCTCTGTTGCTTTGTTTTTTAGATGTTTCAGGAAACACCATACACTTCTCCCGAGTGTCTGTTGGCAATTTACATCCCGCCCATCAGCATAACAAGGCTCCCAGTTCTCCATGGCCTGTCCTGCCTTTCTGGATTTTACACTTTTTTCAGATGGCCCTTTTGACCGGGGGGAAGTGAGACTTCATTGTAGTGCAGATTTCCTTTGCAAGCTTGCTTGGTTGGCCAAAAAGGGCGTATGCGTTTTTTCCTGAATATATTCAGGAAAAAACGCATACGCCCTTTTTGGCCAAGTGCATCATTGTGGACGTTCTGCCTCTTTTCCTATGCTTTCAATGCAATTCCAGTCTACCTCCTGAAATCGGTTTCCTGCAATTCTGCCCTGCTTTCAAGTCCTCTTGGCAGCCTTACTTCAGTCTATTTTTGGACGATAGCTGTCATTTATAACTCTGCAGGTTTGTGAATTACAGTGCCCCTGAGCTCCTTTCTTCAACTTGCTTTCTTGTGACCTGGCCGCAACACCGCAGGATGGCTTCAGGCCCTAATCTGGTTCCGGCCCGGCATGCTGAGCCTTTGGTTAATTCCTCTTCCTGGTGGGAAATGAGAGTTAAATTTGCCCGTCCAGACACCTCCAGCTAGCCTCTCATTGGTTCTCGCTATTCCTGTTCATCTTCCGCAGAAATTGCAAACTGGGCCAAACAGGAGGTTAAAGGGACTGACTCTCCAAGTGGGGAGAGTGTTAGTTAAGCGTCTGGAATGTTGTACCCGAGTACCAGGGGAGGAAAACTGAGACATATTTGAACACGTCTCCCGATCACATGGTTGATCATACTCTAGGTTCCACATGCATGTTTTAGCTGAAGGAAGAATACCTTAAACCTGGGTAGTTGAAACCCGTGGAATGGGTACCATGCAATATGACTTCAAAGGGTCTTCATTTGCTCACCGAACCTCTCCAATCCTATCACTGCTGCGTTTATGCCCCTGTACACATGCTTGATTCTCTTTCAGAGACATAGCAATCCATAGGTTTTAAGATACTTACAAGTCAGGTACATTCTTAGGCTTTTAATATGCGGTGTTGAGTCCATTTCGTTGAGCAAGGAGTAGCTCTTGTCTATTCCATATTTGGCTTAAGGAACTTTATCTGTGCTCATTTCAGTCTCTGGTTTTATGCAGCACCCCAACTCACCTTTACCCTTAAGCAAGCATAAGTTGTTTTTCTAAATTTGAGACCCTGTTCTGTTCTGTAATTCAGTTCCTGTGTAGCCAAGTTTCCATTCCGTGTATTACTGATATCTTATGATGTTTCTTTTTCTGTGTGACTTATTTCAGTTAGAATCATGATACCTGAATCCACTCATTGTGCTGCTAAGGGCCTGATGACATAGATTTCATTGCTGAGTGATATTGCTTTGTAAGTGAATACCACAACTTCTTTATCCATTTTTCACTTTCTGCGATGTTGAACTTGTACTGTAAATGAGGTTCTTGTAAACAGAGCCGTTCCAAACTTTGGGGTGGCTGTGTCTTTTTGATTTTAATTTCCCTAAGCTATAGGACCATAAGTGGAAGTGCCCTAGGCTCTGTTGCTTTGTTTTTTAGATGTTTCAGGAAACACCATACACTTCTCCCGAGTGGTTGTTGGCAATTTACATCCCGCCCATCAGCATAACAAGGCTCCCAGTTCTCCATGGCCTGTCCTGCCTTTCTGGATTTTACACTTTTTTCAGATGGCCCTTTTGACCAGGGGGAAGTGAGACTTCATTGTAGTGCAGATTTCCTTTTCAAGCTTGCTTGGTTGGCCAAAAAGGGCGTATGCGTTTTTTCCTGAATATATTCAGGAAAAAACGCATACGCCCTTTTTGCCCAAGTGCATCATTGTGGACGTTCTGCCTCTTTTCCTATGCTTTCAATGCAATTCCAGTCTACCTCCTGAAATCGGTTTCCTGCAATTCTGCCCCGCTTTCAAGTCCTCTTGGCAGCCTTACTTCAGTCTATTTTTGGACGATAGCTGTCATTTATAACTCTGCAGGTTTGTGAATTACAGTGCCCCTGAGCTCCTTTCTTCAACTTGCTTTCTTGTGACCTGGCCGCAACACCGCAGGATGGCTTCAGGCCCTAATCTGGTTCCAGCACGGCACGCTGAGCCTTTGGTTAATTCCTCTTCCTGGTGGGAAATGAGAGTTAAATTTGCCCGTCCAGACACCTCCAGCTAGTCTCTCATTGGTTCTCGCTATTCCTGTTCATCTTCCGCAGAAATTGCAAACTGGGCCAAACAGGAGGTTAAAGGCGCTGACTCTCCAAGTGGGGACAGTGTTAGTAAAGCGTCTGGAATGTTGCACCCGAGTACCAGGGGAGGAAAACTGAGACATATTTGAACACGTCTCCCGTTCACATGGTTGATCATTCTTGTGTTCCACATGCATGTTTTAGCTGAAGGAAGAATACCTTAAACCTGGAGAGTTAAGACCCGTGTAATGGGTACCATGCAATATGACTTCAAAGGGTCTTCATTTGCTCACCGAACCTCTCCAATCCTATCACTGCTGCGTTTATGCCCCTGTACACATGCTTGATTCTCTTTTGGAGACATAGCAATCCATAGGTTTTAAGATACTTACTAGTCAGGTACATTCTTAGGAGTTTAATATGCGGTGTTGAGTCCATTTCGTTGAGCAAGGAGTAGCTCTTGTCTATTCCATATTTGACTTAAGGAACTTTATCTGTGCTCATTTCAATCTCTGGTTTTATGCAGCACCCCAACTCACCTTTACCCTTAAGCAAGCATAAGTTGGTTTTCTAAATTTGAGACCCTGTTCTGTTCTGTAATTCAGTTCCTGTGTAGCCAAGTTTACATTCCGTGTATTACTGATATCTTATGATGTTTCTTTTTCTGTGTGACTTACTTCAGTTAGAATCATCATACCTGAATCCACTCATTGTGCTGCTAAGGGCCTGATGACACAGATTTCATTGCTGAGTGATATTGCTTTGTAAGTAAATACCAAAACTTCTTTATCCATTTTTCACTTTCTGCGATGTTGCACTTGTACTGTAAACGAGGTTCTTGTAAACAGAGCCGTTCCAAACTTTGGGGTGGCTGTGTCTTTTTGATTTTAATTTCCCTAAGCTATAGGACCATAAGTGGAAGTGCCCTAGGCTCTGTTGCTTTGTTTTTTAGATGTTTCAGGAAACACCATACACTTCTCCCAAGTGTCTGTTGGCAATTTACATCCCGCCCATCAGCATAACAAGGCTCCCAGTTCTCAATGGCCTGTTGCCTTTCTGGATTTTACACTTTTTTCAGATGGCCCTTTTGACCGGGGGGAAGTGAGACTTCATTTTAGTGCAGATTTCCTTTGCAAGCTTGCTTGGTTGGCCAAAAAGGGCGTATGCGTTTTTTCCTGAATATATTCAGGAAAAAACGCATACGCCCTTTTTGGCCAAGTGCATCATTGTGGACGTTCTGCCTCTTTTCCTATGCTTTCAATGCAATTCCAGTCTACCTCCTGAAATCGGTTTCCTGCAATTTTGCCCCGCTTTCAAGTCCTCTTGGCAGCCTTACTTCAGTCTATTTTTGGACGATAGCTGTCATTTATAACTCTGCAGGTTTGTGAATTACAGTGCCCCTGAGCTCCTTTCTTCAACTCGCTTTCTTGTGACCTGGCCGCAACACCGCAGGATGTCTTCAGGCCCTAATCTGGTTCTGGCACGGCACGCTGAGCCTTTGGTTAATTCCTCTTCCTGGTGGGAAATGAGAGTTAAATTTGCCCGTCCAGACACCTCCAGCTAGTCTCTCATTGGTTCTCGCTATTCCTGTTCATCTTCCGCAGAAATTGCAAACTGGGCCAAACAGGAGGTTAAAGGCGCTGACTCTCCAAGTGGGGAGAGTGTTAGTAAAGCGTCTGGAATGTTGCACCCGAGTACCAGGGGAGGAAAACTGAGACATATTTGAACACGTCTCCCGTTCACATGGTTGATCATTCTTGGGTTCCACATGCATGTTTTAGCTGAAGGAAGAATACCTTAAACCTGGAGAGTTAAGACCCGTGTAATGCGTACCATGCAATATGACTTCAAAGGGTCTTCATTTGCTCACCGAACCTCTCCAATCCTATCACTGCTGCGTTTATGCCCCTGTACACATGCTTGATTCTCTTTCGGAGACATAGCAATCCATAGGTTTTACGATACTTACTAGTCAGGTACATTCTTAGGAGTTTAATATGCGGTGTTGAGTCCATTTCGTTGAGCAAGGAGTAGCTCTTGTCTATTCCATATTTGACTTAAGGAACTTTATCTGTGCTCATTTCAATCTCTGGTTTTATGCAGCACCCCAACTCACCTTTACCCTTAAGCAAGCATAAGTTGGTTTTCTAAATTTAAGACCCTGTTCTGTTCTGTAATTCAGTTCCTGTGTAGCCAAGTTTACATTCCGTGTATTACTGATATCTTATGATGTTTCTTTTTCTGTGTGACTTACTTCAGTTAGAATCATCATACCTGAATCCACTCATTGTGCTGCTAAGGGCCTGATGACACAGATTTCATTGCTGAGTGATATTGCTTTGTAAGTAAATACCACAACTTCTTTATCCATTTTTCACTTTCTGCGATGTTGAACTTGTACTGTAAACGAGGTTCTTGTAAACAGAGCCGTTCCAAACTTTGGGGTGGCTGTGTCTTTTTGATTTTAATTTCCCTAAGCTATAGGACCATAAGTGGAAGTGCCCTAGGTTCTGTTGCTTTGTTTTTTAGATGTTTTAGGAAACACCATACACTTCTCCCGAGTGGTTGTTGGCAATTTACATCCCGCCCATCAGCATAACAAGGCTCCCAGTTCTCCATGGCCTCTCCTGCCTTTCTGGATTTTACATTTTTTTCAGATGGCCCTTTTGACCGGGGGGAAGTGAGACTTCATTGTAGTGCAGATTTCCTTTGCAAGCTTGCTTGGTTGGCCAAAAAGGGCGTATGCGTTTTTTCCTGAATATATTCAGGAAAAAACGCATACGCCCTTTTTGGCCAAGTGCATCATTGTGGACGGTCTGCCTCTTTTCCTATGCCTTCAATGCAATTCCAGTCTACCTCCTGAAATCGGTTTCCTGCAATTCTTCCCCACTTTCAAGTCCTCTTGGCAGCCTTACTTCAGTATATTTTTGGACGATAGCTGTCATTTATAACTCTGCAGGTTTGTGAATTACAGTGCCCCTGAGCTCCTTTCTTCAACTCGCTTTCTTTTGAGCTGGCCGCAACACCGCAGGATGGCTTCAGGCCCTAATCTGGTTCCGGTACGGCACGCTGAGCCTTTGGTTATTTCCTCTTCCTGGTGGGAAATGAGAGTTAAATTTGCCCGTCCAGACACCTCCAGCTAGCCTCTCATTGGTTCTCGCTATTCCTGTTCATCTTCCGCAGAAATTGCAAACTGGGCCAAACAGGAGGTTAAAGGGACTGACTCTCCAAGTGGGGAGAGTGTTAGTAAAGCGTCTGGAATGTTGTACCCGAGTACCAGGGGAGGAAAACTGAGACATATTTGAACACGTCTCCCGATCACATGGTTGATCATACTCTAGGTTCCACATGCATGTTTTAGCTGAAGGAAGAATACCTTAAACCTGGGTAGTTGAAACCCGTGGAATGGGTACCATGCAATATGACTTCAAAGGGTCTTCATTTGCTCACCGAACCTCTCCAATCCTATCACTGCTGCGTTTATGCCCCTGTACACATGCTTGATTCTCTTTCGGAGACATAGCAATCCATAGGTTTTAAGATACTTACAAGTCAGGTACATTCTTAGGCGTTTAATATGCGGTGTTGAGTCCATTTCGTTGAGCAAGGAGTAGCTATTGTCTATTCCATATTTGGCTTAAGGAACTTTATCTGTGCTCATTTCAATCTCTGGTTTTATGCAGCACCCCAACTCACCTTTAACCTTAAGCAAGAATAAGTTGTTTTTCTAAATTTGAGACCCTGTTCTGTTCTGTAATTCAGTTCCTGTGTAGCCAAGTTTACATTCCGTGTATTACTGATATCTTATGATGTTTCTTTTTCTGTGTGACTTATTTCAGTTAGAATCATCATACCTGAATCCACTCATTGTGATGCTAAGGGCCTGATGACACAGATTTCATTGCTGAGTGATATTGCTTTGTAAGTAAATACCACAACTTCTTTATCCATTTTTCACTATCTGCGATGTTGAACTTGTACTGTAAACGAGGTTCTTGTAAACAGAGGCGTCCCAAACTTTGGGGTGGCTGTGTCTTTTTGATTTTAATTTCCCTAAGCTATAGGAACATAAGTGGAAGTGCCCTAGGCTCTGTTGCTTTGTTTTTTAGATGTTTCAGGAAACACCATACACTTCTCCCGAGTGTCTGTTGGCAATTTACATCCCGCCCATCAGCATAACAAGGCTCCCAGTTCTCCATGGCCTGTCCTGCCTTTCTGGATTTTACACTTTTTTCAGATGGCCCTTTTGACCGGGGGGAAGTGAGACTTCATTGTAGTGCAGATTTCCTTTGCAAGCTTGCTTGGTTGGCCAAAAAGGGCATATGCGTTTTTTCCTGAATATATTCAGGAAAAAACGCATATGCCCTTTTTGGCCAAGTGCATCATTGTGGACGTTCTGCCTCTTTTCCTATGCTTTCAATGCAATTCCAGTCTACCTCCTGAAATCGGTTTCCTGCAATTCTGCCCCGCTTTCAAGTCCTCTTGGCAGCCTTACTTCAGTCTATTTTTGGACGATAGCTGTCATTTATAACTCTGCAGGTTTGTGAATTACAGTGACCCTGAGCTCCTTTCTTCAACTCGCTTTCTTGTGACCTGGCCGCAACACCGCAGGATGGCTTCAGGCCCTAATCTGGTTCCGGCCCGGCATGCTGAGCCTTTGGTTAATTCCTCTTCCTGGTGGGAAATGAGAGTTAAATTTGCCCGTCCAGACACCTCCAGCTAGCCTCTCATTGGTTCTCGCTATTCCTGTTCATCTTCCGCAGAAATTGCAAACTGGGCCAAACAGGAGGTTAAAGGCGCTGACTCTCCAAGTGGGGAGAGTGTTAGTAAAGCGTCTGGAATGTTGTACCCGAGTACCAGGGGAGGAAAACTGAGACATATTTGAACACGTCTCCCGATCACATGGTTGATCATACTCTAGGTTCCACATGCATGTTTTAGCTGAAGGAAGAATACCTTAAACCTGGGTAGTTGAAACCCGTGGAATGGGTACCATGCAATATGACTTCAAAGGGTCTTCATTTGCTCACCGAACCTCTCCAATCCTATCACTGCTGCGTTTATGCCCCTGTACACATGCTTGATTCTCTTTCGGAGACATAGCAATCCATAGGTTTTAAGATACTTACAAGTCAGGTACATTCTTAGGCGTTTAATATGCGGTGTTGAGTCCATTTCGTTGAGCAAGGAGTAGCTCTTGTCTATTCCATATTTGGCTTAAGGAACTTTATCTGTGCTCATTTCAATCTCTGGTTTTATGCAGCACCCCAACTCACCTTTACCCTTAAGCAAGCATAAGTTGGTTTTCTAAATTTGAGACCCTGTTCTGTTCTGTAATTCAGTTCCTGTGTAGCCAAGTTTACATTCCGTGTATTAGTGATATCTTATGATGTTTCTTTTTCTGTGTGACTTACTTCAGTTAGAATCATCATACCTGAATCCACTCATTGTGCTGCTAAGGGCCTGATGACACAGATTTCATTGCTGAGTGATATTGCTTTGTAAGTAAATACCACAACTTCTTTATCCATTTTTCACTTTCTGCGATGTTGAACTTGTACTGTAAACGAGGTTCTTGTAAACAGAGCCGTTCCAAACTTTGGGGTGGCTGTGTCTTTTTGATTTTAATTTCCCTAAGCTATAGGACCATAAGTGGAAGTGCCCTAGGTTCTGTTGCTTTGTTTTTTAGATGTTTCAGGAAACACCATACACTTCTCCCGAGTGGTTGTTGGCAATTTACATCCCGCCCATCAGCATAACAAGGCTCCCAGTTCTCCATGGCCTGTCCTGCCTTTCTGGATTTTACACTTTTTTCAGATGGCCCTTTTGACCGGGGGGAAGTGAGACTTCATTGTAGTGCAGATTTCCTTTGCAAGCTTGCTTGGTTGGCCAAAAAGGGCGTATGCGTTTTTTCCTGAATATATTCAGGAAAAAACGCATACGCCCTTTTTGGCCAAGTGCATCATTGTGGACGTTCTGCCTCTTTTCCTATGCTTTCAATGCAATTCCAGTCTACCTCCTGAAATCGGTTTCCTGCAATTCTGCCCCGCTTTCAAGTCCTCTTGGCAGCCTTACTTCAGTCTATTTTTGGACGATAGCTGTCATTTATAACTCTGCAGGTTTGTGAATTACAGTGCCCCTGAGCTCCTTTCTTCAACTCGCTTTCTTTTGAGCTGGCCGCAACACCGCAGGATGGCTTCAGGCCCTAATCTGGTTCCGGTACGGCACGCTGAGCCTTTGGTTATTTCCTCTTCCTGGTGGGAAATGAGAGTTAAATTTGCCCGTCCAGACACCTCCAGCTATCCTCTCATTGGTTCTCGCTATTCCTGTTCATCTTCCGCAGAAATTGCAAACTGGGCCAAACAGGAGGTTAAAGCACTGACTCTCCAAGTGGGGAGAGTGTTAGTAAAGCGTCTGGAATGTTGCACCCGAGTACCAGGGGAGGAAAACTGAGACATATTTGAACACGTCTCCCGTTCACATGGTTGATCATACTTGGGTTCCACATGCATGTTTTAGCTGAAGGAAGAATACCTTAAACCTGGAGAGTTGAGACCCGTGTAATGGGTACCATGCAATATGACTTCAAAGGGTCTTCATTTGCTCACCGAACCTCTCCAATCCTATCACTGCTGCGTTTATGCCCCTGTACACATGCTTGATTCTCTTTTGGAGACATAGCAATCCATAGGTTTTACGATACTTACTAGTCAGGTACATTCTTAGGCGTTTAATATGTGGTGTTGAGTCCATTTCGTTGAGCAAGGAGTAGCTCTTGTCTATTCCATATTTGGCATAAGGAACTTTATCTGTGCTCATTTCAATCTCTGGTTTTATGCAGCACCCCAACTCACCTTTACCCTTAAGCAAGCATAAGTTGGTTCTGTAAATTTGAGACCCTGTTCTGTTCTGTAATTCAGTTCCTGTGTAGCCAAGTTTACATTCTGTGTATTACTGATATCTTATGATGTTTCTTTTTCTGTGTGACTTATTTCAGTTAGAATCATCATACCTGAATCCACTCATTGTGATGCTAAGGGACTGATGACATAGATTTCATTACTGAGTGATATTGCTTTGTAAGTAAATACCACAACTTCTTTATCCATTTTTCACTTTCTGCGATGTTGAACTTGTACTGTAAACGAGGTTCTTGTATACAGAGGCGTCCCAAACTTTGGGGTGGCTGTGTCTTTTAGATTTTAATTTCCCTAAGCTATAGGACCATAAGTGGCAGTGCCCTAGGCTCTGTTGCTTTGTTTTTTAGATGTTTCAGGAAACACCATACACTTCTCCCGAGTGTCTGTTGGCAATTTACATCCCGCCCATCAGCATAACAAGGCTCCCAGTTCTCCATGGCCTGTCCTGCCTTTCTGGATTTTACACTTTTTTCAGATGGCCCTTTTGACCGGGGGGAAGTGAGACTTCATTGTAGTGCAGATTTCCTTTGCAAGCTTGCTTGGTTGGCCAAAAAGGGCGTATGCGTTTTTTCCTGAATATATTCAGGAAAAATCGCATACGCCCTTTTTGGCCAAGTGCATCATTGTGGACGTTCTGCCTCTTTTCCTATGCTTTCAATGCAATTCCAGTCTACCTCCTGAAATCAGTTTCCTGCAATTCTTCCCTGCTTTCAAGTCCTCTTGGCAGCCTTACTTCAGTCTATTTTTGGACGATAGCTGTCATTTATAACTCTGCAGGTTTGTGAATTACAGTGCCCCTGAGCTGCTTTCTTCAACTCGCTTTCTTTTGAGCTGGCCGCAACACCGCAGGATGGCTTCAGGCCCTAATCTGGTTCCGGTATGGCACGCTGAGCCTTTGGTTATTTCCTCTTCCTGGTGGGAAATGAGAGTTAAATTTGCCCGTCCAGACACCTCCAGCTAGCCTCTCATTGGTTCTCGCTATTCCTGTTCATCTTCTGCAGAAATTGCAAACTGGGCCAAACAGGAGGTTAAAGCACTGACTCTCCAAGTGGGGAGAGTGTTAGTAAAGCGTCTGGAATGTTGCACCCAAGTACCAGGGGAGGAAAACTGAGACATATTTGAACACGTCTGCCGTTCACATGGTTGATCATACTTGGGTTCCACATGCATGTTTTAGCTGAAGGAAGAATACCTTAAACCTGGAGAGTTGAGACCCGTGTAATGGGTACCATGCAATATGACTTCAAAGGGTCTTCATTTGCTCACCAAACCTCTCCAATCCTATCACTGCTGCGTTTATGCCCCTGTACACATGCTTGATTCTCTTTCGGAGACATAGCAATCCATAGGTTTTAAGATACTTACTAGTCAGGTACATTCTTAGGCGTTTAATATGCGGTGTTGAGTCCATTTCGTTGAGCAAGGAGTAGCTCTTGTTTATTCCATATTTGACTTAAGGAACTTTATCTGTGCTCATTTCAATCTCTGGTTTTATGCAGCACCCCAACTCACCTTTACCCTTAAGCAAGCATAAGTTGGTTTTCTAAATTTGAGACCCTGTTCTGTTCTGTAATTCAGTTCCTGTGTAGCCAAGTTTACATTCCGTGTATTACTGATATCTTATGATGTTTCTTTTTCTGTGTGACTTACTTCAGTTAGAATCATCATACCTGAATCCACTCATTGTGCTGCTAAGGGCCTGATGACACAGATTTCATTGCTGAGTGATATTGCTTTGTAAGTAAATACCACAACTTCTTTATCCATTTTTCACTTTCTGCGATGTTGAACTTGTACTGTAAACGAGGTTCTTGTAAACAGAGCCGTTCCAAACTTTGGGGTGGCTGTGTCTTTTTGATTTTAATTTCCCTAAGCTATAGGACCATAAGTGGAAGTGCCCTAGGTTCTGTTGCTATGTTTTTTAGATGTTTCAGGAAACACCATACACTTCTCCCGAGTGTCTGTTGGCAATTTACATCCCGCACATCAGCATAACAAGGCTCCCAGTTCTCCATGGCCTGTCCTGCCTTTCTGGATTTTACACTTTTTTCAGATGGCCCTTTTGACCGGGGGGAAGTGAGACTTCATTGTAGTGCAGATTTCCTTTGCAAGCTTGCTTGGTTGGCCAAAAAGGGCGTATGCGTTTTTTCCTGAATATATTCAGGAAAAAACGCATACGCCCTTTTTGGCCAAGTGCATCATTGTGGACGTTCTGCCTCTTTTCCTATGCTTTCAATGCAATTCCAGTCTACCTCCTGAAATCGGTTTCCTGCAATTCTGCCCTGCTTTCAAGTCCTCTTGGCAGCCTTACTTCAGTCTATTTTTGGACGATAGCTGTCATTTATAACTCTGCAGGTTTGTGAATTACAGTGCCCCTGAGCTCCTTTCTTCAACTCGCTTTCTTTTGAGCTGGCCGCAACACCGCAGGATGGCTTCAGGCCCTAATCTGGTTCCGGTACGGCACGCTGATCCTTTGGTTATTTCCTCTTCCTGGTGGGAAATGAGAGTTAAATTTGCCCGTCCAGACACCTCCAGCTAGCCTCTCATTGGTTCTCACTATTCCTGTTCATCTTCCGCAGAAATTGCAAACTGGGCCAAACAGGAGGTTAAAGGCGCTGACTCTCCAAGTGGGGAGAGTGTTAGTAAAGCGTCTGGAATGTTGCACCCGAGTACCAGGGGAGGAAAACTGAGACATATTTGAACACGTCTCCCATTCACATGGTTGATCATACTTGGGTTCCACATGCATGTTTTAGCTGAAGGAAGAATACCTTAAACCTGGAGAGTTGAGACCCGTGTAATGGGTACCATGCAATATGACTTCAAAGGGTCTTCATTTGCTCACCGAACCTCTCCAATCCTATCACTGCTGCGTTTATGCCCCTGTACACATGCTTGATTCTCTTTTGGAGAAATAGCAATCCATAGGTTTTACGATACTTACTAGTCAGGTACATTCTTAGGCGTTTAATATGCGGTGTTGAGTCCATTTCGTTGAGCAAGGAGTAGCTCTTGTCTATTCCATATTTGACTTAAGGAACTTTATCTGTGCTCATTTCAATCTCTGGTTTTATGCAGCACCCCAACTCACCTTTACCCTTAAGCAAGCATAAGTTGGTTTTCTAAATTTGAGACCCTGTTCTGTTCTGTAATTCAGTTCCTGTATAGCCAAGTTTACATTCCGTGTATTACTGATATCTTATGATGTTTCTTTTTCTGTGTGACTTATTTCAGTTAGAATCATCATACCTGAATCCACTCATTGTGATGCTAAGGGCCTGATGACATAGATTTCATTGCTGAGTGATATTGCTTTGTAAGTAAATACCACAACTTCTTTATCCATTTTTCACTTTCTGCGATGTTGAACTTGTACTGTAAACGAGGTTCTTGTAAACAGAGGCGTCCCAAACTTTGAGGTGGCTGTGTCTTTTTGATTTTAATTTCCCTAAGCTATAGGACCATAAGTGGCAGTGCCCTAGGCTCTGTTGCATTGTTTTTTAGATGTTTCAGGAAACACCATACACTTCTCCCAAGTGTCTGTTGGCAATTTACATCCCGCCCATCAGCATAACAAGGCTCCCAGTTCTCCATGGCCTGTCCTGCCTTTCTGGATTTTACACTTTTTTCAGATGGCCCTTTTGACCGGGGGGAAGTGAGACTTCATTGTAGTGCAGATTTCCTTTGCAAGCTTGCTTGGTTGGCCAAAAAGGGCGTATGCGTTTTTTCCTGAATATATTCAGGAAAAAACGCATACGCCCTTTTTGGCCAAGTGCATCATTGTGGACGTTCTGCCTCTTTTCCTATGCTTTCAATGCAATTCCAGTCTACCTCCTGAAATCGGTTTCCTGCAATTCTGCCCCACTTTCAAGTCCTCTTGGCAGCCTTACTTCAGTATATTTTTGGACGATAGCTGTCATTTATAACTCTGCTGGTTTGTGAATTACAGTGCCCCTGAGCTCCTTTCTTCAACTCGCTTTCTTGTGACCTGGCCGCAACACCGCAGGATGGCTTCAGGCCCTAATCTGGTTCCGGCACGGCACGCTGAGCCTTTGGTTATTTCCTCTTCCTGGTGGGAAATGAGAGTTAAATTTGCCCGTCCAGACACCTCCAGCTAGCCTCTCATTGGTTCTCGCTATTCCTGTTCATCTTCCGCAGAAATTGCAAACTGGGCCAAACAGGAGGTTAAAGGCGCTGACTCTCCAAGTGGGGAGAGTGTTAGTAAAGCGTCTGGAATCTTGCACCCGAGTACCAGGGGAGGAAAACTGAGACATATTTGAACACGTCTCCCGTTCACATGGTTGATCATACTTGGGTTCCACATGCATGTTTTAGCTGAAGGAAGAATACCTTAAACCTGGAGAGTTGAGACCCGTGGAATGGGTACCATGCAATATGACTTCAAAGGGTCTTCATTTGCTCACCGAACCTCTCCAATCCTATCACTGCTGCGTTTATGACCCTGTACACATGCTTGATTCTCTTTCGGAGACATAGCAATCCATAGGTTTTAAGATACTTACTAGTCAGGTACATTCTTAGGCGTTTAATATGCGGTGTTGAGTCCATTTCGTTGAGCAAGGAGTAGCTCTTGTCTATTCCATATTTGACTTAAGGAACTTTATCTGTGCTCATTTCAATCTCTGGTTTTATGCAGCACCCCAACTCACCTTTCCCCTTAAGCAAGCATAAGTTGCTTTTCTAAATTTGAGACCCTGTTGTGTTTTGGAATTCAGTTCCTGTGTAGCCAAGTTTACATTCCGTGTATTAGTGATATCTTATGATGTTTCTTTTTCTGTGTGACTTATTTCAGTTAGAATCATCGTACCTGAATCCACTCATTATGCTGCTACGGGCCTGATGACATAGATTTCATTGCTGAGTGATACTGCATTGTACGTAAGTACCACAAGTTCTTTATCCATTTTTCACTTTCTGTGATATTGAACTTGTACAGAAAACGAGGTTCTTGTAAACAGAGGCGTCCCAAACTTTGGGGTGGCTGTGTCTTTTTGATTTTAATTTCCCTAAGCTATAGGACCATAAGTGGAAGTGCCCTAGGTTCTGTTGCTTTGTTTTTTAGATGTTTCAGGAAACACCATACACTTCTCCCGAGTGGTTGTTGGCAATTTACATCCCGCCCATCAGCATAACAAGGCTCCCAGTTCTCCATGGCCTGTTCTGCCTTTCTGGATTTTACACTTTTTTCAGATGGCCCTTTTGACTGGGGGGGAGTGAGACTTCATTGTAGTGCAGATTTCCTTTGCAAGCTTGCTTGGTTGGCCAAAAAGGGCGTATGCGTTTTTTCCTGAATATATTCAGGAAAAAACGCATACGCGCTTTTTGGCCAAGTGCATCATTGTGGACGTTCTGCCTCTTTTCCTATGCTTTCAATGCAATTCCAGTCTACCTCCTGAAATCGGTTTCCTGCAATTCTGCCCCGCTTTCAAGTCCTCTTGGCAGCCTTACTTCAGTCTATTTTTGGACGATAGCTGTCATTTATAACTCTGCAGGTTTGTGAATTACAGTGCCCCTGAGCTCCTTTCTTCAACTCGCTTTCTTTTGAGCTGGCCGCAACACCGCAGGATGGCTTCAGGCCCTAATCTGGTTCCGGCACGGCACGCTGAGCCTTTGGTTATTTCCTCTTCCTGGTGGGAAATGAGAGTTAAATTTGCCCGTCCAGACACCTCCAGCTAGCCTCTCATTGGTTCTCGCTATTCCTGTTCATCTTCCGCAGAAATTGCAAACTGGGCCAAACAGGAGGTTAAAGGGACTGACTCTCCAAGTGGGGAGAGTGTTAGTAAAGCGTCTGGAATGTTGCACCCGAGTACCAGGGGAGGAAAACTGAGACACATTTGAACACGTCTCCCGATCACATGGTTGATCATACTCTAGGTTCCACATGCATGTTTTAGCTGAAGGAAGAATACCTTAAACCTGGGTAGTTGAAACCCGTGGAATGGGTACCATGCAATATGACTTCAAAGGGTCTTCATTTGCTCACCGAACCTCTCCAATCCTATCACTGCTGCGTTTATGCCCCTGTACACATGCTTGATTCTCTTTCGGAGACATAGCAATCCATAGGTTTTAAGATACTTACTAGTCAGGTACATTCTTAGGCGTTTAATATGCGGTGTTGAGTCCATTTCGTTGAGCAAGGAGTAGCTCTTGTCTATTCCATATTTGGCTTAAGGAACTTTATCTGTGCTCATTTCAATCTCTGGTTTTATGCAGCACCCCAACTCACCTTTACCCTTAAGCAAGCATAAGTTGTTTTTCTAAATTTGAGACCCTGTTCTGTTCTGTAATTCAGTTCCTGTGTAGCCAAGTTTCCATTCTGTGTATAACTGATATCTTATGATGTTTCTTTCTCTGTGTGACTTATTTCAGTTAGAATCATCATACCTGAATCCACTCATTGTGATGCTAAGGGCCTGATGACATAGATTTCATTGCTGAGTGATATTGCTTTGTAAGTAAATACCACAACTTCTTTATCCATTTTTCACTTTCTGCGATGTTGAACTTGTACTGTAAATGAGGTTCTTGTAAACAGAGGCGTCCCAAACTTTGGGGTGGCTGTGTCTTTTTGATTTTAATTTCCCTAAGCTATAGGACCATAAGTGGCAGTGCCCTAGGCTCTGTTGCTTTGTTTTTTAGATGTTTCAGGAAACACCATACACTTCTCCCGAGTGGTTGTTGGCAATTTACATCCCGCCCATCAGCATAACAAGGCTCCCAGTTCTCCATGGCCTGTTGCCTTTCTGGATTTTACACTTTTTTCAGATGGCCCTTTTGACCGGGGGGAAGTGAGACTTCATTGTAGTGCAGATTTCCTTTGCAAGCTTGCTTGGTTGGCCAAAAAGTGCGTATGCGTTTTTTCCTGAATATATTCAGGAAAAAACGCATACGCCCTTTTTGGCCAAGTGCATCATTGTGGACGTTCTGCCTCTTTTCCTATGCTTTCAATGCAATTCCAGTCTACCTCCTGAAATCGGTTTCCTGCAATTCTGCCCCGCTTTCAAGTCCTCTTGGCAGCCTTACTTCAGTCTATTTTTGGACGATAGCTGTCATTTATAACTCTGCAGGTTTGTGAATTACAGTGCCCCTGAGCTCCTTTCTTCAACTCGCTTTCTTTTGAGCTGGCCGCAACACCGCAGGATGGCTTCAGGCCCTAATCTGGTTCCGGCACGGCACGCTGAGCCTTTGGTTAATTCCTCTTCCTGGTGGGAAATGAGAGTTAAATTTGCCCGTCCAGACACCTCCAGCTAGCCTCTCATTGGTTCTCGCTATTCCTGTTCATCTTCCGCAGAAATTGCAAACTGGGCCAAACAGGAGGTTAAAGGGACTGACTCTCCAAGTGGGGAGAGTGTTAGTAAAGCGTCTGGAATGTTGTACCCGAGTACCAGGGGAGGAAAACTGAGACATATTTGAACACGTCTCCCGATCACATGGTTGATCATACTCTAGGTTCCACATTCATGTTTTAGCTGAAGGAAGAATACCTTAAACCTGGGTAGTTGAAACCCGTGGAATGGGTACCATGCAATATGACTTCAAACGGTCTTCATTTGCTCACCGAACCTCTCCAATCCTATCACTGCTGCGTTTATGCCCCTGTACACATGCTTGATTCTCTTTCGGAGACATAGCAATCCATAGGTTTTAAGATACTTACTAGTCAGGTACATTCTTAGGCGTTTAATATGCGGTGTTGAGTCCATTTCGTTGAGCAAGGAGTAGCTCTTGTCTATTCCATATTTGACTTAAGGAACTTTATCTGTGCTCATTTCAATCTCTGGTTTTATGCAGCACCCCAACTCACCTTTACCCTTAAGCAAGCATATGTTGGTTTTCTAAATTTGAGACCCTGTTCTGTTCTGTAATTCAGTTCCTGTGTAGCCAAGTTTACATTCCGTGTATTACTGATATCTTATGATGTTTCTTTTTCTGTGTGACTTATTTCAGTTAGAATCATCATACCTGAATCCACTCATTGTGCTGCTAAGGGTCTGATGACACAGATTTCATTGCTGAGTGATATTGCTTTGTAAGTAAATACCACAACTTCTTTATCCATTTTTCACTTTCTGCGATGTTGAACTTGTACTGTAAACGAGGTTCTTGTAAACAGAGCCGTTCCAAACTTTCGGGTGGCTGTGTCTTTTTGATTTTAATTTCCCTAAGCTATAGGACCATAAGTGGAAGTGCCCTAGGTTCTGTTGCTTTGTTTTTTAGATGTTTTAGGAAACACCATACACTTCTCCTGAGTGTCTGTTGGCAATTTACATCCCGCCCATCAGCATAACAAGGCTCCCAGTTCTCCATGGCCTGTCCTGCCTTTCTGGATTTTACATTTTTTTCAGATGGCCCTTTTGACCGGGGGGAAGTGAGACTTCATTGTAGTGCAGATTTCCTTTGCAAGCTTGCTTGGTTGGCCAAAAAGGGCGTATGCGTTTTTTCCTGAATATATTCAGGAAAAAACGCATACGCCCTTTTTGGCCAAGTGCATCATTGTGGACGGTCTGCCTCTTTTCCTATGCTTTCAATGCAATTCCAGTCTACCTCCTGAAATCGGTTTCCTGCAATTCTTCCCCGCTTTCAAGTCCTCTTGGCAGCCTTACTTCAGTATATTTTTGGACGATAGCTGTCATTTATAACTCTGCAGGTTTGTGAATTACAGTGCCCCTGAGCTCCTTTCTTCAACTCGCTTTCTTTTGAGCTGGCCGCAACACCGCAGGATGGCTTCAGGCCCTAATCTGGTTCCGGTACGGCACGCTGAGCCTTTGGTTATTTCCTCTTCCTGGTGGGAAATGAGAGTTAAATTTGCCCGTCCAGACACCTCCAGCTAGCCTCTCATTGGTTCTCGCTATTCCTGTTCATCTTCCGCAGAAATTGCAAACTGGGCCAAACAGGAGGTTAAAGGGACTGACTCTCCAAGTGGGGAGAGTGTTAGTAAAGCGTCTGGAATGTTGTACCCGAGTACCAGGGGAGGAAAACTGAGACATATTTGAACACGTCTCCCGATCACATGGTTGATCATACTCTAGGTTCCACATGCATGTTTTAGCTGAAGGAAGAATACCTTAAACCTGGGTAGTTGAAACCCGTGTAATGGGTACCATGCAATATGACTTCAAAGGGTCTTCATTTGCTCACCGAACCTCTCCAATCCTATCACTGCTGCGTTTATGCCCCTGTACACATGCTTGATTCTCTTTTGGAGACATAGCAATCCATAGGTTTTAAGATACTTACTAGTCAGGTACATTCTTAGGCGTTTAATATGCGGTGTTGAGTCCATTTCGTTGAGCAAGGAGTAGCTCTTGTCTATTCCATATTTGGCTTAAGGAACTTTATCTGTGCTCATTTCAATCTCTGGTTTTATGCAGCACCCCAACTCACCTTTCCCCTTAAGCAAGCATAAGTTGCTTTTCTAAATTTGAGACCCTGTTGTGTTTTGGAATTCAGTTCCTGTGTAGACAAGTTTACATTCTGTGTATTAGTGATATCTTATGATGTTTCTTTTTCTGTGTGACTTATTTCAGTTAGAATCATCGTACCTGAATCCACTCATTATGCTGCTACAGGCCTGATGACATAGATTTCATTGCTGAGTGATACTGCATTGTACGTAAGTACCACAAGTTCTTTATCCATTTTTCACTTTCTGTGATATTGAACTTGTACAGAAAACGAGGTTCTTGTAAACAGAGGCGTCCCAAACTTTGGGGTGGCTGTGTCTTTTTGATTTTAATTTCCCTAAGCTATAGGACCATAAGTGGAAGTGCCCTAGGCTCTGTTCCTTTGTTTTATAGATGTTTCAGGAAACACCATACACTTCTCCTGAGTGTCTGTTGGCAATTTACATCCCGCCCATCAGCATAACAAGGCTCCCAGTTCTCCATGGCCTGTCCTGCCTTTCTGGATTTTACACTTTTTTCAGATGGCCCTTTTGACCGGGGAGAAGTGAGACTTCATTGTAGTGCAGATTTCCTTTGCAAGTTTGCTTGGTTGGCCAAAAAGGGCGTATGCGTTTTTTCCTGAATATATTCAGGAAAAAACGCATACGCCCTTTTTGGCCAAGTGCATCATTGTGGACGTTCTGCCTCTTTTCCTATGCTTTCAATGCAATTCCAGTCTACCTCCTGAAATTGGTTTCCTGCAATTCTGCCCCGCTTTCAAGTCCTCTTGGCAGCCTTACTTCAGTCTATTTTTGGACGATAGCTGTCATTTATAACTCTGCAGGTTTGTGAATTACAGTGCCCCTGAGCTCCTTTCTTCAACTCGCTTTCTTGTGACCTGGCCGCAACACCGCAGGATGGCTTCAGGCCCTAATCTGGTTCCGGCACGGCACGCTGAGCCTTTGGTTATTTCCTCTTCCTGGTGGGAAATGAGAGTTAAATTTGCCCGTCCAGACACCTCCAGCTAGCCTCTCATTGGTTCTCGCTATTCCTGTTCGTCTTCCGCAGAAATTGCAAACTGGGCCAAACAGGAGGTTAAAGGCACTGACTCTCCAAGTGGGGAGAGTGTTAGTAAAGCGTCTGGAATGTTGCACCCGAGTACCAGGGGAGGAAAACTGAGACATATTTGAACACGTCTCCCGTTCACATGGTTGATCATACTTGGGTTCCACATGCATGTTTTAGCTGAAGGAAGAATACCTTAAACCTGGAGAGTTGAGACCCGTGTAATGGGTACCATGCAATATGACTTCAAAGGGTCTTCATTTGCTCACCGAACCTCTCCAATCCTATCACTGCTGCGTTTATGCCCCTGTACACATGCTTGATTCTCTTTCGGAGACATAGCAATCCATAGGTTTTAAGATACTTACTAGTCAGGTACATTCTTAGGCGTTTAATATGCGGTGTTGAGTCCATTTCGTTGAGCAAGGAGTAGCTCTTGTCTATTCCATATTTGGCTTAAGGAACTTTATCTGTGCTCATTTCAATCTCTGGTTTTATGCAGCACCCCAACTCACCTTTACCCTTAAGCAAGCATAAGTTGTTTTTCGAAATTTGAGACCCTGTTCTGTTCTGTAATTCAGTTCCTGTGTAGCCAAGTTTCCATTCCGTGTATTACTGATATCTTATGATGTTTCTTTTTCTGTGTGACTTATTTCAGTTAGAATCATCATATCTGAATCCACTCATTGTGCTGCTAACGCCTGATGACATAGATTTCATTGCTGAGTGATATTGCTTTGTAAGTGAATACCACAACTTCTTTATCCATTTTTCACTTTCTGCGATGTTGAACTTGTACTGTAAACGAGGTTCTTGTAAACAGAGCCGTTCCAAACTTTGGGGTGGCTGTGTCTTTTTGATTTTAATTTCCCTAAGCTATAGGACCATAAGTGGCAGTGCCCTAGGCTCTGTTGCTTTGTTTTTTAGATGTTTCAGGAAACACCATACACTTCTCCCGAGTGTCTGTTGGCAATTTACATCCCGCCCATCAGCATAACAAGGCTCCCAGTTCTCCATGGCCTGTCCTGCCTTTCTGGATTTTACACTTTTTTCAGATGGCCCTTTTGACCGGGGGGAAGTGAGACTTCATTGTAGTGCAGATTTCCTTTGCAAGCTTGCTTGGTTGGCCAAAAAGGGCGTATGCGTTTTTCCCTGAATATATTCAGGAAAAAACGCATACGCCCTTTTTGGCCAAGTGCATCATTGTGGACGTTCTGCCTCTTTTCCTATGCTTTCAATGCAATTCCAGTCTACCTCCTGAAATCGGTTTCCTGCAATTCTGCCCCGCTTTCAAGTCCTCTTGGCAGCCTTACTTCAGTCTATTTTTGGACGATAGCTGTCATTTATAACTCTGCAGGTTTGTGAATTACAGTGCCCCTGAGCTCCTTTCTTCAACTTGCTTTCTTGTGACCTGGCCGCAACACCGCAGGATGGCTTCAGGCCCTAATCTGGTTCCGGCACGGCACGCTGAGCCTTTGGTTATTTCCTCTTCCTGGTGGGAAATGAGAGTTAAATTTGCCCGTCCAGACACCTCCAGCTAGCCTCTCATTGGTTCTCGCTATTCCTGTTCATCTTCCGCAGAAATTGCAAACTGGGCCAAACAGGAGGTTAAAGGCGCTGACTCTCCAAGTGGGGAGAGTGTTAGTAAAGCGTCTGGAATGTTGCACCCGAGTACCAGGGGAGGAAAACTGAGACATATTTGAACACGTCTCCCGTTCACATGGTTGATCATTCTTGGGTTCCACATGCATGTTTTAGCTGAAGGAAGAATACCTTAAACCTGGAGAGTTAAGACCCGTGTAATGGGTACCATGCAATATGACTTCAAAGGGTCTTCATTTGCTCACCGAACCTCTCCAATCCTATCACTGCTGCGTTTATGCCCCTGTACACATGGTTGATTCTCTTTCGGAGACATAGCAATCCATAGGTTTTACGATACTTACTAGTCAGGTACATTCTTAGGCGTTTAATATGCGGTGTTGAGTCCATTTCGTTGAGCAAGGAGTAGCTCTTGTCTATTCCATATTTGACTTAAGGAACTTTATCTGTGCTCATTTCAATCTCTGGTTTTATGCAGCACCCCAACTCACCTTTCCCCTTAAGCAAGCATAAGTTGGTTTTCTAAATTTGAGACCCTGTTCTGTTCTGTAATTCAGTTCCTGTGTAGCCAAGTTTACATTCCGTGTATTACTGATATCTTATGATGTTTCTTTTTCTGTGTGACTTATTTCAGTTAGAATCATCATACCTGAATCCACTCATTGTGATGCTATGGGACTGATGACACAGATTTCATTGCTGAGTGATATTGCTTTGTAAGTAAATACCACAACTTCTTTATCCATTTTTCACTTTCTGCGATGTTGAACTTGTACTGTAAACGAGGTTCTTGTAAACAGAGCCGTTCCAAACTTTGGGGTGGCTGTGTCTTTTTGATTTTAATTTCCCTAAGCTATAGGACCATAAGTGGAAGTGCCCTAGGTTCTGTTGCTTTGTTTTTTAGATGTTTCAGGAAACACCATACACTTCTCCCGAGTGGTTGTTGGCAATTTACATCCCGCCCATCAGCATAACAAGGCTCCCAGTTCTCCATGGCCTGTCCTGCCTTTCTGGGTTTTACATTTTTTTCAGATGGCCCTTTTGACCTGGGGGAAGTGAGACTTCATTGTAGTGCAGATTTCCTTTGCAAGCTTGCTTGGTTGGCCAAAAAGGGCGTATGCGTTTTTTCCTGAATATATTCAGGAAAAAACGCATACGCGCTTTTTGGCCAAGTGCATCATTGTGGACGTTCTGCCTCTTTTCCTATGCTTTCAATGCAATTCCAGTCTACCTCCTGAAATCGGTTTCCTGCAATTCTGCCCCGCTTTCAAGTCCTCTTGGCAGCCTTACTTCAGTCTATTTTTGGACGATAGCTGTCATTTATAACTCTGCAGGTTTGTGAATTACAGTGACCCTGAGCTCCTTTCTTCAACTCGCTTTCTTGTGACCTGGCCGCAACACCGCAGGATGGCTTCAGGCCCTAATCTGGTTCCGGCCCGGCATGCTGAGCCTTTGGTTAATTCCTCTTCCTGGTGGGAAATGAGAGTTAAATTTGCCCGTCCAGACACCTCCAGCTAGCCTCTCATTGGTTCTCGCTATTCCTGTTCATTTTCCGCAGAAATTGCAAACTGGGCCAAACAGGAGGTTAAAGGGACTGACTCTCCAAGTGGGGAGAGTGTTAGTAAAGCGTCTGGAATGTTGTACCCGAGTACCAGGGGAGGAAAACTGAGACATATTTGAACACGTCTCCCGATCACATGGTTGATCATACTCTAGGTTCCACATGCATGTTTTAGCTGAAGGAAGAATACCTTAAACCTGGGTAGTTGAAACCCGTGGAATGGGTACCATGCAATATGACTTCAAAGGGTCTTCATTTGCTCACCGAACCTCTCCAATCCTATCACTGCTGCGTTTATGCCCCTGTACACATGCTTGATTCTCTTTCGGAGACATAGCAATCCATAGGTTTTAAGATACTTACAAGTCAGGTACATTCTTAGGCGTTTAATATGCGGTGTTGAGTCCATTTCGTTGAGCAAGGAGTAGCTCTTGTCTATTCCATATTTGGCTTAAGGAACTTTATCTGTGCTCATTTCAATCTCTGGTTTTATGCAGCACCCCAACTCACCTTTACCCTTAAGCAAGCATAAGTTGTTTTTCTAAATTTGAGACCCTGTTCTGTTCTGTAATTCAGTTCCTGTGTAGCCAAGTTTCCATTCTGTGTATAACTGATATCTTATGATGTTTCTTTCTCTGTGTGACTTATTTCAGTTAGAATCATCATACCTGAATCCACTCATTGTGATGCTAAGGGCCTGATGACATAGATTTCATTGCTGAGTGATATTGCTTTGTAAGTAAATACCACAACTTCTTTATCCATTTTTCACTTTCTGCAATGTTGAACTTGTACTGTAAATGAGGTTCTTGTAAACAGAGGCGTCCCAAACTTTGGGGTGGCTGTGTCTCTTTGATTTTAATTTCCCTAAGCTATAAGACCATAAGTGGCAGTGCCCTAGGCTCTGTTGCTTTGTTTTTTAGATGTTTCAGGAAACACCATACACTTCTCCCGAGTGTCTGTTGGCAATTTACATCCCGCCCATCAGCATAACAAGGCTCCCAGTTCTCCATGGCCTGTCCTGCCTTTCTGGATTTTACACTTTTTTCAGATGGCCCTTTTGACCGGGGGGAAGTGAGACTTCATTGTAGTGCAGATTTCCTTTGCAAGCTTGCTTGGTTGGCCAAAAAGGGCATATGCGTTTTTTCCTGAATATATTCAGGAAAAAACGCATACGCCCTTTTTGGCCAAGTGCATCATTGTGGACGTTCTGCCTCTTTTCCTATGCTTTCAATGCAATTCCAGTCTACCTCCTGAAATCGGTTTCCTGCAATTCTGCCCCGCTTTCAAGTCCTCTTGGCAGCCTTACTTCAGTCTATTTTTGGACGATAGCTGTCATTTATAACTCTGCAGGTTTGTGAATTACAGTGCCCCTGAGCTCCTTTCTTCAACTCGCTTTCTTTTGAGCTGGCCGCAACACCGCAGGATGGCTTCAGGCCCTAATCTGGTTCCGGTACGGCACGCTGAGCCTTTGGTTATTTCCTCTTCCTGGTGGGAAATGAGAGTTAAATTTGCCCGTCCAGACACCTCCAGCTAGCCTCTCATTGGTTCTCACTATTCCTGTTCATCTTCCGCAGAAATTGCAAACTGGGCCAAACAGGAGGTTAAAGGCGCTGACTCTCCAAGTGGGGAGAGTGTTAGTAAAGCGTCTGGAATGTTGCACCCGAGTACCAGGGGAGGAAAACTGAGACATATTTGAACACGTCTCCCATTCACATGGTTGATCATACTTGGGTTCCACATGCATGTTTTAGCTGAAGGAAGAATACCTTAAACCTGGAGAGTTGAGACCCGTGTAATGGGTACCATGCAATATGACTTCAAAGGGTCTTCATTTGCTCACCGAACCTCTCCAATCCTATCACTGCTGCGTTTATGCCCCTGTACACATGCTTGATTCTCTTTTGGAGAAATAGCAATCCATAGGTTTTACGATACTTACTAGTCAGGTACATTCTTAGGCGTTTAATATGCGGTGTTGAGTCCATTTCGTTGAGCAAGGAGTAGCTCTTGTCTATTCCATATTTGACTTAAGGAACTTTATCTGTGCTCATTTCAATCTCTGGTTTTATGCAGCACCCCAACTCACCTTTACCCTTAAGCAAGCATAAGTTGGTTTTCTAAATTTGAGACCCTGTTCTGTTCTGTAATTCAGTTCCTGTATAGCCAAGTTTACATTCCGTGTATTACTGATATCTTATGATGTTTCTTTTTCTGTGTGACTTATTTCAGTTAGAATCATCATACCTGAATCCACTCATTGTGATGCTAAGGGCCTGATGACATAGATTTCATTGCTGAGTGATATTGCTTTGTAAGTAAATACCACAACTTCTTTATCCATTTTTCACTTTCTGCGATGTTGAACTTGTACTGTAAACGAGGTTCTTGTAAACAGAGGCGTCCCAAACTTTGAGGTGGCTGTGTCTTTTTGATTTTAATTTCCCTAAGCTATAGGACCATAAGTGGCAGTGCCCTAGGCTCTGTTGCATTGTTTTTTAGATGTTTCAGGAAACACCATACACTTCTCCCAAGTGTCTGTTGGCAATTTACATCCCGCCCATCAGCATAACAAGGCTCCCAGTTCTCCATGGCCTGTCCTGCCTTTCTGGATTTTACACTTTTTTCAGATGGCCCTTTTGACCGGGGGGAAGTGAGACTTCATTGTAGTGCAGATTTCCTTTGCAAGCTTGCTTGGTTGGCCAAAAAGGGCGTATGCGTTTTTTCCTGAATATATTCAGGAAAAAACGCATACGCCCTTTTTGGCCAAGTGCATCATTGTGGACGTTCTGCCTCTTTTCCTATGCTTTCAATGCAATTCCAGTCTACCTCCTGAAATCGGTTTCCTGCAATTCTGCCCCGCTTTCAAGTCCTCTTGGCAGCCTTACTTCAGTCTATTTTTGGACGATAGCTGTCATTTATAACTCTGCAGGTTTGTGAATTACAGTGCCCCTGAGCTCCTTTCTTCAACTTGCTTTCTTGTGACCTGGCCGCAACACCGCAGGATGGCTTCAGGCCCTAATCTGGTTCCGGCACGGCACGCTGAGCCTTTGGTTATTTCCTCTTCCTGGTGGGAAATGAGAGTTAAATTTGCCCGTCCAGACACCTCCAGCTAGCCTCTCATTGGTTCTCGCTATTCCTGTTCATCTTCCGCAGAAATTGCAAACTGGGCCAAACAGGAGGTTAAAGGCGCTGACTCTCCAAGTGGGGAGAGTGTTAGTAAAGCGTCTGGAATGTTGCACCCGAGTACCAGGGGAGGAAAACTGAGACATATTTGAACACGTCTCCCGTTCACATGGTTGATCATTCTTGGGTTCCACATGCATGTTTTAGCTGAAGGAAGAATACCTTAAACCTGGAGAGTTAAGACCCGTGTAATGGGTACCATGCAATATGACTTCAAAGGGTCTTCATTTGCTCACCGAACCTCTCCAATCCTATCACTGCTGCGTTTATGCCCCTGTACACATGCTTGATTCTCTTTCGGAGACATAGCAATCCATAGGTTTTACGATACTTACTAGTCAGGTACATTCTTAGGCGTTTAATATGCGGTGTTGAGTCCATTTCGTTGAGCAAGGAGTAGCTCTTGTCTATTCCATATTTGACTTAAGGAACTTTATCTGTGCTCATTTCAATCTCTGGTTTTATGCAGCACCCCAACTCACCTTTCCCCTTAAGCAAGCATAAGTTGGTTTTCTAAATTTGAGACCCTGTTCTGTTCTGTAATTCAGTTCCTGTGTAGCCAAGTTTACATTCCGTGTATTACTGATATCTTATGATGTTTCTTTTTCTGTGTGACTTATTTCAGTTAGAATCATCATACCTGAATCCACTCATTGTGATGCTATGGGACTGATGACACAGATTTCATTGCTGAGTGATATTGCTTTGTAACTAAATACCACAACTTCTTTATCCATTTTTCACTTTCTGCGATGTTGAGCTTGTACTGTAAATGAGGTTCTTGTAAACAGAGGCGTCCCAAACTTTGGGGTGGCTGTGTCTTTTTGATTTTAATTTCCCTAAGCTATAGGACCATAAGTGGAAGTGCCCTAGGCTCTGTTGCTTTGTTTTTTAGATGTTTCAGGAAACACCATACACTTCTCCCGAGTGTCTGTTGGCAATTTACATCCCGCCCATCAGCATAACAAGGCTCCCAGTTCTCCATGGCCTGTCCTGCCTTTCTGGATTTTACACTTTTTTCAGATGGCCCTTTTGACCGGGGGGAAGTGAGACTTCATTGTAGTGCAGATTTCCTTTGCAAGCTTGCTTGGTTGGCCAAAAAGGGCGTATGCGTTTTTTCCTGAATATATTCAGGAAAAAACGCATACGCCCTTTTTGGCCAAGTACATCATTGTGGACGTTCTGCCTCTTTTCCTATGCTTTCAATGCAATTCCAATCTACCTCCTGAAATCGGTTTCCTGCAATTCTGCCCTGCTTTCAAGTCCTCTTGGCAGCCTTACTTCAGTCTATTTTTGGACGATAGCTGTCATTTATAACTCTGCAGGTTTGTGAATTACAGTGCCCCTGAGCTCCTTTCTTCAACTTGCTTTCTTGTGACCTGGCCGCAACAGCGCAGGATGGCTTCAGGCCCTAATCTGGTTCCGGCACGGCACGCTGAACCTTTGGTTATTTCCTCTTCCTGGTGGGAAATGAGAGTTAAATTTGCCCGTCCAGACACCTCCAGCTAGCCTCTCATTGGTTCTCGCTATTCCTGTTCATCTTCCGCAGAAATTGCAAACTGGGCCAAACAGGAGGTTAAAGCACTGACTCTCCAAGTGGGGAGAGTGTTAGTAAAGCGTCTGGAATGTTGCACCCGAGTACCAGGGGAGGAAAACTGAGACATATTTGAACACGTCTCCCGTTCACATGGTTGATCATGCTTGGGTTCCACATGCATGTTTTAGCTGAAGGAAGAATACCTTAAACCTGGAGAGTTGAGACCCGTGTAATGGGTACCATGCAATATGACTTCAAAGGGTCTTCATTTGCTCACCAAACCTCTCCAATCCTATCACTGCTGCGTTTATGCCCCTGTACACATGCTTGATTCTCTTTTGGAGACATAGCAATCCATAGGTTTTACGATACTTACTAGTCAGGTACATTCTTAGGCGTTTAATATGCGGTGTTGAGTCCATTTCGTTGAGCAAGGAGTAGCTCTTGTCTATTCCATATTAGACTTAAGGAACTGTATCTGTGTTCATTTCAATCTCTGGTTTTATGCAGCACCCCAACTCACCTTTACCCTTAAGCAAGCATAAGTTGGTTTTGTAAATTCGAGACCCTGTTCTGTTCTGTAATTCAGTTCCTGTGTAGCCAAGTTTACATTCCGTGTATTACTGATATCTTATGATGTTTCTTTTTCTGTGTGACTTACTTCAGTTAGAATCATCATACCTGAATCCACTCATTGTGCTGCTAAGGGCCTGATGACACAGATTTCATTGCTGAGTGATATTGCTTTGTAAGTAAATACCACAACTTCTTTATCCATTTTTCACTTTCTGCGATGTTGAACTTGTACTGTAAACGAGGTTCTTGTAAACAGAGCCGTTCCAAACTTTGGGGTGGCTGTGTCTTTTTGATTTTAATTTCCCTAAGCTATAGGACCATAAGTGGAAGTGCCCTAGGTTCTGTTGCTTTGTTTTTTAGATGTTTCAGGAAACACCATACACTTCTCCCGAGTGGTTGTTGGCAATTTACATCCCGCCCATCAGCATAACAAGGCTCCCAGTTCTCCATGGCCTGTCCTGGCTTTCTGGGTTTTACATTTTTTTCAGATGGCCCTTTTGACCTGGGGGAAGTGAGACTTCATTGTAGTGCAGATTTCCTTTGCAAGCTTGCTTGGTTGGCCAAAAAGGGCGTATGCGTTTTTTCCTGAATATATTCAGGAAAAAACGCATACGCGCTTTTTGGCCAAGTGCATCATTGTGGACGTTCTGCCTCTTTTCCTATGCTTTCAATGCAATTCCAGTCTACCTCCTGAAATCGGTTTCCTGCAATTCTGCCCCGCTTTCAAGTCCTCTTGGCAGCCTTACTTCAGTCTATTTTTGGACGATAGCTGTCATTTATAACTCTGCAGGTTTGTGAATTACAGTGACCCTGAGCTCCTTTCTTCAACTCGCTTTCTTGTGAACTGGCCGCAACACCGCAGGATGGCTTCAGGCCCTAATCTGGTTCCGGCCCGGCATGCTGAGCCTTTGGTTAATTCCTCTTCCTGGTGGGAAATGAGAGTTAAATTTGCCCGTCCAGACACCTCCAGCTAGCCTCTCATTGGTTCTCGCTATTCCTGTTCATTTTCCGCAGAAATTGCAAACTGGGCCAAACAGGAGGTTAAAGGGACTGACTCTCCAAGTGGGGAGAGTGTTTGTAAAGCGTCTGGAATGTTGTACCCGAGTACCAGGGGAGGAAAACTGAGACATATTTGAACACGTCTCCCGATCACATGGTTGATCATACTCTAGGTTCCACATGCATGTTTTAGCTGAAGGAAGAATACCTTAAACCTGGGTAGTTGAAACCCGTGGAATGGGTACCATGCAATATGACTTCAAAGGGTCTTCATTTGCTCACCGAACCTCTCCAATCCTATCACTGCTGCGTTTATGCCCCTGTACACATGCTTGATTCTCTTTCGGAGACATAGCAATCCATAGGTTTTAAGATACTTACAAGTCAGGTACATTCTTAGGCGTTTAATATGCGGTGTTGAGTCCATTTCGTTGAGCAAGGAGTAGCTCTTGTCTATTCCATATTTGGCTTAAGGAACTTTATCTGTGCTCATTTCAATCTCTGGTTTTATGCAGCACCCCAACTCACCTTTACCCTTAAGCAAGCATAAGTTGTTTTTCTAAATTTGAGACCCTGTTCTGTTCTGTAATTCAGTTCCTGTGTAGCCAAGTTTCCATTCTGTGTATAACTGATATCTTATGATGTTTCTTTCTCTGTGTGACTTATTTCAGTTAGAATCATCATACCTGAATCCACTCATTGTGATGCTAAGGGCCTGATGACATAGATTTCATTGCTGAGTGATATTGCTTTGTAAGTAAATACCACAACTTCTTTATCCATTTTTCACTTTCTGCGATGTTGAACTTGTACTGTAAATGAGGTTCTTGTAAACAGAGGCGTCCCAAACTTTGGGGTGGCTGTGTCTTTTTGATTTTAATTTCCCTAAGCTATAAGACCATAAGTGGCAGTGCCCTAGGCTCTGTTGCTTTGTTTTTTAGATGTTTCAGGAAACACCATACACTTCTCCCGAGTGTCTGTTGGCAATTTACATCCCGCCCATCAGCATAACAAGGCTCCCAGTTCTCCATGGCCTGTCCTGCCTTTCTGGATTTTACACTTTTTTCAGATGGCCCTTTTGACCGGGGGGAAGTGAGACTTCATTGTAGTGCAGATTTCCTTTGCAAGCTTGCTTGGTTGGCCAAAAAGGGCGTATGCGTTTTTTCCTGAATATATTCAGGAAAAAACGCATACGCCCTTTTTGGCCAAGTGCATCATTGTGGACGTTCTGCCTCTTTTCCTATGCTTTCAATGCAATTCCAGTCTACCTCCTGAAATCGGTTTCCTGCAATTCTGCCCCGCTTTCAAGTCCTCTTGGCAGCCTTACTTCAGTCTATTTTTGGACGATAGCTGTCATTTATAACTCTGCAGGTTTGTGAATTACAGTGCCCCTGAGCTCCTTTCTTCAACTCGCTTTCTTTTGAGCTGGCCGCAACACCGCAGGATGGCTTCAGGCCCTAATCTGGTTCCGGTACGGCACGCTGAGCCTTTGGTTATTTCCTCTTCCTGGTGGGAAATGAGAGTTAAATTTGCCCGTCCAGACACCTCCAGCTAGCCTCTCATTGGTTCTCACTATTCCTGTTCATCTTCCGCAGAAATTGCAAACTGGGCCAAACAGGAGGTTAAAGGCGCTGACTCTCCAAGTGGGGAGAGTGTTAGTAAAGCGTCTGGAATGTTGCACCCGAGTACCAGGGGAGGAAAACTGAGACATATTTGAACACGTCTCCCATTCACATGGTTGATCATACTTGGGTTCCACATGCATGTTTTAGCTGAAGGAAGAATACCTTAAACCTGGAGAGTTGAGACCCGTGTAATGGGTACCATGCAATATGACTTCAAAGGGTCTTCATTTGCTCACCGAACCTCTCCAATCCTATCACTGCTGCGTTTATGCCCCTGTACACATGCTTGATTCTCTTTTGGAGAAATAGCAATCCATAGGTTTTACGATACTTACTAGTCAGGTACATTCTTAGGCGTTTAATATGCGGTGTTGAGTCCATTTCGTTGAGCAAGGAGTAGCTCTTGTCTATTCCATATTTGACTTAAGGAACTTTATCTGTGCTCATTTCAATCTCTGGTTTTATGCAGCACCCCAACTCACCTTTACCCTTAAGCAAGCATAAGTTGGTTTTCTAAATTTGAGACCCTGTTCTGTTCTGTAATTCAGTTCCTGTATAGCCAAGTTTACATTCCGTGTATTACTGATATCTTATGATGTTTCTTTTTCTGTGTGACTTATTTCAGTTAGAATCATCATACCTGAATCCACTCATTGTGATGCTAAGGGCCTGATGACATAGATTTCATTGCTGAGTGATATTGCTTTGTAAGTAAATACCACAACTTCTTTATCCATTTTTCACTTTCTGCGATGTTGAACTTGTACTGTAAACGAGGTTCTTGTAAACAGAGGCGTCCCAAACTTTGAGGTGGCTGTGTCTTTTTGATTTTAATTTCCCTAAGCTATAGGACCATAAGTGGCAGTGCCCTAGGCTCTGTTGCATTGTTTTTTAGATGTTTCAGGAAACACCATACACTTCTCCCAAGTGTCTGTTGGCAATTTACATCCCGCCCATCAGCATAAGAAGGCTCCCAGTTCTCCATGGCCTGTCCTGCCTTTCTGGATTTTACACTTTTTTCAGATGGCCCTTTTGACCGGGGGGAAGTGAGACTTCATTGTAGTGCAGATTTCCTTTGCAAGCTTGCTTGGTTGGCCAAAAAGGGCGTATGCGTTTTTTCCTGAATATATTCAGGAAAAAACGCATACGCCCTTTTTGGCCAAGTGCATCATTGTGGACGTTCTGCCTCTTTTCCTATGCTTTCAATGCAATTCCAGTCTACCTCCTGAAATCGGTTTCCTGCAATTCTGCCCCACTTTCAAGTCCTCTTGGCAGCCTTACTTCAGTATATTTTTGGACGATAGCTGTCATTTATAACTCTGCTGGTTTGTGAATTACAGTGCCCCTGAGCTCCTTTCTTCAACTCGCTTTCTTGTGACCTGGCCGCAACACCGCAGGATGGCTTCAGGCCCTAATCTGGTTCCGGCACGGCACGCTGAGCCTTTGGTTATTTCCTCTTCCTGGTGGGAAATGAGAGTTAAATTTGCCCGTCCAGACACCTCCAGCTAGCCTCTCATTGGTTCTCGCTATTCCTGTTCATCTTCCGCAGAAATTGCAAACTGGGCCAAACAGGAGGTTAAAGGCGCTGACTCTCCAAGTGGGGAGAGTGTTAGTAAAGCGTCTGGAATCTTGCACCCGAGTACCAGGGGAGGAAAACTGAGACATATTTGAACACGTCTCCCGTTCACATGGTTGATCATACTTGGGTTCCACATGCATGTTTTAGCTGAAGGAAGAATACCTTAAACCTGGAGAGTTGAGACCCGTGGAATGGGTACCATGCAATATGACTTCAAAGGGTCTTCATTTGCTCACCGAACCTCTCCAATCCTATCACTGCTGCGTTTATGCCCCTGTACACATGCTTGATTCTCTTTCGGAGACATAGCAATCCATAGGTTTTAAGATACTTACTAGTCAGGTACATTCTTAGGCGTTTAATATGCGGTGTTGAGTCCATTTCGTTGAGCAAGGAGTAGCTCTTGTCTATTCCATATTTGACTTAAGGAACTTTATCTGTGCTCATTTCAATCTCTGGTTTTATGCAGCACCCCAACTCGCCTTTCCCCTTAAGCAAGCATAAGTTGCTTTTCTAAATTTGAGACCCTGTTGTGTTTTGGAATTCAGTTCCTGTGTAGCCAAGTTTACATTCCGTGTATTAGTGATATCTTATGATGTTTCTTTTTCTGTGTGACTTATTTCAGTTAGAATCATCGTACCTGAATCCACTCATTATGCTGCTACGGGCCTGATGACATAGATTTCATTGCTGAGTGATACTGCATTGTACGTAAGTACCACAAGTTCTTTATCCATTTTTCACTTTCTGTGATATTGAACTTGTACGGAAAACGAGGTTCTTGTAAACAGAGGCGTCCCAAACTTTGGGGTGGCTGTGTCTTTTTGATTTTAATTTCCCTAAGCTATAGGACCATAAGTGGAAGTGCCCTAGGTTCTGTTGCTTTGTTTTTTAGATGTTTCAGGAAACACCATACACTTCTCCCGAGTGGTTGTTGGCAATTTACATCCCGCCCATCAGCATAACAAGGCTCCCAGTTCTCCATGGCCTGTTCTGCCTTTCTGGATTTTACACTTTTTTCAGATGGCCCTTTTGACTGGGGGGGAGTGAGACTTCATTGTAGTGCAGATTTCCTTTGCAAGCTTGCTTGGTTGGCCAAAAAGGGCGTATGCGTTTTTTCCTGAATATATTCAGGAAAAAACGCATACGCGCTTTTTGGCCAAGTGCATCATTGTGGACGTTCTGCCTCTTTTCCTATGCTTTCAATGCAATTCCAGTCTACCTCCTGAAATCGGTTTCCTGCAATTCTGCCCCGCTTTCAAGTCCTCTTGGCAGCCTTACTTCAGTCTATTTTTGGACGATAGCTGTCATTTATAACTCTGCAGGTTTGTGAATTACAGTGCCCCTGAGCTCCTTTCTTCAACTCGCTTTCTTTTGAGCTGGCCGCAACACTGCAGGATGGCTTCAGGCCCTAATCTGGTTCCGGCACGGCACGCTGAGCCTTTGGTTATTTCCTCTTCCTGGTGGGAAATGAGAGTTAAATTTGCCCGTCCAGACACCTCCAGCTAGCCTCTCATTGGTTCTCGCTATTCCTGTTCATCTTCCGCAGAAATTGCAAACTGGGCCAAACAGGAGGTTAAAGGGACTGACTCTCCAAGTGGGGAGAGTGTTAGTAAAGCGTCTGGAATGTTGCACCCGAGTACCAGGGGAGGAAAACTGAGACACATTTGAACACGTCTCCCGATCACATGGTTGATCATACTCTAGGTTCCACATGCATGTTTTAGCTGAAGGAAGAATACCTTAAACCTGGGTAGTTGAAACCCGTGGAATGGGTACCATGCAATATGACTTCAAAGGGTCTTCATTTGCTCACCGAACCTCTCCAATCCTATCACTGCTGCGTTTATGCCCCTGTACACATGCTTGATTCTCTTTCGGAGACATAGCAATCCATAGGTTTTAAGATACTTACTAGTCAGGTACATTCTTAGGCGTTTAATATGCGGTGTTGAGTCCATTTCGTTGAGCAAGGAGTAGCTCTTGTCTATTCCATATTTGGCTTAAGGAACTTTATCTGTGCTCATTTCAATCTCTGGTTTTATGCAGCACCCCAACTCACCTTTACCCTTAAGCAAGCATAAGTTGTTTTTCTAAATTTGAGACCCTGTTCTGTTCTGTAATTCAGTTCCTGTGTAGCCAAGTTTCCATTCTGTGTATAACTGATATCTTATGATGTTTCTTTCTCTGTGTGACTTATTTCAGTTAGAATCATCATACCTGAATCCACTCATTGTGATGCTAAGGGCCTGATGACATAGATTTCATTGCTGAGTGATATTGCTTTGTAAGTAAATACCACAACTTCTTTATCCATTTTTCACTTTCTGCGATGTTGAACTTGTACTGTAAATGAGGTTCTTGTAAACAGAGGCGTCCCAAACTTTGGGGTGGCTGTGTCTTTTTGATTTTAATTTCCCTAAGCTATAGGACCATAAGTGGCAGTGCCCTAGGCTCTGTTGCTTTGTTTTTTAGATGTTTCAGGAAACACCATACACTTCTCCCGAGTGGTTGTTGGCAATTTACATCCCGCCCATCAGCATAACAAGGCTCCCAGTTCTCCATGGCCTGTTGCCTTTCTGGATTTTACACTTTTTTCAGATGGCCCTTTTGACCGGGGGGAAGTGAGACTTCATTGTAGTGCAGATTTCCTTTGCAAGCTTGCTTGGTTGGCCAAAAAGGGCGTATGCGTTTTTTCCTGAATATATTCAGGAAAAAACGCATACGCCCTTTTTGGCCAAGTGCATCATTGTGGACGTTCTGCCTCTTTTCCTATGCTTTCAATGCAATTCCAGTCTACCTCCTGAAATCGGTTTCCTGCAATTCTGCCCCGCTTTCAAGTCCTCTTGGCAGCCTTACTTCAGTCTATTTTTGGACGATAGCTGTCATTTATAACTCTGCAGGTTTGTGAATTACAGTGCCCCTGAGCTCCTTTCTTCAACTCGCTTTCTTTTGAGCTGGCCGCAACACCGCAGGATGGCTTCAGGCCCTAATCTGGTTCCGGCACGGCACGCTGAGCCTTTGGTTAATTCCTCTTCCTGGTGGGAAATGAGAGTTAAATTTGCCCGTCCAGACACCTCCAGCTAGCCTCTCATTGGTTCTCGCTATTCCTGTTCATCTTCCGCAGAAATTGCAAACTGGGCCAAACAGGAGGTTAAAGGGACTGACTCTCCAAGTGGGGAGAGTGTTAGTAAAGCGTCTGGAATGTTGTACCCGAGTACCAGGGGAGGAAAACTGAGACATATTTGAACACGTCTCCCGATCACATGGTTGATCATACTCTAGGTTCCACATTCATGTTTTAGCTGAAGGAAGAATACCTTAAACCTGGGTAGTTGAAACCCGTGGAATGGGTACCATGCAATATGACTTCAAACGGTCTTCATTTGCTCACCGAACCTCTCCAATCCTATCACTGCTGCGTTTATGCCCCTGTACACATGCTTGATTCTCTTTCGGAGACATAGCAATCCATAGGTTTTAAGATACTTACTAGTCAGGTACATTCTTAGGCGTTTAATATGCGGTGTTGAGTCCATTTCGTTGAGCAAGGAGTAGCTCTTGTCTATTCCATATTTGACTTAAGGAACTTTATCTGTGCTCATTTCAATCTCTGGTTTTATGCAGCACCCCAACTCACCTTTACCCTTAAGCAAGCATATGTTGGTTTTCTAAATTTGAGACCCTGTTCTGTTCTGTAATTCAGTTCCTGTGTAGCCAAGTTTACATTCCGTGTATTACTGATATCTTATGATGTTTCTTTTTCTGTGTGACTTATTTCAGTTAGAATCATCATACCTGAATCCACTCATTGTGCTGCTAAGGGTCTGATGACACAGATTTCATTGCTGAGTGATATTGCTTTGTAAGTAAATACCACAACTTCTTTATCCATTTTTCACTTTCTGCGATGTTGAACTTGTACTGTAAACGAGGTTCTTGTAAACAGAGCCGTTCCAAACTTTGGGGTGGCTGTGTCTTTTTGATTTTAATTTCCCTAAGCTATAGGACCATAAGTGGAAGTGCCCTAGGTTCTGTTGCTTTGTTTTTTAGATGTTTTAGGAAACACCATACACTTCTCCTGAGTGTCTGTTGGCAATTTACATCCCGCCCATCAGCATAACAAGGCTCCCAGTTCTCCATGGCCTGTCCTGCCTTTCTGGATTTTACATTTTTTTCAGATGGCCCTTTTGACCGGGGGGAAGTGAGACTTCATTGTAGTGCAGATTTCCTTTGCAAGCTTGCTTGGTTGGCCAAAAAGGGCGTATGCGTTTTTTCCTGAATATATTCAGGAAAAAACGCATACGCCCTTTTTGGCCAAGTGCATCATTGTGGACGGTCTGCCTCTTTTCCTATGCTTTCAATGCAATTCCAGTCTACCTCCTGAAATCGGTTTCCTGCAATTCTTCCCCGCTTTCAAGTCCTCTTGGCAGCCTTACTTCAGTATATTTTTGGACGATAGCTGTCATTTATAACTCTGCAGGTTTGTGAATTACAGTGCCCCTGAGCTCCTTTCTTCAACTCGCTTTCTTTTGAGCTGGCCGCAACACCGCAGGATGGCTTCAGGCCCTAATCTGGTTCCGGTACGGCACGCTGAGCCTTTGGTTATTTCCTCTTCCTGGTGGGAAATGAGAGTTAAATTTGCCCGTCCAGACACCTCCAGCTAGCCTCTCATTGGTTCTCGCTATTCCTGTTCATCTTCCGCAGAAATTGCAAACTGGGCCAAACAGGAGGTTAAAGGGACTGACTCTCCAAGTGGGGAGAGTGTTAGTAAAGCGTCTGGAATGTTGTACCCGAGTACCAGGGGAGGAAAACTGAGACATATTTGAACACGTCTCCCGATCACATGGTTGATCATACTCTAGGTTCCACATGCATGTTTTAGCTGAAGGAAGAATACCTTAAACCTGGGTAGTTGAAACCCGTGTAATGGGTACCATGCAATATGACTTCAAAGGGTCTTCATTTGCTCACCGAACCTCTCCAATCCTATCACTGCTGCGTTTATGCCCCTGTACACATGCTTGATTCTCTTTTGGAGACATAGCAATCCATAGGTTTTAAGATACTTACTAGTCAGGTACATTCTTAGGCGTTTAATATGCGGTGTTGAGTCCATTTCGTTGAGCAAGGAGTAGCTCTTGTCTATTCCATATTTGGCTTAAGGAACTTTATCTGTGCTCATTTCAATCTCTGGTTTTATGCAGCACCCCAACTCACCTTTCCCCTTAAGCAAGCATAAGTTGCTTTTCTAAATTTGAGACCCTGTTGTGTTTTGGAATTCAGTTCCTGTGTAGACAAGTTTACATTCTGTGTATTAGTGATATCTTATGATGTTTCTTTTTCTGTGTGACTTATTTCAGTTAGAATCATCGTACCTGAATCCACTCATTATGCTGCTACAGGCCTGATGACATAGATTTCATTGCTGAGTGATACTGCATTGTACGTAAGTACCACAAGTTCTTTATCCATTTTTCACTTTCTGTGATATTGAACTTGTACAGAAAACGAGGTTCTTGTAAACAGAGGCGTCCCAAACTTTGGGGTGGCTGTGTCTTTTTGATTTTAATTTCCCTAAGCTATAGGACCATAAGTGGAAGTGCCCTAGGCTCTGTTCCTTTGTTTTATAGATGTTTCAGGAAACACCATACACTTCTCCTGAGTGTCTATTGGCAATTTACATCCCGCCCATCAGCATAACAAGGCTCCCAGTTCTCCATGGCCTGTCCTGCCTTTCTGGATTTTACACTTTTTTCAGATGGCCCTTTTGACCGGGGAGAAGTGAGACTTCATTGTAGTGCAGATTTCCTTTGCAAGTTTGCTTGGTTGGCCAAAAAGGGCGTATGCGTTTTTTCCTGAATATATTCAGGAAAAAACGCATACGCCCTTTTTGGCCAAGTGCATCATTGTGGACGTTCTGCCTCTTTTCCTATGCTTTCAATGCAATTCCAGTCTACCTCCTGAAATTGGTTTCCTGCAATTCTGCCCCGCTTTCAAGTCCTCTTGGCAGCCTTACTTCAGTCTATTTTTGGACGATAGCTGTCATTTATAACTCTGCAGGTTTGTGAATTACAGTGCCCCTGAGCTCCTTTCTTCAACTCGCTTTCTTGTGACCTGGCCGCAACACCGCAGGATGGCTTCAGGCCCTAATCTGGTTCCGGCACGGCACGCTGAGCCTTTGGTTATTTCCTCTTCCTGGTGGGAAATGAGAGTTAAATTTGCCCGTCCAGACACCTCCAGCTAGCCTCTCATTGGTTCTCGCTATTCCTGTTCGTCTTCCGCAGAAATTGCAAACTGGGCCAAACAGGAGGTTAAAGGCACTGACTCTCCAAGTGGGGAGAGTGTTAGTAAAGCGTCTGGAATGTTGCACCCGAGTACCAGGGGAGGAAAACTGAGACATATTTGAACACGTCTCCCGTTCACATGGTTGATCATACTTGGGTTCCACATGCATGTTTTAGCTGAAGGAAGAATACCTTAAACCTGGAGAGTTGAGACCCGTGTAATGGGTACCATGCAATATGACTTCAAAGGGTCTTCATTTGCTCACCGAACCTCTCCAATCCTATCACTGCTGCGTTTATGCCCCTGTACACATGCTTGATTCTCTTTCGGAGACATAGCAATCCATAGGTTTTAAGATACTTACTAGTCAGGTACATTCTTAGGCGTTTAATATGCGGTGTTGAGTCCATTTCGTTGAGCAAGGAGTAGCTCTTGTCTATTCCATATTTGGCTTAAGGAACTTTATCTGTGCTCATTTCAATCTCTGGTTTTATGCAGCACCCCAACTCACCTTTACCCTTAAGCAAGCATAAGTTGTTTTTCGAAATTTGAGACCCTGTTCTGTTCTGTAATTCAGTTCCTGTGTAGCCAAGTTTCCATTCCGTGTATTACTGATATCTTATGATGTTTCTTTTTCTGTGTGACTTATTTCAGTTAGAATCATCATATCTGAATCCACTCATTGTGCTGCAAACGCCTGATGACATAGATTTCATTGCTGAGTGATATTGCTTTGTAAGTGAATACCACAACTTCTTTATCCATTTTTCACTTTCTGCGATGTTGAACTTGTACTGTAAACGAGGTTCTTGTAAACAGAGCCGTTCCAAACTTTGGGGTGGCTGTGTCTTTTTGATTTTAATTTCCCTAAGCTATAGGACCATAAGTGGCAGTGCCCTAGGCTCTGTTGCTTTGTTTTTTAGATGTTTCAGGAAACACCATACACTTCTCCCGAGTGTCTGTTGGCAATTTACATCCCGCCCATCAGCATAACAAGGCTCCCAGTTCTCCATGGCCTGTCCTGCCTTTCTGGATTTTACACTTTTTTCAGATGGCCCTTTTGACCGGGGGGAAGTGAGACTTCATTGTAGTGCAGATTTCCTTTGCAAGCTTGCTTGGTTGGCCAAAAAGGGCGTATGCGTTTTTCCCTGAATATATTCAGGAAAAAACGCATACGCCCTTTTTGGCCAAGTGCATCATTGTGGACGTTCTGCCTCTTTTCCTATGCTTTCAATGCAATTCCAGTCTACCTCCTGAAATCGGTTTCCTGCAATTCTGCCCCGCTTTCAAGTCCTCTTGGCAGCCTTACTTCAGTCTATTTTTGGACGATAGCTGTCATTTATAACTCTGCAGGTTTGTGAATTACAGTGCCCCTCAGCTCCTTTCTTCAACTTGCTTTCTTGTGACCTGGCCGCAACACCGCAGGATGGCTTCAGGCCCTAATCTGGTTCCGGCACGGCACGCTGAGCCTTTGGTTATTTCCTCTTCCTGGTGGGAAATGAGAGTTAAATTTGCCCGTCCAGACACCTCCAGCTAGCCTCTCATTGGTTCTCGCTATTCCTGTTCATCTTCCGCAGAAATTGCAAACTGGGCCAAACAGGAGGTTAAAGGCGCTGACTCTCCAAGTGGGGAGAGTGTTAGTAAAGCGTCTGGAATGTTGCACCCGAGTACCAGGGGAGGAAAACTGAGACATATTTGAACACGTCTCCCGTTCACATGGTTGATCATTCTTGGGTTCCACATGCATGTTTTAGCTGAAGGAAGAATACCTTAAACCTGGAGAGTTAAGACCCGTGTAATGGGTACCATGCAATATGACTTCAAAGGGTCTTCATTTGCTCACCGAACCTCTCCAATCCTATCACTGCTGCGTTTATGCCCCTGTACACATGGTTGATTCTCTTTCGGAGACATAGCAATCCATAGGTTTTACGATACTTACTAGTCAGGTACATTCTTAGGCGTTTAATATGCGGTGTTGAGTCCATTTCGTTGAGCAAGGAGTAGCTCTTGTCTATTCCATATTTGACTTAAGGAACTTTATCTGTGCTCATTTCAATCTCTGGTTTTATGCAGCACCCCAACTCACCTTTCCCCTTAAGCAAGCATAAGTTGGTTTTCTAAATTTGAGACCCTGTTCTGTTCTGTAATTCAGTTCCTGTGTAGCCAAGTTTACATTCCGTGTATTACTGATATCTTATGATGTTTCTTTTTCTGTGTGACTTATTTCAGTTAGAATCATCATACCTGAATCCACTCATTGTGATGCTATGGGACTGATGACACAGATTTCATTGCTGAGTGATATTGCTTTGTAACTAAATACCACAACTTCTTTATCCATTTTTCACTTTCTGCGATGTTGAGCTTGTACTGTAAATGAGGTTCTTGTAAACAGAGGCGTCCCAAACTTTGGGGTGGCTGTGTCATTTTGATTTTAATTTCCCTAAGCTATAGGACCATAAGTGGAAGTGCCCTAGGCTCTGTTGCTTTGTTTTTTAGATGTTTCAGGAAACACCATACACTTCTCCCGAGTGTCTGTTGGCAATTTACATCCCGCCCATCAGCATAACAAGGCTCCCAGTTCTCCATGGCCTGTCCTGCCTTTCTGGATTTTACACTTTTTTCAGATGGCCCTTTTGACCGGGGGGAAGTGAGACTTCATTGTAGTGCAGATTTCCTTTGCAAGCTTGCTTGGTTGGCCAAAAAGGGCGTATGCGTTTTTTCCTGAATATATTCAGGAAAAAACGCATACGCCCTTTTTGGCCAAGTACATCATTGTGGACGTTCTGCCTCTTTTCCTATGCTTTCAATGCAATTCCAATCTACCTCCTGAAATCGGTTTCCTGCAATTCTGCCCTGCTTTCAAGTCCTCTTGGCAGCCTTACTTCAGTATTTTTGGACGATAGCTGTCATTTATAACTCTGCAGGTTTGTGAATTACAGTGCCCCTGAGCTCCTTTCTTCAACTTGCTTTCTTGTGACCTGGCCGCAACAGCGCAGGATGGCTTCAGGCCCTAATCTGGTTCCGGCACGGCACGCTGAACCTTTGGTTATTTCCTCTTCCTGGTGGGAAATGAGAGTTAAATTTGCCCGTCCAGACACCTCCAGCTAGCCTCTCATTGGTTCTCGCTATTCCTGTTCATCTTCCGCAGAAATTGCAAACTGGGCCAAACAGGAGGTTAAAGCACTGACTCTCCAAGTGGGGAGAGTGTTAGTAAAGCGTCTGGAATGTTGCACCCGAGTACCAGGGGAGGAAAACTGAGACATATTTGAACACGTCTCCCGTTCACATGGTTGATCATACTTGGGTTCCACATGCATGTTTTAGCTGAAGGAAGAATACCTTAAACCTGGAGAGTTGAGACCCGTGTAATGGGTACCATGCAATATGACTTCAAAGGGTCTTCATTTGCTCACCGAACCTCTCCAATCCTATCACTGCTGCGTTTATGCCCCTGTACACATGCTTGATTCTCTTTTGGAGACATAGCAATCCATAGGTTTTACGATACTTACTAGTCAGGTACATTCTTAGGCGTTTAATATGCGGTGTTGAGTCCATTTCGTTGAGCAAGGAGTAGCTCTTGTCTATTCCATATTAGACTTAAGGAACTGTATCTGTGCTCATTTCAATCTCTGGTTTTATGCAGCACCCCAACTCACCTTTACCCTTAAGCAAGCATAAGTTGGTTTTGTAAATTCGAGACCCTGTTCTGTTCTGTAATTCAGTTCCTGTGTAGCCAAGTTTACATTCCGTGTATTACTGATATCTTATGATGTTTCTTTTTCTGTGTGACTTACTTCAGTTAGAATCATCATACCTGAATCCACTCATTGTGCTGCTAAGGGCCTGATGACACAGATTTCATTGCTGAGTGATATTGCTTTGTAAGTAAATACCACAACTTCTTTATCCATTTTTCACTTTCTGCGATGTTGAACTTGTACTGTAAACGAGGTTCTTGTAAACAGAGCCGTTCCAAACTTTGGGGTGGCTGTGTCTTTTTGATTTTAATTTCCCTAAGCTATAGGACCATAAGTGGAAGTGCCCTAGGTTCTGTTGCTTTGTTTTTTAGATGTTTCAGGAAACACCATACACTTCTCCCGAGTGGTTGTTGGCAATTTACATCCCGCCCATCAGCATAACAAGGCTCCCAGTTCTCCATGGCCTGTCCTGCCTTTCTGGGTTTTACATTTTTTTCAGATGGCCCTTTTGACCTGGGGGAAGTGAGACTTCATTGTAGTGCAGATTTCCTTTGCAAGCTTGCTTGGTTGGCCAAAAAGGGCGTATGTGTTTTTTCCTGAATATATTCAGGAAAAAACGCATACGCGCTTTTTGGCCAAGTGCATCATTGTGGACGTTCTGCCTCTTTTCCTATGCTTTCAATGCAATTCCAGTCTACCTCCTGAAATCGGTTTCCTGCAATTCTGCCCCGCTTTCAAGTCCTCTTGGCAGCCTTACTTCAGTCTATTTTTGGACGATAGCTGTCATTTATAACTCTGCAGGTTTGTGAATTACAGTGACCCTGAGCTCCTTTCTTCAACTCGCTTTCTTGTGACCTGGCCGCAACACCGCAGGATGGCTTCAGGCCCTAATCTGGTTCCGGCCCGGCATGCTGAGCCTTTGGTTAATTCCTCTTCCTGGTGGGAAATGAGAGTTAAATTTGCCCGTCCAGACACCTCCAGCTAGCCTCTCATTGGTTCTCGCTATTCCTGTTCATTTTCCGCAGAAATTGCAAACTGGGCCAAACAGGAGGTTAAAGGGACTGACTCTCCAAGTGGGGAGAGTGTTAGTAAAGCGTCTGGAATGTTGTACCCGAGTACCAGGGGAGGAAAACTGAGACATATTTGAACACGTCTCCCGATCACATGGTTGATCATACTCTAGGTTCCACATGCATGTTTTAGCTGAAGGAAGAATACCTTAAACCTGGGTAGTTGAAACCCGTGGAATGGGTACCATGCAATATGACTTCAAAGGGTCTTCATTTGCTCACCGAACCTCTCCAATCCTATCACTGCTGCGTTTATGCCCCTGTACACATGCTTGATTCTCTTTCGGAGACATAGCAATCCATAGGTTTTAAGATACTTACAAGTCAGGTACATTCTTAGGCGTTTAATATGCGGTGTTGAGTCCATTTCGTTGAGCAAGGAGTAGCTCTTGTCTATTCCATATTTGGCTTAAGGAACTTTATCTGTGCTCATTTCAATCTCTGGTTTTATGCAGCACCCCAACTCACCTTTACCCTTAAGCAAGCATAAGTTGTTTTTCTAAATTTGAGACCCTGTTCTGTTCTGTAATTCAGTTCCTGTGTAGCCAAGTTTCCATTCTGTGTATAACTGATATCTTATGATGTTTCTTTCTCTGTGTGACTTATTTCAGTTAGAATCATCATACCTGAATCCACTCATTGTGATGCTAAGGGCCTGATGACATAGATTTCATTGCTGAGTGATATTGCTTTGTAAGTAAATACCACAACTTCTTTATCCATTTTTCACTTTCTGCGATGTTGAACTTGTACTGTAAATGAGGTTCTTGTAAACAGAGGCGTCCCAAACTTTGGGGTGGCTGTGTCTTTTTGATTTTAATTTCCCTAAGCTATAGGACCATAAGTGGCAGTGCCCTAGGCTCTGTTGCTTTGTTTTTTAGATGTTTCAGGAAACACCATACACTTCTCCCGAGTGTCTGTTGGCAATTTACATCCCGCCCATCAGCATAACAAGGCTCCCAGTTCTCCATGGCCTGTCCTGCCTTTCTGGATTTTACACTTTTTTCAGATGGCCCTTTTGACCGGGGGGAAGTGAGACTTCATTGTAGTGCAGATTTCCTTTGCAAGCTTGCTTGGTTGGCCAAAAAGGGCGTATGCGTTTTTTCCTGAATATATTCAGGAAAAAACGCATACGCCCTTTTTGGCCAAGTGCATCATTGTGGACGTTCTGCCTCTTTTCCTATGCTTTCAATGCAATTCCAGTCTACCTCCTGAAATCGGTTTCCTGCAATTCTGCCCTGCTTTCAAGTCCTCTTGGCAGCCTTACTTCAGTCTATTTTTGGACGATAGCTGTCATTTATAACTCTGCAGGTTTGTGAATTACAGTGCCCCTGAGCTCCTTTCTTCAACTTGCTTTCTTGTGACCTGGCCGCAACACCGCAGGATGGCTTCAGGCCCTAATCTGGTTCCGGCCCGGCATGCTGAGCCTTTGGTTAATTCCTCTTCCTGGTGGGAAATGAGAGTTAAATTTGCCCGTCCAGACACCTCCAGCTAGCCTCTCATTGGTTCTCGCTATTCCTGTTCATCTTCCGCAGAAATTGCAAACTGGGCCAAACAGGAGGTTAAAGGGACTGACTCTCCAAGTGGGGAGAGTGTTAGTAAAGCGTCTGGAATGTTGTACCCGAGTACCAGGGGAGGAAAACTGAGACATATTTGAACACGTCTCCCGATCACATGGTTGATCATACTCTAGGTTCCACATGCATGTTTTAGCTGAAGGAAGAATACCTTAAACCTGGGTAGTTGAAACCCGTGGAATGGGTACCATGCAATATGACTTCAAAGGGTCTTCATTTGCTCACCGAACCTCTCCAATCCTATCACTGCTGCGTTTATGCCCCTGTACACATGCTTGATTCTCTTTCGGAGACATAGCAATCCATAGGTTTTAAGATACTTACTAGTCAGGTACATTCTTAGGCTTTTAATATGCGGTGTTGAGTCCATTTCGTTGAGCAAGGAGTAGCTCTTGTCTATTCCATATTTGGCTTAAGGAACTTTATCTGTGCTCATTTCAGTCTCTGGTTTTATGCAGCACCCCAACTCACCTTTACCCTTAAGCAAGCATAAGTTGTTTTTCTAAATTTGAGACCCTGTTCTGTTCTGTAATTCAGTTCCTGTGTAGCCAAGTTTCCATTCCGTGTATTACTGATATCTTATGATGTTTCTTTTTCTGTGTGACTTATTTCAGTTAGAATCATGATACCTGAATCCACTCATTGTGCTGCTAAGGGCCTGATGACATAGATTTCATTGCTGAGTGATATTGCTTTGTAAGTGAATACCACAACTTCTTTATCCATTTTTCACTTTCTGCGATGTTGAACTTGTACTGTAAATGAGGTTCTTGTAAACAGAGCCGTTCCAAACTTTGGGGTGGCTGTGTCTTTTTGATTTTAATTTCCCTAAGCTATAGGACCATAAGTGGAAGTGCCCTAGGCTCTGTTGCTTTGTTTTTTAGATGTTTCAGGAAACACCATACACTTCTCCCGAGTGGTTGTTGGCAATTTACATCCCGCCCATCAGCATAACAAGGCTCCCAGTTCTCCATGGCCTGTCCTGCCTTTCTGGATTTTACACTTTTTTCAGATGGCCCTTTTGACCAGGGGGAAGTGAGACTTCATTGTAGTGCAGATTTCCTTTGCAAGCTTGCTTGGTTGGCCAAAAAGGGCGTATGCGTTTTTTCCTGAATATATTCAGGAAAAAACGCATACGCCCTTTTTGCCCAAGTGCATCATTGTGGACGTTCTGCCTCTTTTCCTATGCTTTCAATGCAATTCCAGTCTACCTCCTGAAATCGGTTTCCTGCAATTCTGCCCCGCTTTCAAGTCCTCTTGGCAGCCTTACTTCAGTCTATTTTTGGACGATAGCTGTCATTTATAACTCTGCAGGTTTGTGAATTACAGTGCCCCTCAGCTCCTTTCTTCAACTTGCTTTCTTGTGACCTGGCCGCAACACCGCAGGATGGCTTCAGGCCCTAATCTGGTTCCAGCACGGCACGCTGAGCCTTTGGTTAATTCCTCTTCCTGGTGGGAAATGAGAGTTAAATTTGCCCGTCCAGACACCTCCAGCTAGTCTCTCATTGGTTCTCGCTATTCCTGTTCATCTTCCGCAGAAATTGCAAACTGGGCCAAACAGGAGGTTAAAGGCGCTGACTCTCCAAGTGGGGACAGTGTTAGTAAAGCGTCTGGAATGTTGCACCCGAGTACCAGGGGAGGAAAACTGAGACATATTTGAACACGTCTCCCGTTCACATGGTTGATCATACTTGGGTTCCACATGCATGTTTTAGCTGAAGGAAGAATACCTTAAACCTGGAGAGTTAAGACCCGTGTAATGGGTACCATGCAATATGACTTCAAAGGGTCTTCATTTGCTCACCGAACCTCTCCAATCCTATCACTGCTGCGTTTATGCCCCTGTACACATGCTTGATTCTCTTTTGGAGACATAGCAATCCATAGGTTTTAAGATACTTACTAGTCAGGTACATTCTTAGGCGTTTAATATGCGGTGTTGAGTCCATTTCGTTGAGCAAGGAGTAGCTCTTGTCTATTCCATATTTGACTTAAGGAACTTTATCTGTGCTCATTTCAATCTCTGGTTTTATGCAGCACCCCAACTCACCTTTACCCTTAAGCAAGCATAAGTTGGTTTTCTAAATTTGAGACCCTGTTCTGTTCTGTAATTCAGTTCCTGTGTAGCCAAGTTTACATTCCGTGTATTACTGATATCTTATGATGTTTCTTTTTCTGTGTGACTTACTTCAGTTAGAATCATCATACCTGAATCCACTCATTGTGCTTCTAAGGGCCTGATGACACAGATTTCATTGCTGAGTGATATTGCTTTGTAAGTAAATACCAAAACTTCTTTATCCATTTTTCACTTTCTGCGATGTTGCACTTGTACTGTAAACGAGGTTCTTGTAAACAGAGCCGTTCCAAACTTTGGGGTGGCTGTGTCTTTTTGATTTTAATTTCCCTAAGCTATAGGACCATAAGTGGAAGTGCCCTAGGCTCTGTTGCTTTGTTTTTTAGATGTTTCAGGAAACACCATACACTTCTCCCAAGTGTCTGTTGGCAATTTACATCCCGCCCATCAGCATAACAAGGCTCCCAGTTCTCAATGGCCTGTTGCCTTTCTGGATTTTACACTTTTTTCAGATGGCCCTTTTGACCGGGGGGAAGTGAGACTTCATTGTAGTGCAGATTTCCTTTGCAAGCTTGCTTGGTTGGCCAAAAAGGGCGTATGCGTTTTTTCCTGAATATATTCAGGAAAAAACGCATACGCCCTTTTTGGCCAAGTGCATCATTGTGGACGTTCTGCCTCTTTTCCTATGCTTTCAATGCAATTCCAGTCTACCTCCTGAAATCGGTTTCCTGCAATTCTGCCCCGCTTTCAAGTCCTCTTGGCAGCCTTACTTCAGTCTATTTTTGGACGATAGCTGTCATTTATAACTCTGCAGGTTTGTGAATTACAGTGCCCCTCAGCTCCTTTCTTCAACTTGCTTTCTTGTGACCTGGCCGCAACACCGCAGGATGGCTTCAGGCCCTAATCTGGTTCCAGCACGGCACGCTGAGCCTTTGGTTAATTCCTCTTCCTGGTGGGAAATGAGAGTTAAATTTGCCCGTCCAGACACCTCCAGCTAGTCTCTCATTGGTTCTCGCTATTCCTGTTCATCTTCCGCAGAAATTGCAAACTGGGCCAAACAGGAGGTTAAAGGCGCTGACTCTCCAAGTGGGGAGAGTGTTAGTAAAGCGTCTGGAATGTTGCACCCGAGTACCAGGGGAGGAAAACTGAGACATATTTGAACACGTCTCCCGTTCACATGGTTGATCATTCTTGGGTTCCACATGCATGTTTTAGCTGAAGGAAGAATACCTTAAACCTGGAGAGTTAAGACCCGTGTAATGGGTACCATGCAATATGACTTCAAAGGGTCTTCATTTGCTCACCGAACCTCTCCAATCCTATCACTGCTGCGTTTATGCCCCTGTACACATGCTTGATTCTCTTTCGGAGACATAGCAATCCATAGGTTTTACGATACTTACTAGTCAGGTACATTCTTAGGCGTTTAATATGCGGTGTTGAGTCCATTTCGTTGAGCAAGGAGTAGCTCTTGTCTATTCCATATTTGACTTAAGGAACTTTATCTGTGCTCATTTCAATCTCTGGTTTTATGCAGCACCCCAACTCACCTTTACCCTTAAGCAAGCATAAGTTGGTTTTCTAAATTTAAGACCCTGTTCTGTTCTGTAATTCAGTTCTTGTGTAGCCAAGTTTACATTCCGTGTATTACTGATATCTTATGATGTTTATTTTTCTGTGTGACTTACTTCAGTTAGAATCATCATACCTGAATCCACTCATTGTGCTGCTAAGGGCCTGATGACACAGATTTCATTGCTGAGTGATATTGCTTTGTAAGTAAATACCACAACTTCTTTATCCATTTTTCACTTTCTGCGATGTTGAACTTGTACTGTAAACGAGGTTCTTGTAAACAGAGCCGTTCCAAACTTTGGGGTGGCTGTGTCTTTTTGATTTTAATTTCCCTAAGCTATAGGACCATAAGTGGAAGTGCCCTAGGTTCTGTTGCTTTGTTTTTTAGATGTTTTAGGAAACACCATACACTTCTCCCGAGTGGTTGTTGGCAATTTACATCCCGCCCATCAGCATAACAAGGCTCCCAGTTCTCCATGGCCTGTCCTGCCTTTCTGGATTTTACATTTTTTTCAGATGGCCCTTTTGACCGGGGGGAAGTGAGACTTCATTGTAGTGCAGATTTCCTTTGCAAGCTTGCTTGGTTGGCCAAAAAGGGCGTATGCGTTTTTTCCTGAATATATTCAGGAAAAAACGCATACGCCCTTTTTGGCCAAGTGCATCATTGTGGACGGTCTGCCTCTTTTCCTATGCCTTCAATGCAATTCCAGTCTACCTCCTGAAATCGGTTTCCTGCAATTCTTCCCCACTTTCAAGTCCTCTTGGCAGCCTTACTTCAGTATATTTTTGGACGATAGCTGTCATTTATAACTCTGCAGGTTTGTGAATTACAGTGCCCCTGAGCTCCTTTCTTCAACTCGCTTTCTTTTGAGCTGGCCGCAACACCGCAGGATGGCTTCAGGCCCTAATCTGGTTCCGGTACGGCACGCTGAGCCTTTGGTTATTTCCTCTTCCTGGTGGGAAATGAGAGTTAAATTTGCCCGTCCAGACACCTCCAGCTAGCCTCTCATTGGTTCTCGCTATTCCTGTTCATCTTCCGCAGAAATTGCAAACTGGGCCAAACAGGAGGTTAAAGGGACTGACTCTCCAAGTGGGGAGAGTGTTAGTAAAGCGTCTGGAATGTTGTACCCGAGTACCAGGGGAGGAAAACTGAGACATATTTGAACACGTCTCCCGATCACATGGTTGATCATACTCTAGGTTCCACATGCATGTTTTAGCTGAAGGAAGAATACCTTAAACCTGGGTAGTTGAAACCCGTGGAATGGGTACCATGCAATATGACTTCAAAGGGTCTTCATTTGCTCACCGAACCTCTCCAATCCTATCACTGCTGCGTTTATGCCCCTGTACACATGCTTGATTCTCTTTCGGAGACATAGCAATCCATAGGTTTTAAGATACTTACAAGTCAGGTACATTCTTAGGCGTTTAATATGCGGTGTTGAGTCCATTTCGTTGAGCAAGGAGTAGCTATTGTCTATTCCATATTTGGCTTAAGGAACTTTATCTGTGCTCATTTCAATCTCTGGTTTTATGCAGCACCCCAACTCACCTTTACCCTAAGCAAGCATAAGTTGGTTTTCTAAATTTGAGACCCTGTTCTGTTCTGTAATTCAGTTCCTGTGTAGCCAAGTTTCCATTCCGTGTATTACTGATATCTTATGATGTTTCTTTTTCTGTGTGACTTATTTCAGTTAGAATCATCATACCTGAATCCACTCATTGTGCTGCTAAGGGCCTGATGACATAGATTTCATTGCTGAGTGATATTGCTTTGTAAGTGAACACCACAACTTCTTTATCCATTTTTCACTTTCTGCGATGTTGAACTTGTACTGTAAACGAGGTTCTTGTAAACAGAGCCGTTCCAAACTTTGGGGTGGCTGTGTCTTTTTGATTTTAATTTCCCTAAGCTATAGGACCATAAGTGGAAGTGCCCTAGGCTCTGTTGCTTTGTTTTTTAGATGTTTCAGGAAACACCATACACTTCTCCCGAGTGGTTGTTGGCAATTTACATCCCGCCCATCAGCATAACAAGGCTCCCAGTTCTCCATGGCCTGTCCTGCCTTTCTGGATTTTACACTTTTTTCAGATGGCCCTTTTGACCGGGGGGAAGTGAGACTTCATTGTAGTGCAGATTTCCTTTGCAAGCTTGCTTGGTTGGCCAGAAAGGGCGTATGCGTTTTTTCCTGAATATATTCAGGAAAAAACGCATACGCCCTTTTTGGCCAAGTGCATCATTGTGGACGTTCTGCCTCTTTTCCTATGCTTTCAATGCAATTCCAGTCTACCTCCTGAAATCGGTTTCCCGCAATTCTGCCCCGCTTTCAAGTCCTCTTGGCAGCCTTACTTCAGTCTGTTTTTGGACGATAGCTGTCATTTATAACTCTGCAGGTTTGTGAATTACAGTGACCCTGAGCTCCTTTCTTCAACTTGCTTTCTTGTGACCTGGCCGCAACACCGCAGGATGGCTTCAGGCCCTAATCTGGTTCCGGCCCGGCATGCTGAGCCTTTGGTTAATTCCTCTTCCTGGTGGGAAATGAGAGTTAAATTTGCCCGTCCAGACACCTCCAGCTAGCCTCTCATTGGTTCTCGCTATTCCTGTTCATCTTCCGCAGAAATTGCAAACTGGGCCAAACAGGAGGTTAAAGGGACTGACTCTCCAAGTGGGGAGAGTGTTAGTAAAGCGTCTGGAATGTTGTACCCGAGTACCAGGGGAGGAAAACTGAGACATATTTGAACACGTCTCCCGATCACATGGTTGATCATACTCTAGGTTCCACATGCATGTTTTAGCTGAAGGAAGAATACCTTAAACCTGGGTAGTTGAAACCCGTGGAATGGGTACCATGCAATATGACTTCAAAGGGTCTTCATTTGCTCACCGAACCTCTCCAATCCTATCACTGCTGCGTTTATGCCCCTGTACACATGCTTGATTCTCTTTTGGAGACATAGCAATCCATAGGTTTTAGATACTTACTAGTCAGGTACATTCTTAGGCGTTTAATATGCGGTGTTGAATCCATTTCGTTGAGCAAGGAGTATCTCTTGTCTATTCCATATTTGACTTAAGGAACTTTATCTGTGCTCATTTCAATCTCTGGTTTTATGCAGCACCCCAACTCACCTTTAACCTTAAGCAAGAATAAGTTGGTTTTCTAAATTTGAGACCCTGTTCTGTTCTGTAATTCAGTTCCTGTGTAGCCAAGTTTACATTCCGTGTATTACTGATATCTTATGATGTTTCTTTTTCTGTGTGACTCATTTCAGTTAGAATCATCATACCTGAATCCACTCATTGTGCTGCTAAGGGCCTGATGACACAGATTTCATTGCTGAGTGATATTGCTTTGTAAGTAAATACCACAACTTCTTTATCCATTTTTCACTATCTGCGATGTTGAACTTGTACTGTAAACGAGGTTCTTGTAAACAGAGGCGTCCCAAACTTTGGGGTGGCTGTGTCTTTTTGATTTTAATTTCCCTAAGCTATAGGAACATAAGTGGAAGTGCCCTAGGCTCTGTTGCTTTGTTTTTTAGATGTTTCAGGAAACACCATACACTTCTCCCGAGTGTCTGTTGGCAATTTACATCCCGCCCATCAGCATAACAAGGCTCCCAGTTCTCCATGGCCTGTCCTGCCTTTCTGGATTTTACATTTTTTCAGATGGCCCTTTTGACCGGGGGGAAGTGAGACTTCATTGTAGTGCAGATTTCCTTTGCAAGCTTGCTTGGTTGGCCAAAAAGGGCATATGCGTTTTTTCCTGAATATATTCAGGAAAAAACGCATATGCCCTTTTTGGCCAAGTGCATCATTGTGGACGTTCTGCCTCTTTTCCTATGCTTTCAATGCAATTCCAGTCTACCTCCTGAAATCGGTTTCCTGCAATTCTGCCCCGCTTTCAAGTCCTCTTGGCAGCCTTACTTCAGTCTATTTTTGGACGATAGCTGTCATTTATAACTCTGCAGGTTTGTGAATTACAGTGACCCTGAGCTCCTTTCTTCAACTCGCTTTCTTGTGACCTGGCCGCAACACCGCAGGATGGCTTCAGGCCCTAATCTGGTTCCGGCCCGGCATGCTGAGCCTTTGGTTAATTCCTCTTCCTGGTGGGAAATGAGAGTTAAATTTGCCCGTCCAGACACCTCCAGCTAGCCTCTCATTGGTTCTCGCTATTCCTGTTCATCTTCCGCAGAAATTGCAAACTGGGCCAAACAGGAGGTTAAAGGCGCTGACTCTCCAAGTGGGGAGAGTGTTAGTAAAGCGTCTGGAATGTTGTACCCGAGTACCAGGGGAGGAAAACTGAGACATATTTGAACACGTCTCCCGATCACATGGTTGATCATACTCTAGGTTCCACATGCATGTTTTAGCTGAAGGAAGAATACCTTAAACCTGGGTAGTTGAAACCCGTGGAATGGGTACCATGCAATATGACTTCAAAGGGTCTTCATTTGCTCACCGAACCTCTCCAATCCTATCACTGCTGCGTTTATGCCCCTGTACACATGCTTGATTCTCTTTCGGAGACATAGCAATCCATAGGTTTTAAGATACTTACAAGTCAGGTACATTCTTAGGCGTTTAATATGCGGTGTTGAGTCCATTTCGTTGAGCAAGGAGTAGCTCTTGTCTATTCCATATTTGGCTTAAGGAACTTTATCTGTGCTCATTTCAATCTCTGGTTTTATGCAGCACCCCAACTCACCTTTACCCTTAAGCAAGCATAAGTTGGTTTTCTAAATTTGAGACCCTGTTCTGTTCTGTAATTCAGTTCCTGTGTAGCCAAGTTTACATTCCGTGTATTAGTGATATCTTATGATGTTTCTTTTTCTGTGTGACTTACTTCAGTTAGAATCATCATACCTGAATCCACTCATTGTGCTGCTAAGGGCCTGATGACACAGATTTCATTGCTGAGTGATATTGCTTTGTAAGTAAATACCACAACTTCTTTATCCATTTTTCACTTTCTGCGATGTTGAACTTGTACTGTAAACGAGGTTCTTGTAAACAGAGCCGTTCCAAACTTTGGGGTGGCTGTGTCTTTTTGATTTTAATTTCCCTAAGCTATAGGACCATAAGTGGAAGTGCCCTAGGTTCTGTTGCTTTGTTTTTTAGATGTTTCAGGAAACACCATACACTTCTCCCGAGTGGTTGTTGGCAATTTACATCCCGCCCATCAGCATAACAAGGCTCCCAGTTCTCCATGGCCTGTCCTGCCTTTCTGGATTTTACACTTTTTTCAGATGGCCCTTTTGACCGGGGGGAAGTGAGACTTCATTGTAGTGCAGATTTCCTTTGCAAGCTTGCTTGGTTGGCCAAAAAGGGCGTATGCGTTTTTTCCTGAATATATTCAGGAAAAAACGCATACGCCCTTTTTGGCCAAGTGCATCATTGTGGACGTTCTGCCTCTTTTCCTATGCTTTCAATGCAATTCCAGTCTACCTCCTGAAATCGGTTTCCTGCAATTCTGCCCCGCTTTCAAGTCCTCTTGGCAGCCTTACTTCAGTCTATTTTTGGACGATAGCTGTCATTTATAACTCTGCAGGTTTGTGAATTACAGTGCCCCTGAGCTCCTTTCTTCAACTCGCTTTCTTTTGAGCTGGCCGCAACACCGCAGGATGGCTTCAGGCCCTAATCTTGTTCCGGTACGGCACGCTGAGCCTTTGGTTATTTCCTCTTCCTGGTGGGAAATGAGAGTTAAATTTGCCCGTCCAGACACCTCCAGCTATCCTCTCATTGGTTCTCGCTATTCCTGTTCATCTTCCGCAGAAATTGCAAACTGGGCCAAACAGGAGGTTAAAGCACTGACTCTCCAAGTGGGGAGAGTGTTAGTAAAGCGTCTGGAATGTTGCACCCGAGTACCAGGGGAGGAAAACTGAGACATATTTGAACACGTCTCCCGTTCACATGGTTGATCATACTTGGGTTCCACATGCATGTTTTAGCTGAAGGAAGAATACCTTAAACCTGGAGAGTTGAGACCCGTGTAATGGGTACCATGCAATATGACTTCAAAGGGTCTTCATTTGCTCACCGAACCTCTCCAATCCTATCACTGCTGCGTTTATGCCCCTGTACACATGCTTGATTCTCTTTTGGAGACATAGCAATCCATAGGTTTTACGATACTTACTAGTCAGGTACATTCTTAGGCGTTTAATATGCGGTATTGAGTCCATTTCGTTGAGCAAGGAGTAGCTCTTGTCTATTCCATATTTGACTTAAGGAACTTTATCTGTGCTCATTTCAATCTCTGGTTTTATGCAGCACCCCAACTCACCTTTACCCTTAAGCAAGCATAAGTTGGTTCTGTAAATTTGAGACCCTGTTCTGTTCTGTAATTCAGTTCCTGTGTAGCCAAGTTTACATTCTGTGTATTACTGATATCTTATGATGTTTCTTTTTCTGTGTGACTTATTTCAGTTAGAATCATCATACCTGAATCCACTCATTGTGATGCTAAGGGACTGATGACATAGATTTCATTACTGAGTGATATTGCTTTGTAAGTAAATACCACAACTTCTTTATCCATTTTTCACTTTCTGCGATGTTGAACTTGTACTGTAAACGAGGTTCTTGTATACAGAGGCGTCCCAAACTTTGGGGTGGCTGTGTCTTTTAGATTTTAATTTCCCTAAGCTATAGGACCATAAGTGGCAGTGCCCTAGGCTCTGTTGCTTTGTTTTTTAGATGTTTCAGGAAACACCATACACTTCTCCCGAGTGTCTGTTGGCAATTTACATCCCGCCCATCAGCATAACAAGGCTCCCAGTTCTCCATGGCCTGTCCTGCCTTTCTGGATTTTACACTTTTTTCAGATGGCCCTTTTGACCGGGGGGAAGTGAGACTTCATTGTAGTGCAGATTTCCTTTGCAAGCTTGCTTGGTTGGCCAAAAAGGGCGTATGCGTTTTTTCCTGAATATATTCAGGAAAAATCGCATACGCCCTTTTTGGCCAAGTGCATCATTGTGGACGTTCTGCCTCTTTTCCTATGCTTTCAATGCAATTCCAGTCTACCTCCTGAAATCGGTTTCCTGCAATTCTTCCCTGCTTTCAAGTCCTCTTGGCAGCCTTACTTCAGTCTATTTTTGGACGATAGCTGTCATTTATAACTCTGCAGGTTTGTGAATTACAGTGCCCCTGAGCTGCTTTCTTCAACTCGCTTTCTTTTGAGCTGGCCGCAACACCGCAGGATGGCTTCAGGCCCTAATCTGGTTCCGGTATGGCACGCTGAGCCTTTGGTTATTTCCTCTTCCTGGTGGGAAATGAGAGTTAAATTTGCCCGTCCAGACACCTCCAGCTAGCCTCTCATTGGTTCTCGCTATTCCTGTTCATCTTCTGCAGAAATTGCAAACTGGGCCAAACAGGAGGTTAAAGCACTGACTCTCCAAGTGGGGAGAGTGTTAGTAAAGCGTCTGGAATGTTGCACCCAAGTACCAGGGGAGGAAAACTGAGACATATTTGAACACGTCTGCCGTTCACATGGTTGATCATACTTGGGTTCCACATGCATGTTTTAGCTGAAGGAAGAATACCTTAAACCTGGAGAGTTGAGACCCGTGTAATGGGTACCATGCAATATGACTTCAAAGGGTCTTCATTTGCTCACCAAACCTCTCCAATCCTATCACTGCTGCGTTTATGCCCCTGTACACATGCTTGATTCTCTTTCGGAGACATAGCAATCCATAGGTTTTAAGATACTTACTAGTCAGGTACATTCTTAGGCGTTTAATATGCGGTGTTGAGTCCATTTCGTTGAGCAAGGAGTAGCTCTTGTTTATTCCATATTTGACTTAAGGAACTTTATCTGTGCTCATTTCAATCTCTGGTTTTATGCAGCACCCCAACTCACCTTTACCCTTAAGCAAGCATAAGTTGGTTTTCTAAATTTGAGACCCTGTTCTGTTCTGTAATTCAGTTCCTGTGTAGCCAAGTTTACATTCCGTGTATTACTGATATCTTATGATGTTTCTTTTTCTGTGTGACTTACTTCAGTTAGAATCATCATACCTGAATCCACTCATTGTGCTGCTAAGGGCCTGATGACACAGATTTCATTGCTGAGTGATATTGCTTTGTAAGTAAATACCACAACTTCTTTATCCATTTTTCACTTTCTGCGATGTTGAACTTGTACTGTAAACGAGGTTCTTGTAAACAGAGGCGTCCCAAACTTTGGGGTGGCTGTGTCTTTTTGATTTTAATTTCCCTAAGCTATAGGACCATAAGTGGAAGTGCCCTAGGTTCTGTTGCTTTGTTTTTTAGATGTTTCAGGTAACACCATACACTTCTCCCAAGTGGTTGTTGGCAATTTACATCCCGCCCATCAGCATAACAAGGCTCCCAGTTCTCCATGGCCTGTCCCGCCTTTCTGGATTTTACATTTTTTTCAGATGGCCCTTTTGACCGGGGGGAAGTGAGACTTCATTGTAGTGCAGATTTCCTTTGCAAGCTTGCTTGGTTGGCCAAAAAGGGCGTATGCGTTTTTTCCTGAATATATTCAGGAAAAAACGCATACGCCCTTTTTGGCCAAGTGCATCATTGTGGACGTTCTGCCTCTTTTCCTATGCTTTCAATGCAATTCCAGTCTACCTCCTGAAATCGGTTTCCTGCAATTCTTCCCCGCTTTCAAGTCCTCTTGGCAGCCTTACTTCAGTATATTTTTGGACGATAGCTGTCATTTATAACTCTGCAGGTTTGTGAATTACAGTGCCCCTGAGCTCCTTTCTTCAACTCGCTTTCTTTTGAGCTGGCCGCAACACCGCAGGATGGCTTCAGGCCCTAATCTGGTTCCGGTACGGCATGCTGAGCCTTTGGTTATTTCCTCTTCCTGGTGGGAAATGAGAGTTAAATTTGCCCGTCCAGACACCTCCAGCTAGCCTCTTATTGGTTCTCGCTATTCCTGTTCATCTTCCGCAGAAATTGCAAACTGGGTCAAACAGGAGGTTAAAGCACTGACTCTCCAAGTGGGGAGAGTGTTAGTAAAGCGTCTGGAATGTTGTACCCGAGTACCAGGGGAGGAAAACTGAGACATATTTGAACACGTCTCCCGTTCACATGGTTGATCATACTTGGGTTCCACATGCATGTTTTAGCTGAAGGAAGAATACCTTAAACCTGGAGAGTTGAGACCCGTGTAATGGGTACCATGCAATATGAATTCAAAGGGTCTTCATTTGCTCACCGAACCTCTCCAATCCTATCACTGCTGCGTTTATGCCCCTGTACACATGCTTGATTCTCTTTTGGAGACATAGCAATCCATAGGTTTTACGATACTTACAAGTCAGGTACATGCTTAGGCGTTTAATATGCGGTGTTGAGTCCATTTCGTTGAGCAAGGAGTAGCTCTTGTCTATTCCATATTTGGCTTAAGGAACTTTATCTGTGCTCATTTCAATCTCTGGTTTTATGCAGCACCCCAACTCACCTTTACCCTTAAGCAAGCATAAGTTGGTTTTCTAAATTTGAGACCCTGTTCTGTTCTGTAATTCAGTTCCTGTGTAGCCAAGTTTCCATTCCGTGTATTACTGATATCTTATGATGTTTCTTTTTCTGTGTGACTTATTTCAGTTAGAATCATCATACCTGAATCCACTCATTGTGCTGCTAAGGGCCTGATGACATAGATTTCATTGCTGAGTGATATTGCTTTGTAAGTGAATACCACAACTTCTTTATCCGTTTTTCACTTTCTGCGATGTTGAACTTGTACTGCAAACGAGGTTCTTGTAACAGAGCCGTTCCAAACTTTGGGGTGGCTGTGTCTTTTTGATTTTAATTTCCCTAAGCTATAGGACCATAAGTGGAAGTGCCCTAGGCTCTGTTGCTTTGTTTTTTAGATGTTTCGGGAAACACCATACACTTCTCCCAAGTGTCTGTTGGCAATTTACATCCCGCCCATCAGCATAACAAGGCTCCCAGTTCTCCATGGCCTGTCCTGCCTTTCTGGATTTTACACTTTTTTCAGATGGCCCTTTTGACCGGGGGGAAGTGAGACTTCATTGTAGTGCAGATTTCCTTTGCAAGCTTGCTTGGTTGGCCAAAAAGGGCGTATGCGTTTTTTCCTGAATATATTCAGGAAAAAACGCATACGCCCTTTTTGGCCAAGTGCATCATTGTGGACGTTCTGCCTCTTTTCCTATGCTTTCAATGCAATTCCAGTCTACCTCCTGAAATCGGTTTCCTGCAATTCTGCCCCGCTTTCAAGTCCTCTTGGCAGCCTTACTTCAGTCTATTTTTGGACGATAGCTGTCATTTATAACTCTGCAGGTTTTTGAAGTACAGTGCCCCTGAGCTCCTTTCTTCAACTCGCTTTCTTGTGACCTGGCCGCAACACCGCAGGATGGCTTCAGGCCCTAATCTGGTTCTGGTACGGCACGCTGAGCCTTTGGTTATTTCCTCTTCCTGGTGGGAAAAGAGAGTTAAATTTGCCCGTCCAGACACCTCCAGCTAGCCTCTCATTGGTTCTCGCTATTCCTGTTCATCTTCCGCAGAAATTGCAAACTGGGCCAAACAGGAGGTTAAAGGCGCTGACTCTCCAAGTGGGGAGAGTGTTAGTAAAGCGTCTGGAATGTTGCACCCGAGTACCAGGGGAGGAAAACTGAGACATATTTGAACACGTCTCCCGTTCACATGGTTGATCATACTTGGGTTCCACATGCATGTTTTAGCTGAAGGAAGAATACCTTAAACCTGGAGAGTTGAGACCCGTGTAATGGGTACCATGCAATATGACTTCAAAGGGTCTTCATTTGCTCACCGAACCTCTCCAATCCTATCACTGCTGCGTTTATGCCCCTGTACACATGCTTGATTCTCTTTCGGAGACATAGCAATCCATAGGTTTTAAGATACTTACTAGTCAGGCACATTCTTAGGCGTTTAATATGCGGTGTTGAGTCCATTTCGTTGAGCAAGGAGTAGCTCTTGTCTATTCCATATTTGACTTAAGGAACTTTATCTGTGCTCATTTCAATCTCTGGTTTTATGCAGCACCCCAACTCACCTTTACCCTTTAGCAAGCATAGTTGGTTTTCTAAATTTGAGACCCTGTTCTGTTCTGTAATTCAGTTCCTGTGTAGCCAAGTTTCCATTCCGTGTATTACTGATATCTTATGATGTTTCTTTTTCTGTGTGACTTACTTCAGTTAGAATCATCATACCTGAATCCACTCATTGTGCTGCTAAGGGCCTGATGACACAGATTTCATTGCTGAGTGATATTGCTTTGTAAGTAAATACCACAACTTCTTTATCCATTTTCCACTTTCTGCGATGTTGAACTTGTACTGTAAACGAGGTTCTTGTAAACAGAGGCGTCCCAAACTTTAGGGTGGCTGTGTCTTTTTGATTTTAATTTCCCTAAGCTATAGGACCATAAGTGGCAGTGCACTAGGCTCTGTTGCTTTGTTTTTTAGATGTTTCAGGAAACACCATACACTTCTCCCGAGTGGTTGTTGGCAATTTACATCCCGCCCATCAGCATAACAAGGCTCCCAGTTCTCCATGGCCTGTCCTGCCTTTCTGGTTTTTACACTTTTTTCAGATGGCCCTTTTGACCGGGGGGAAGTGAGACTTCATTGTAGTGCAGATTTCCTTTGCAAGCTTGCTTGGTTGGCCAAAAAGTGCGTATGCGTTTTTTCCTGAATATATTCAGGAAAAAACGCATATGCCCTTTTTGGCCAAGTGCGTCATTGTGGACGTTCTGCCTCTTTTCCTATGCTTTCAATGCAATTCCAGTCTACCTCCTGAAATCGGTTTCCTGCAATTCTGCCCCGCTTTCAAGTCCTCTTGGCAGCCTTACTTCAGTCTATTTTTGGACGATAGCTGTCATTTATAACTCTGCAGGTTTGTGAATTACAGTGCCCCTGAGCTCCTTTCTTCAACTCGCTTTATTGTGACCTGGCCGCAACACCGCAGGATGGCTTCAGGCCCTAATCTGGTTCCGGCACTGCACGCTGAGCCTTTGGTTATTTCCTCTTCCTGGTGGGAAATGAGAGTTAAATTTGCCCGTCCAGACACCTCCAGCTAGTCTCTCATTGGTTCTCGCTATTCCTGTTCATCTTCCGCAGAAATTGCAAACTGGGCCAAACAGGAGGTTAAAGGCGCTGACTCTCCAAGTGGGGAGAGTGTTAGTAAAGCGTCTGGAATGTTGCACCCGAGTACCAGGGGAGGAAAACTGAGACATATTTGAACACGTCTCCCGTTCACATGGTTGATCATACTTGGGTTCCACATGCATGTTTTAGCTGAAGGAAGAATACCTTAAACCTGGAGAGTTAAGACCCGTGTAATGGGTACCATGCAATATGACTTCAAAGGGTCTTCATTTGCTCACCGAACCTCTCCAATCCTATCACTGCTGCGTTTATGCCCCTGTACACATGCTTGATTCTCTTTCGGAGACATAGCAATCCATAGGTTTTAAGATACTTACTAGTCAGGTACATTCTTAGGCGTTTAATATGCGGTGTTGAGTCCATTTCGTTGAGCAAGGAGTAGCTCTTGTCTATTCCATATTTGACTTAAGGAACTTTATCTGTGCTCATTTCAATCTCTGGTTTTATGCAGCACCCCAACTCACCTTTACCCTTAAGCAAGCATAAGTTGGTTTTCTAAATTTGAGACCCTGTTCTGTTCTGTAATTCAGTTCCTGTGTAGCCAAGTTTACATTCCGTGTATTACTGATATCTTATGATGTTTCTTTTTCTGTGTGACTTACTTCAGTTAGAATCATCATACCTGAATCCACTCATTGTGCTGCTAAGGGCCTGATGACACAGATTTCATTGCTGAGTGATATTGCTTTGTAACTAAATACCACAACTTCTTTATCCATTTTTCACTTTCTGCGATGTTGAACTTGTACTGTAAACGAGGTTCTTGTAAACAGAGCTGTTCCAAACTTTGGGGTGGCTGTGTCTTTTTGATTTTAATTTCCCTAAGCTATAGGACCATAAGTGGAAGTGCCCTAGGTTCTGTTGCTTTGTTTTTTAGATGTTTCAGGAAACACCATACACTTTTCCCGAGTGGTTGTTGGCAATTTACATCCCGCCCATCAGCATAACAAGGCTCCCAGTTCTCCATGGCCTGTCCTGCCTTTCTGGATTTTACACTTTTCTCCGATGGCCCTTTTGACCGGGGGGAAGTGAGACTTCATTGTAGTGCAGATTTCCTTTGCAAGCTTGCTTGGTTGGCCAAAAAGGGCGTATGCGTTTTTTCCTGAATATATTCAGGAAAAAACGCATACGCCCTTTTTGGCCAAGTGCATCATTGTGGACGTTCTGCCTCTTTTCCTATGCTTTCAATGCAATTCCAGTCTACCTCCTGAAATCGGTTTCCTGCAATTCTGCCCCGCTTTCAAGTCCTCTTGGCAGCCTTACTTCAGTCTATTTTTGGACGATAGCTGTCATTTATAACTCTGCAGGTTTGTGAATTACAGTGCCCCTGAGCTCCTTTCTTCAACTTGCTTTCTTTTGAGCTGGCCGCAACACCACAGGATGGCTTCAGGCCCTAATCTGGTTCCGGCACGGCACGCTGAGCCTTTGGTTATTTCCTCTTCCTGGTGGGAAATGAGAGTTAAATTTGCCCGTCCAGACACCTCCAGCTAGTCTCTCATTGGTTCTCGCTATTCCTGTTCATCTTCCGCAGAAATTGCAAACTGGGCCAAACAGGAGGTTAAAGGCGCTGACTCTCCAAGTGGGGAGAGTGTTAGTAAAGCGTCTGGAATGTTGCACCCGAGTACCAGGGGAGGAAAACTGAGACATATTTGAACACGTCTCCCGTTCACATGGTTGATCATACTTGGGTTCCACATGCATGTTTTAGCTGAAGGAAGAATACCTTAAACCTGGAGAGTTAAGACCCGTGTAATGGGTACCATGCAATATGACTTCAAAGGGTCTTCATTTGCTCACCGAACCTCTCTAATCCTATCACTGCTGCGTTTATGCCCCTGTACACATGCTTGATTCTCTTTCGGAGACATAGCAATCCATAGGTTTTAAGATACTTACTAGTCAGGTACATTCTTAGGCGCTTAATATGCGGTGTTGAGTCCATTTCGTTGAGCAAGGAGTAGCTCTTGTCTATTCCATATTTGACTTAAGGAACTTTATCTGTGCTCATTTCAATCTCTGGTTTTATGCAGCACCCCAACTCACCTTTCCCCTTAAGCAAGCATAAGTTGGTTTTCTAAATTTGAGACCCTGTTCTGTTCTGTAATTCAGTTCCTGTGTAGCCAAGTTTACATTCCGTGTATTACTGATATCTTATGATGTTTCTTTTTCTGTGTGACTTACTTCAGTTAGAATCATCATACCTGAATCCACTCATTGTGCTGCTAAGGGCCTGATGACACAGATTTCATTGCTGAGTGATATTGCTTTGTAACTAAATACCACAACTTCTTTATCCATTTTTCACTTTCTGCGATGTTGAACTTGTACTGTAAACGAGGTTCTTGTAAACAGAGCCGTTCCAAACTTTGGGGTGGCTGTGTCTTTTTGATTTTAATTTCCCTAAGCTATAGGACCATAAGTGGAAGTGCCCTAGGTTCTGTTGCTTTGTTTTTTAGATGTTTCAGGAAACACCATACACTTCTCCCGAGTGGTTGTTGGCAATTTACATCCCGCCCATCAGCATAACAAGGCTCCCTGTTCTCCATGGCCTGTCCTGCCTTTCTGGATTTTACACTTTTTTCAGATGGCCCTTTTGACCGGGGGGAAGTGAGACTTCATTGTAGTGCAGATTTCCTTTGCAAGCTTGCTTGGTTGGCCAAAAAGGGCGTATGCGTTTTTTCCTGAATATATTCAGGAAAAAACGCATACGCCCTTTTTGGCCAAGTGCATCATTGTGGACGTTCTGCCTCTTTTCCTATGCTTTCAATGCAATTCCAGTCTACCTCCTGAAATCGGTTTCCTGCAATTCTGCCCCGATTTCAAGTCCTCTTGGCAGCCTTACTTCAGTCTATTTTTGGACGATACCTGTCATTTATAACTCTGCAGGTTTGTGAATTACAGTGCCCCTGAGCTCCTTTCTTCAACTCGCTTTCTTTTGAGCTGGCCGCAACACTGCAGGATGACTTCAGGCCCTAATCTGGTTCCGGTACGGCACGCTGAGCCTTTGGTTATTTCCTCTTCCTGGTGGGAAATGAGAGTTAAATTTGCCCGTCCAGACACCTCCAGCTAGCCTCTCATTGGTTCTCACTATTCCTGTTCATCTTCCGCAGAAATTGCAAACTGGGCCAAACAGGAGGTTAAAGGGACTGACTCTCCAAGTGGGGAGAGTGTTAGTAAAGCGTCTGGAATGTTGCACCCGAGTACCAGGGGAGGAAAACTGAGACATATTTGAACACGTCTCCAGATCACATGGTTGATCATACTCTAGGTTCCACATGCATGTTTTAGCTGAAGGAAGAATACCTTAAACCTTGGTAGTTGAAACCCGTGGAATGCGTACCATGCAATATGACTTCAAAGGGTCTTCATTTGCTCACCGAACCTCTCCAATCCTATCACTGCTGCGTTTATGCCCCTGTACACATGCTTGATTCTCTTTCGGAGACATAGCAATCCATAGGTTTTAAGATACTTACTAGTCAGGTACATTCTTAGGCGTTTAATATGCAGTGTTGAGTCCATTTTGTTGAGCAAGGAGTAGCTCTTGTCTATTCCATATTTGGCTTAAGGAACTTTATCTGTGCTCATTTCAATCTCTGGTTTTATGCAGCACCCCAACTCACCTTTACCCTTAAGCAAGCATAAGTTGGTTTTCTAAATTTGAGACCCTGTTCTGTTCTGTAATTCAGTTCCTCTGGAGCCAAGTTTCCATTCCGTGTATTACTGATATCTTATGATGTTTCTTTTTCTGTGTGACTTATTTCAGTTAGAATCATCATACCTGAATCCACTCATTGTGCTGCTAAGGGCCTGATGACATAGATTTCATTGCTGAGTGATATTGCTTTGTAAGTGAATACCACAACTTCTTTATCCATTTTTCACTTTCTGCGATGTTGAACTTGTACTGTAAACGAGGTTCTTGTAAACAGAGCCGTTCCAAACTTTGGGGTGGCTGTGTCTTTTTGATTTTAATTTCCCTAAGCTATAGGACCATAAGTGGAAGTGCCCTAGGCTCTGTTGCTTTGTTTTTTAGATGTTTCAGGAAACACCATACACTTCTCCCGAGTGGTTGTTGGCAATTTACATCCCGCCCATCAGCATAACAAGGCTCCCAGTTCTCCATGGCCTGTCCTGCCTTTCTGGTTTTTACACTTTTTTCAGATGGCCCTTTTGACCGGGGGGAAGTGAGACTTCATTGTAGTGCAGATTTCCTTTGCAAGCTTGCTTGGTTGGCCAAAAAGGGCGTATGCGTTTTTTCCTGAATATATTCAGGAAAAAACGCATACGACCTTTTTGGCCAAGTGCATCATTGTGGACGTTCTGCCTCTTTTCCTATGCTTTCAATGCAATTCCAGTCTACCTCCTGAAATCGGTTTCCTGCAATTCTGCCCCGCTTTCAAGTCCTCTTGGCAGCCTTACTTCAGTCTATTTTTGGACGATAGCTGTCATTTATAACTCTGCAGGTTTGTGAATTACAGTGCCCCTGAGCTCCTTTCTTCAACTCGCTTTCTTTTGAGCTGGCCGCAACACCGCAGGATGGCTTCAGGCCCTAATCTGGTTCCGGTACGGCATGCTGAGCCTTTGGTTATTTCCTCTTCCTGGTGGGAAATGAGAGTTAAATTTGCCCGTCCAGACACCTCCAGCTAGCCTCTTATTGGTTCTCGCTATTCCTGTTCATCTTCCGCAGAAATTGCAAACTGGGTCAAACAGGAGGTTAAAGCACTGACTCTCCAAGTGGGGAGAGTGTTAGTAAAGCGTCTGGAATGTTGTACCCGAGTACCAGGGGAGGAAAACTGAGACATATTTGAACACGTCTCCCGATCACATGGTTGATCATACTCTAGGTTCCACATGCATGTTTTAGCTGAAGGAAGAATACCTTAAACCTGGGTAGTTGAAACCCGTGGAATGGGTACCATGCAATATGACTTCAAAGGGTCTTCATTTGCTCACCGAACCTCTCCAATCCTATCACTGCTGCGTTTATGCCCCTGTACACATGCTTGATTCTCTTTCAGAGACATAGTAATCCATAGGTTTTAAGATACTTACAAGTCAGGTACATACTTAGGCTTTTAATATGCGGTGTTGAGTCCATTTCGTTGAGCAAGGAGTAGCTCTTGTCTATTCCATATGTGGCTTAAGGAACTTTATCTGTGCTCATTTCAGTCTCTGGTTTTATGCAGCACCCCAACTCACCTTTCCCCTTAAGCAAGCATAAGTTGGTTTTCTAAATTTGAGACCCTGTTCTGTTCTGTAATTCAGTTCCTGTGTAGCCAAGTTTCCATTCCGTGTATTACTGATATCTTATGATGTTTCTTTTTCTGTGTGACTTATTTCAGTTAGAATCATCATACCTGAATCCACTCATTGTGCTGCTAAGGGCCTGATGACATAGATTTCATTGCTGAGTGATATTGCTTTGTAAGTGAATACCACAACTTCTTTATCCATTTTTCACTTTCTGTGATGTTGAACTTGTACTGTAAACGAGGTTCTTGTAAACAGAGCCGTTCCAAACTTTGGGGTGGCTGTGTCTTTTTGATTTTAATTTCCCTAAGCTATAGGACCATAAGTGGAAGTGCCCTAGGTTCTGTTGCTTTGTTTTTTAAATGTTTTAGGAAACACCATACACTTCTCCCGAGTGGTTGTTGGCAATTTACATCCCGCCCATCAGCATAACAAGGCTCCCAGTTCTCCATGGCCTGTCCTGCCTTTCTGGATTTTACATTTTTTTCAGATGGCCCTTTTGACCGGGGGGAAGTGAGACTTCATTGTAGTGCAGATTTCCTTTGCAAGCTTGCTTGGTTGGCCAAAAAGGGCGTATGCGTTTTTTCCTGAATATATTCAGGAAAAAACGCATACGCCCTTTTTGGCCAAGTGCATCATTGTGGACGTTCTGCCTCTTTTCCTATGCTTTCAATGCAATTCCAGTCTACCTCCTGAAATCGGTTTCCAGCAATTCTGCCCCGCTTTCAAGTCCTCTTGGCAGCCTTACTTCAGTATATTTTTGGACGATAGCTGTCATTTATAACTCTGCAGGTTTGTGAATTACAGTGCCCCTGAGCTCCTTTCTTCAACTCGCTTTCTTTTGAGCTGGCCGCAACACCGCAGGATGGCTTCAGGCCCTAATCTGGTTCCGGTACGGCACGCTGAGCCTTTGGTTATTTCCTCTTCCTGGTGGGAAATGAGAGTTAAATTTGCCCGTCCAGACACCTCCAGCTAGCCTCTCATTGGTTCTCGCTATTCCTGTTCATCTTCCGCAGAAATTGCAAACTGGGCCAAACAGGAGGTTAAAGCACTGACTCTCCAAGTGGGGAGAGTGTTAGTAAAGCGTCTGGAATGTTGCACCCGAGTACCAGGGGAGGAAAACTGAGACATATTTGAACACGTCTCCCGTTCACATGGTTGATCATACTTGGGTTCCACATGCATGTTTTAGCTGAAGGAAGAATACCTTAAACCTGGAGAGTTGAGACCCGTGTAATGGGTACCATGCAATATGAATTCAAAGGGTCTTCATTTGCTCACCGAACCTCTCCAATCCTATCACTGCTGCGTTTATGCCCCTGTACACATGCTTGATTCTCTTTTGGAGACATAGCAATCCATAGGTTTTACGATACTTACAAGTCAGGTACATTCTTAGGCGTTTAATATGCGGTGTTGAGTCCATTTCGTTGAGCAAGGAGTAGCTCTTGTCTATTCCATATTTGGCTTAAGGAACTTTATCTGTGCTCATTTCAATCTCTGGTTTTATGCAGCACCCCAACTCACCTTTACCCTTAAGCAAGCATAAGTTGGTTTTCTAAATTTGAGACCCTGTTCTGTTCTGTAATTCAGTTCCTGTGTAGCCAAGTTTCCATTCCGTGTATTACTGATATCTTATGATGTTTCTTTTTCTGTGTGACTTATTTCAGTTAGAATCATCATACCTGAATCCACTCATTGTGCTGCTAAGGGCCTGATGACATAGATTTCATTGCTGAGTGATATTGCTTTGTAAGTGAATACCACAACTTCTTTATCCGTTTTTCACTTTCTGCGATGTTGAACTTGTACTGCAAACGAGGTTCTTGTAACAGAGCCGTTCCAAACTTTGGGGTGGCTGTGTCTTTTTGATTTTAATTTCCCTAAGCTATAGGACCATAAGTGGAAGTGCCCTAGGCTCTGTTGCTTTGTTTTTTAGATGTTTCGGGAAACACCATACACTTCTCCCAAGTGTCTGTTGGCAATTTACATCCCGCCCATCAGCATAACAAGGCTCCCAGTTCTCCATGGCCTGTCCTGCCTTTCTGGATTTTACACTTTTTTCAGATGGCCCTTTTGACCGGGGGGAAGTGAGACTTCATTGTAGTGCAGATTTCCTTTGCAAGCTTGCTTGGTTGGCCAAAAAGTGCGTATGCGTTTTTTCCTGAATATATTCAGGAAAAAACGCATACGCCCTTTTTGGCCAAGTGCATCATTGTGGACGTTCTGCCTCTTTTCCTATGCTTTCAATGCAATTCCAGTCTACCTCCTGAAATCGGTTTCCTGCAATTCTGCCCCGCTTTCAAGTCCTCTTGGCAGCCTTACTTCAGTCTATTTTTGGACGATAGCTGTCATTTATAACTCTGCAGGTTTGTGAATTACAGTGCCCCTGAGCTCCTTTCTTCAACTCGCTTTATTGTGACCTGGCCGCAACACCGCAGGATGGCTTCAGGCCCTAATCTGGTTCCGGCACTGCACGCTGAGCCTTTGGTTATTTCCTCTTCCTGGTGGGAAATGAGAGTTAAATTTGCCCGTCCAGACACCTCCAGCTAGTCTCTCATTGGTTCTCGCTATTCCTGTTCATCTTCCGCAGAAATTGCAAACTGGGCCAAACAGGAGGTTAAAGGCGCTGACTCTCCAAGTGGGGAGAGTGTTAGTAAAGCGTCTGGAATGTTGCACCCGAGTACCAGGGGAGGAAAACTGAGACATATTTGAACACGTCTCCCGTTCACATGGTTGATCATACTTGGGTTCCACATGCATGTTTTAGCTGAAGGAAGAATACCTTAAACCTGGAGAGTTAAGACCCGTGTAATGGGTACCATGCAATATGACTTCAAAGGGTCTTCATTTGCTCACCGAACCTCTCCAATCCTATCACTGCTGCGTTTATGCCCCTGTACACATGCTTGATTCTCTTTCGGAGACATAGCAATCCATAGGTTTTAAGATACTTACTAGTCAGGTACATTCTTAGGCGTTTAATATGCGGTGTTGAGTCCATTTCGTTGAGCAAGGAGTAGCTCTTGTCTATTCCATATTTGACTTAAGGAACTTTATCTGTGCTCATTTCAATCTCTGGTTTTATGCAGCACCCCAACTCACCTTTACCCTTTAGCAAGCATAGTTGGTTTTCTAAATTTGAGACCCTGTTCTGTTCTGTAATTCAGTTCCTGTGTAGCCAAGTTTCCATTCCGTGTATTACTGATATCTTATGATGTTTCTTTTTCTGTGTGACTTACTTCAGTTAGAATCATCATACCTGAATCCACTCATTGTGCTGCTAAGGGCCTGATGACACAGATTTCATTGCTGAGTGATATTGCTTTGTAAGTAAATACCACAACTTCTTTATCCATTTTCCACTTTCTGCGATGTTGAACTTGTACTGTAAACGAGGTTCTTGTAAACAGAGGCGTCCCAAACTTTAGGGTGGCTGTGTCTTTTTGATTTTAATTTCCCTAAGCTATAGGACCATAAGTGGCAGTGCACTAGGCTCTGTTACTTTGTTTTTTAGATGTTTCAGGAAACACCATACACTTCTCCTGAGTGGTTGTTGGCAATTTACATCCCGCCCATCAGCATAACAAGGCTCCCAGTTCTCCATGGCCTGTCCTGCCTTTCTGGTTTTTACACTTTTTTCAGATGGCCCTTTTGACCGGGGGGAAGTGAGACTTCATTGTAGTGCAGATTTCCTTTGCAAGCTTGCTTGGTTGGCCAAAAAGTGCGTATGCGTTTTTTCCTGAATATATTCAGGAAAAAACGCATATGCCCTTTTTGGCCAAGTGCGTCATTGTGGACGTTCTGCCTCTTTTCCTATGCTTTCAATGCAATTCCAGTCTACCTCCTGAAATCGGTTTCCTGCAATTCTGCCCCGCTTTCAAGTCCTCTTGGCAGCCTTACTTCAGTCTATTTTTGGACGATAGCTGTCATTTATAACTCTGCAGGTTTGTGAATTACAGTGCCCCTGAGCTCCTTTCTTCAACTCGCTTTATTGTGACCTGGCCGCAACACCGCAGGATGGCTTCAGGCCCTAATCTGGTTCCGGCACTGCACGCTGAGCCTTTGGTTATTTCCTCTTCCTGGTGGGAAATGAGAGTTAAATTTGCCCGTCCAGACACCTCCAGCTAGTCTCTCATTGGTTCTCGCTATTCCTGTTCATCTTCCGCAGAAATTGCAAACTGGGCCAAACAGGAGGTTAAAGGCGCTGACTCTCCAAGTGGGGAGAGTGTTAGTAAAGCGTCTGGAATGTTGCACCCGAGTACCAGGGGAGGAAAACTGAGACATATTTGAACACGTCTCCCGTTCACATGGTTGATCATACTTGGGTTCCACATGCATGTTTTAGCTGAAGGAAGAATACCTTAAACCTGGAGAGTTAAGACCCGTGTAATGGGTACCATGCAATATGACTTCAAAGGGTCTTCATTTGCTCACCGAACCTCTCCAATCCTATCACTGCTGCGTTTATGCCCCTGTACACATGCTTGATTCTCTTTCGGAGACATAGCAATCCATAGGTTTTAAGATACTTACTAGTCAGGTACATTCTTAGGCGTTTAATATGCGGTGTTGAGTCCATTTCGTTGAGCAAGGAGTAGCTCTTGTCTATTCCATATTTGACTTAAGGAACTTTATCTGTGCTCATTTCAATCTCTGGTTTTATGCAGCACCCCAACTCACCTTTACCCTTAAGCAAGCATAAGTTGGTTTTCTAAATTTGAGACCCTGTTCTGTTCTGTAATTCAGTTCCTGTGTAGCCAAGTTTACATTCCGTGTATTACTGATATCTTATGATGTTTCTTTTTCTGTGTGACTTACTTCAGTTAGAATCATCATACCTGAATCCACTCATTGTGCTGCTAAGGGCCTGATGACACAGATTTCATTGCTGAGTGATATTGCTTTGTAACTAAATACCACAACTTCTTTATCCATTTTTCACTTTCTGCGATGTTGAACTTGTACTGTAAACGAGGTTCTTGTAAACAGAGCTGTTCCAAACTTTGGGGTGGCTGTGTCTTTTTGATTTTAATTTCCCTAAGCTATAGGACCATAAGTGGAAGTGCCCTAGGTTCTGTTGCTTTGTTTTTTAGATGTTTCAGGAAACACCATACACTTCTCCCGAGTGGTTGTTGGCAATTTACATCCCGCCCATCAGCATAACAAGGCTCCCAGTTCTCCATGGCCTGTCCTGCCTTTCTGGATTTTACACTTTTCTCCGATGGCCCTTTTGACCGGGGGGAAGTGAGACTTCATTGTAGTGCAGATTTCCTTTGCAAGCTTGCTTGGTTGGCCAAAAAGGGCGTATGCGTTTTTTCCTGAATATATTCAGGAAAAAACGCATACGCCCTTTTTGGCCAAGTGCATCATTGTGGACGTTCTGCCTCTTTTCCTATGCTTTCAATGCAATTCCAGTCTACCTCCTGAAATCGGTTTCCTGCAATTCTGCCCCGCTTTCAAGTCCTCTTGGCAGCCTTACTTCAGTCTATTTTTGGACGATAGCTGTCATTTATAACTCTGCAGGTTTGTGAATTACAGTGCCCCTGAGCTCCTTTCTTCAACTTGCTTTCTTTTGAGCTGGCCGCAACACCACAGGATGGCTTCAGGCCCTAATCTGGTTCCGGCACGGCACGCTGAGCCTTTGGTTATTTCCTCTTCCTGGTGGGAAATGAGAGTTAAATTTGCCCGTCCAGACACCTCCAGCTAGTCTCTCATTGGTTCTCGCTATTCCTGTTCATCTTCCGCAGAAATTGCAAACTGGGCCAAACAGGAGGTTAAAGGCGCTGACTCTCCAAGTGGGGAGAGTGTTAGTAAAGCGTCTGGAATGTTGCACCCGAGTACCAGGGGAGGAAAACTGAGACATATTTGAACACGTCTCCCGTTCACATGGTTGATCATACTTGGGTTCCACATGCATGTTTTAGCTGAAGGAAGAATACCTTAAACCTGGAGAGTTAAGACCCGTGTAATGGGTACCATGCAATATGACTTCAAAGGGTCTTCATTTGCTCACCGAACCTCTCTAATCCTATCACTGCTGCGTTTATGCCCCTGTACACATGCTTGATTCTCTTTCGGAGACATAGCAATCCATAGGTTTTAAGATACTTACTAGTCAGGTACATTCTTAGGCGCTTAATATGCGGTGTTGAGTCCATTTCGTTGAGCAAGGAGTAGCTCTTGTCTATTCCATATTTGACTTAAGGAACTTTATCTGTGCTCATTTCAATCTCTGGTTTTATGCAGCACCCCAACTCACCTTTCCCCTTAAGCAAGCATAAGTTGGTTTTCTAAATTTGAGACCCTGTTCTGTTCTGTAATTCAGTTCCTGTGTAGCCAAGTTTACATTCCGTGTATTACTGATATCTTATGATGTTTCTTTTTCTGTGTGACTTACTTCAGTTAGAATCATCATACCTGAATCCACTCATTGTGCTGCTAAGGGCCTGATGACACAGATTTCATTGCTGAGTGATATTGCTTTGTAACTAAATACCACAACTTCTTTATCCATTTTTCACTTTCTGCGATGTTGAACTTGTACTGTAAACGAGGTTCTTGTAAACAGAGCCGTTCCAAACTTTGGGGTGGCTGTGTCTTTTTGATTTTAATTTCCCTAAGCTATAGGACCATAAGTGGAAGTGCCCTAGGTTCTGTTGCTTTGTTTTTTAGATGTTTCAGGAAACACCATACACTTCTCCCGAGTGGTTGTTGGCAATTTACATCCCGCCCATCAGCATAACAAGGCTCCCTGTTCTCCATGGCCTGTCCTGCCTTTCTGGATTTTACACTTTTTTCAGATGGCCCTTTTGACCGGGGGGAAGTGAGACTTCATTGTAGTGCAGATTTCCTTTGCAAGCTTGCTTGGTTGGCCAAAAAGGGCGTATGCGTTTTTTCCTGAATATATTCAGGAAAAAACGCATACGCCCTTTTTGGCCAAGTGCATCATTGTGGACGTTCTGCCTCTTTTCCTATGCTTTCAATGCAATTCCAGTCTACCTCCTGAAATCGGTTTCCTGCAATTCTGCCCCGATTTCAAGTCCTCTTGGCAGCCTTACTTCAGTCTATTTTTGGACGATACCTGTCATTTATAACTCTGCAGGTTTGTGAATTACAGTGCCCCTGAGCTCCTTTCTTCAACTCGCTTTCTTTTGAGCTGGCCGCAACACTGCAGGATGACTTCAGGCCCTAATCTGGTTCCGGTACGGCACGCTGAGCCTTTGGTTATTTCCTCTTCCTGGTGGGAAATGAGAGTTAAATTTGCCCGTCCAGACACCTCCAGCTAGCCTCTCATTGGTTCTCACTATTCCTGTTCATCTTCCGCAGAAATTGCAAACTGGGCCAAACAGGAGGTTAAAGGGACTGACTCTCCAAGTGGGGAGAGTGTTAGTAAAGCGTCTGGAATGTTGCACCCGAGTACCAGGGGAGGAAAACTGAGACATATTTGAACACGTCTCCAGATCACATGGTTGATCATACTCTAGGTTCCACATGCATGTTTTAGCTGAAGGAAGAATACCTTAAACCTTGGTAGTTGAAACCCGTGGAATGCGTACCATGCAATATGACTTCAAAGGGTCTTCATTTGCTCACCGAACCTCTCCAATCCTATCACTGCTGCGTTTATGCCCCTGTACACATGCTTGATTCTCTTTCGGAGACATAGCAATCCATAGGTTTTAAGATACTTACTAGTCAGGTACATTCTTAGGCGTTTAATATGCAGTGTTGAGTCCATTTTGTTGAGCAAGGAGTAGCTCTTGTCTATTCCATATTTGGCTTAAGGAACTTTATCTGTGCTCATTTCAATCTCTGGTTTTATGCAGCACCCCAACTCACCTTTACCCTTAAGCAAGCATAAGTTGGTTTTCTAAATTTGAGACCCTGTTCTGTTCTGTAATTCAGTTCCTCTGGAGCCAAGTTTCCATTCCGTGTATTACTGATATCTTATGATGTTTCTTTTTCTGTGTGACTTATTTCAGTTAGAATCATCATACCTGAATCCACTCATTGTGCTGCTAAGGGCCTGATGACATAGATTTCATTGCTGAGTGATATTGCTTTGTAAGTGAATACCACAACTTCTTTATCCATTTTTCACTTTCTGCGATGTTGAACTTGTACTGTAAACGAGGTTCTTGTAAACAGAGCCGTTCCAAACTTTGGGGTGGCTGTGTCTTTTTGATTTTAATTTCCCTAAGCTATAGGACCATAAGTGGAAGTGCCCTAGGCTCTGTTGCTTTGTTTTTTAGATGTTTCAGGAAACACCATACACTTCTCCCGAGTGGTTGTTGGCAATTTACATCCCGCCCATCAGCATAACAAGGCTCCCAGTTCTCCATGGCCTGTCCTGCCTTTCTGGTTTTTACACTTTTTTCAGATGGCCCTTTTGACCGGGGGGAAGTGAGACTTCATTGTAGTGCAGATTTCCTTTGCAAGCTTGCTTGGTTGGCCAAAAAGGGCGTATGCGTTTTTTCCTGAATATATTCAGGAAAAAACGCATACGACCTTTTTGGCCAAGTGCATCATTGTGGACGTTCTGCCTCTTTTCCTATGCTTTCAATGCAATTCCAGTCTACCTCCTGAAATCGGTTTCCTGCAATTCTGCCCCGCTTTCAAGTCCTCTTGGCAGCCTTACTTCAGTCTATTTTTGGACGATAGCTGTCATTTATAACTCTGCAGGTTTGTGAATTACAGTGCCCCTGAGCTCCTTTCTTCAACTCGCTTTCTTTTGAGCTGGCCGCAACACCGCAGGATGGCTTCAGGCCCTAATCTGGTTCCGGTACGGCATGCTGAGCCTTTGGTTATTTCCTCTTCCTGGTGGGAAATGAGAGTTAAATTTGCCCGTCCAGACACCTCCAGCTAGCCTCTTATTGGTTCTCGCTATTCCTGTTCATCTTCCGCAGAAATTGCAAACTGGGTCAAACAGGAGGTTAAAGCACTGACTCTCCAAGTGAGGAGAGTGTTAGTAAAGCGTCTGGAATGTTGTACCCGAGTACCAGGGGAGGAAAACTGAGACATATTTGAACACGTCTCCCGATCACATGGTTGATCATACTCTAGGTTCCACATGCATGTTTTAGCTGAAGGAAGAATACCTTAAACCTGGGTAGTTGAAACCCGTGGAATGGGTACCATGCAATATGACTTCAAAGGGTCTTCATTTGCTCACCGAACCTCTCCAATCCTATCACTGCTGCGTTTATGCCCCTGTACACATGCTTGATTCTCTTTCAGAGACATAGTAATCCATAGGTTTTAAGATACTTACAAGTCAGGTACATACTTAGGCTTTTAATATGCGGTGTTGAGTCCATTTCGTTGAGCAAGGAGTAGCTCTTGTCTATTCCATATGTGGCTTAAGGAACTTTATCTGTGCTCATTTCAGTCTCTGGTTTTATGCAGCACCCCAACTCACCTTTCCCCTTAAGCAAGCATAAGTTGGTTTTCTAAATTTGAGACCCTGTTCTGTTCTGTAATTCAGTTCCTGTGTAGCCAAGTTTCCATTCCGTGTATTACTGATATCTTATGATGTTTCTTTTTCTGTGTGACTTATTTCAGTTAGAATCATCATACCTGAATCCACTCATTGTGCTGCTAAGGGCCTGATGACATAGATTTCATTGCTGAGTGATATTGCTTTGTAAGTGAATACCACAACTTCTTTATCCATTTTTCACTTTCTGCGATGTTGAACTTGTACTGTAAACGAGGTTCTTGTAAACAGAGCCGTTCCAAACTTTGGGGTGGCTGTGTCTTTTTGATTTTAATTTCCCTAAGCTATAGGACCATAAGTGGAAGTGCCCTAGGTTCTGTTGCTTTGTTTTTTAAATGTTTTAGGAAACACCATACACTTCTCCCGAGTGGTTGTTGGCAATTTACATCCCGCCCATCAGCATAACAAGGCTCCCAGTTCTCCATGGCCTGTCCTGCCTTTCTGGATTTTACATTTTTTTCAGATGGCCCTTTTGACCGGGGGGAAGTGAGACTTCATTGTAGTGCAGATTTCCTTTGCAAGCTTGCTTGGTTGGCCAAAAAGGGCGTATGCGTTTTTTCCTGAATATATTCAGGAAAAAACGCATACGCCCTTTTTGGCCAAGTGCATCATTGTGGACGTTCTGCCTCTTTTCCTATGCTTTCAATGCAATTCCAGTCTACCTCCTGAAATCGGTTTCCAGCAATTCTGCCCCGCTTTCAAGTCCTCTTGGCAGCCTTACTTCAGTATATTTTTGGACGATAGCTGTCATTTATAACTCTGCAGGTTTGTGAATTACAGTGCCCCTGAGCTCCTTTCTTCAACTCGCTTTCTTTTGAGCTGGCCGCAACACCGCAGGATGGCTTCAGGCCCTAATCTGGTTCCGGTACGGCACGCTGAGCCTTTGGTTATTTCCTCTTCCTGGTGGGAAATGAGAGTTAAATTTGCCCGTCCAGACACCTCCAGCTAGCCTCTCATTGGTTCTCGCTATTCCTGTTCATCTTCCGCAGAAATTGCAAACTGGGCCAAACAGGAGGTTAAAGCACTGACTCTCCAAGTGGGGAGAGTGTTAGTAAAGCGTCTGGAATGTTGCACCCGAGTACCAGGGGAGGAAAACTGAGACATATTTGAACACGTCTCCCGTTCACATGGTTGATCATACTTGGGTTCCACATGCATGTTTTAGCTGAAGGAAGAATACCTTAAACCTGGGTAGTTGAAACCCGTGGAATGGGTACCATGCAATATGAATTCAAAGGGTCTTCATTTGCTCACCGAACCTCTCCAATCCTATCACTGCTGCGTTTATGCCCCTGTACACATGCTTGATTCTCTTTTGGAGACATAGCAATCCATAGGTTTTACGATACTTACAAGTCAGGTACATTCTTAGGCGTTTAATATGCGGTGTTGAGTCCATTTCGTTGAGCAAGGAGTAGCTCTTGTCTATTCCATATTTGGCTTAAGGAACTTTATCTGTGCTCATTTCAATCTCTGGTTTTATGCAGCACCCCAACTCACCTTTACCCTTAAGCAAGCATAAGTTGGTTTTCTAAATTTGAGACCCTGTTCTGTTCTGTAATTCAGTTCCTGTGTAGCCAAGTTTCCATTCCGTGTATTACTGATATCTTATGATGTTTCTTTTTCTGTGTGACTTATTTCAGTTAGAATCATCATACCTGAATCCACTCATTGTGCTGCTAAGGGCCTGATGACATAGATTTCATTGCTGAGTGATATTGCTTTGTAAGTGAATACCACAACTTCTTTATCCGTTTTTCACTTTCTGCGATGTTGAACTTGTACTGCAAACGAGGTTCTTGTAACAGAGCCGTTCCAAACTTTGGGGTGGCTGTGTCTTTTTGATTTTAATTTCCCTAAGCTATAGGACCATAAGTGGAAGTGCCCTAGGCTCTGTTGCTTTGTTTTTTAGATGTTTCGGGAAACACCATACACTTCTCCCAAGTGTCTGTTGGCAATTTACATCCCGCCCATCAGCATAACAAGGCTCCCAGTTCTCCATGGCCTGTCCTGCCTTTCTGGATTTTACACTTTTTTCAGATGGCCCTTTTGACCGGGGGGAAGTGAGACTTCATTGTAGTGCAGATTTCCTTTGCAAGCTTGCTTGGTTGGCCAAAAAGGGCGTATGCGTTTTTTCCTGAATATATTCAGGAAAAAACGCATACGCCCTTTTTGGCCAAGTGCATCATTGTGGACGTTCTGCCTCTTTTCCTATGCTTTCAATGCAATTCCAGTCTACCTCCTGAAATCGGTTTCCTGCAATTCTGCCCCGCTTTCAAGTCCTCTTGGCAGCCTTACTTCAGTCTATTTTTGGACGATAGCTGTCATTTATAACTCTGCAGGTTTGTGAATTACAGTGCCCCTGAGCTCCTTTCTTCAACTCGCTTTATTGTGACCTGGCCGCAACACCGCAGGATGGCTTCAGGCCCTAATCTGGTTCCGGCACTGCACGCTGAGCCTTTGGTTATTTCCTCTTCCTGGTGGGAAATGAGAGTTAAATTTGCCCGTCCAGACACCTCCAGCTAGTCTCTCATTGGTTCTCGCTATTCCTGTTCATCTTCCGCAGAAATTGCAAACTGGGCCAAACAGGAGGTTAAAGGCGCTGACTCTCCAAGTGGGGAGAGTGTTAGTAAAGCGTCTGGAATGTTGCACCCGAGTACCAGGGGAGGAAAACTGAGACATATTTGAACACGTCTCCCGTTCACATGGTTGATCATACTTGGGTTCCACATGCATGTTTTAGCTGAAGGAAGAATACCTTAAACCTGGAGAGTTAAGACCCGTGTAATGGGTACCATGCAATATGACTTCAAAGGGTCTTCATTTGCTCACCGAACCTCTCCAATCCTATCACTGCTGCGTTTATGCCCCTGTACACATGCTTGATTCTCTTTCGGAGACATAGCAATCCATAGGTTTTAAGATACTTACTAGTCAGGTACATTCTTAGGCGTTTAATATGCGGTGTTGAGTCCATTTCGTTGAGCAAGGAGTAGCTCTTGTCTATTCCATATTTGACTTAAGGAACTTTATCTGTGCTCATTTCAATCTCTGGTTTTATGCAGCACCCCAACTCACCTTTACCCTTAAGCAAGCATAAGTTGGTTTTCTAAATTTGAGACCCTGTTCTGTTCTGTAATTCAGTTCCTGTGTAGCCAAGTTTACATTCCGTGTATTACTGATATCTTATGATGTTTCTTTTTCTGTGTGACTTACTTCAGTTAGAATCATCATACCTGAATCCACTCATTGTGCTGCTAAGGGCCTGATGACACAGATTTCATTGCTGAGTGATATTGCTTTGTAACTAAATACCACAACTTCTTTATCCATTTTTCACTTTCTGCGATGTTGAACTTGTACTGTAAACGAGGTTCTTGTAAACAGAGCCGTTCCAAACTTTGGGGTGGCTGTGTCTTTTTGATTTTAATTTCCCTAAGCTATAGGACCATAAGTGGAAGTGCCCTAGGTTCTGTTGCTTTGTTTTTTAGATGTTTCAGGAAACACCATACACTTCTCCCGAGTGGTTGTTGGCAATTTACATCCCGCCCATCAGCATAACAAGGCTCCCAGTTCTCCATGGCCTGTCCTGCCTTTCTGGATTTTACACTTTTCTCAGATGGCCCTTTTGACCGGGGGGAAGTGAGACTTCATTGTAGTGCAGATTTCCTTTGCAAGCTTGCTTGGTTGGCCAAAAAGGGCGTATGCGTTTTTTCCTGAATATATTCAGGAAAAAACGCATACGCCCTTTTTGGCCAAGTGCATCATTGTGGACGTTCTGCCTCTTTTCCTATGCTTTCAATGCAATTCCAGTCTACCTCCTGAAATCGGTTTCCTGCAATTCTGCCCCGCTTTCAAGTCCTCTTGGCAGCCTTACTTCAGTCTATTTTTGGACGATAGCTGTCATTTATAACTCTGCAGGTTTGTGAATTACAGTGCCCCTGAGCTCCTTTCTTCAACTTGCTTTCTTTTGAGCTGGCCGCAACACCACAGGATGGCTTCAGGCCCTAATCTGGTTCCGGCACGGCACGCTGAGCCTTTGGTTATTTCCTCTTCCTGGTGGGAAATGAGAGTTAAATTTGCCCGTCCAGACACCTCCAGCTAGTCTCTCATTGGTTCTCGCTATTCCTGTTCATCTTCCGCAGAAATTGCAAACTGGGCCAAACAGGAGGTTAAAGGCGCTGACTCTCCAAGTGGGGAGAGTGTTAGTAAAGCGTCTGGAATGTTGCACCCGAGTACCAGGGGAGGAAAACTGAGACATATTTGAACACGTCTCCCGTTCACATGGTTGATCATACTTGGGTTCCACATGCATGTTTTAGCTGAAGGAAGAATACCTTAAACCTGGAGAGTTAAGACCCGTGTAATGGGTACCATGCAATATGACTTCAAAGGGTCTTCATTTGCTCACCGAACCTCTCTAATCCTATCACTGCTGCGTTTATGCCCCTGTACACATGCTTGATTCTCTTTCGGAGACATAGCAATCCATAGGTTTTAAGATACTTACTAGTCAGGTACATTCTTAGGCGCTTAATATGCGGTGTTGAGTCCATTTCGTTGAGCAAGGAGTAGCTCTTGTCTATTCCATATTTGACTTAAGGAACTTTATCTGTGCTCATTTCAATCTCTGGTTTTATGCAGCACCCCAACTCACCTTTCCCCTTAAGCAAGCATAAGTTGGTTTTCTAAATTTGAGACCCTGTTCTGTTCTGTAATTCAGTTCCTGTGTAGCCAAGTTTACATTCCGTGTATTACTGATATCTTATGATGTTTCTTTTTCTGTGTGACTTACTTCAGTTAGAATCATCATACCTGAATCCACTCATTGTGCTGCTAAGGGCCTGATGACACAGATTTCATTGCTGAGTGATATTGCTTTGTAACTAAATACCACAACTTCTTTATCCATTTTTCACTTTCTGCGATGTTGAACTTGTACTGTAAACGAGGTTCTTGTAAACAGAGCCGTTCCAAACTTTGGGGTGGCTGTGTCTTTTTGATTTTAATTTCCCTAAGCTATAGGACCATAAGTGGAAGTGCCCTAGGTTCTGTTGCTTTGTTTTTTAGATGTTTCAGGAAACACCATACACTTCTCCCGAGTGGTTGTTGGCAATTTACATCCCGCCCATCAGCATAACAAGGCTCCCTGTTCTCCATGGCCTGTCCTGCCTTTCTGGATTTTACACTTTTTTCAGATGGCCCTTTTGACCGGGGGGAAGTGAGACTTCATTGTAGTGCAGATTTCCTTTGCAAGCTTGCTTGGTTGGCCAAAAAGGGCGTATGCGTTTTTTCCTGAATATATTCAGGAAAAAACGCATACGCCCTTTTTGGCCAAGTGCATCATTGTGGACGTTCTGCCTCTTTTCCTATGCTTTCAATGCAATTCCAGTCTACCTCCTGAAATCGGTTTCCTGCAATTCTGCCCCGATTTCAAGTCCTCTTGGCAGCCTTACTTCAGTCTATTTTTGGACGATACCTGTCATTTATAACTCTGCAGGTTTGTGAATTACAGTGCCCCTGAGCTCCTTTCTTCAACTCGCTTTCTTTTGAGCTGGCCGCAACACTGCAGGATGACTTCAGGCCCTAATCTGGTTCCGGTACGGCACGCTGAGCCTTTGGTTATTTCCTCTTCCTGGTGGGAAATGAGAGTTAAATTTGCCCGTCCAGACACCTCCAGCTAGCCTCTCATTGGTTCTCACTATTCCTGTTCATCTTCCGCAGAAATTGCAAACTGGGCCAAACAGGAGGTTAAAGGGACTGACTCTCCAAGTGGGGAGAGTGTTAGTAAAGCGTCTGGAATGTTGCACCCGAGTACCAGGGGAGGAAAACTGAGACATATTTGAACACGTCTCCAGATCACATGGTTGATCATACTCTAGGTTCCACATGCATGTTTTAGCTGAAGGAAGAATACCTTAAACCTGGGTAGTTGAAACCCGTGGAATGCGTACCATGCAATATGACTTCAAAGGGTCTTCATTTGCTCACCGAACCTCTCCAATCCTATCACTGCTGCCTTTATGCCCCTGTACACATGCTTGATTCTCTTTCGGAGACATAGCAATCCATAGGTTTTAAGATACTTACTAGTCAGGTACATTCTTAGGCGTTTAATATGCGGTGTTGAGTCCATTTCGTTGAGCAAGGAGTAGCTCTTGTCTATTCCATATTTGGCTTAAGGAACTTTATCTGTGCTCATTTCAATCTCTGGTTTTATGCAGCACCCCAACTCACCTTTACCCTTAAGCAAGCATAAGTTGGTTTTCTAAATTTGAGACCCTGTTCTGTTCTGTAATTCAGTTCCTCTGGAGCCAAGTTTCCATTCCGTGTATTACTGATATCTTATGATGTTTCTTTTTCTGTGTGACTTATTTCAGTTAGAATCATCATACCTGAATCCACTCATTGTGCTGCTAAGGGCCTGATGACATAGATTTCATTGCTGAGTGATATTGCTTTGTAAGTGAATACCACAACTTCTTTATCCATTTTTCACTTTCTGCGATGTTGAACTTGTACTGTAAACGAGGTTCTTGTAAACAGAGCCGTTCCAAACTTTGGGGTGGCTGTGTCTTTTTGATTTTAATTTCCCTAAGCTATAGGACCATAAGTGGAAGTGCCCTAGGCTCTGTTGCTTTGTTTTTTAGATGTTTCAGGAAACACCATACACTTCTCCCGAGTGGTTGTTGGCAATTTACATCCCGCCCATCAGCATAACAAGGCTCCCAGTTCTCCATGGCCTGTCCTGCCTTTCTGGTTTTTACACTTTTTTCAGATGGCCCTTTTGACCGGGGGGAAGTGAGACTTCATTGTAGTGCAGATTTCCTTTGCAAGCTTGCTTGGTTGGCCAAAAAGGGCGTATGCGTTTTTTCCTGAATATATTCAGGAAAAAACGCATACGACCTTTTTGGCCAAGTGCATCATTGTGGACGTTCTGCCTCTTTTCCTATGCTTTCAATGCAATTCCAGTCTACCTCCTGAAATCGGTTTCCTGCAATTCTGCCCCGCTTTCAAGTCCTCTTGGCAGCCTTACTTCAGTCTATTTTTGGACGATAGCTGTCATTTATAACTCTGCAGGTTTGTGAATTACAGTGCCCCTGAGCTCCTTTCTTCAACTCGCTTTCTTGTGACCTGGCCGCAACACCGCAGGATGCCTTCAGGCCCTAATCTGGTTCCGGCACGGCATGCTGAGCCTTTGGTTAATTCCTCTTCCTGGTGGGAAATGAGAGTTAAATTTGCCCGTCCAGACACCTCCAGCTAGCCTCTCATTGGTTCTCGCTATTCCTGTTCATCTTCCGCAGAAATTGCAAACTGGGCCAAACAGGAGGTTAAAGGGACTGACTCTCCAAGAGGGGAGAGTATTAGTAAAGCGTCTGGAATGTTGCACCCGAGTACCAGGGGAGGAAAACTGAGACATATTTGAACACGTCTCCCGATCACATGGTTGATCATACTCTAGGTTCCACATGCATGTTTTAGCTGAAGGAAGAATACCTTAAACCTGGGTAGTTGAAACCCGTGGAATGGGTACCATGCAATATGACTTCAAAGGGTCTTCATTTGCTCACCGAACCTCTCCAATCCTATCACTGCTGCGTTTATGCCCCTGTACACATGCTTGATTCTCTTTCGGAGACATAGCAATCCATAGGTTTTAAGATACTTACTAGTCAGGTACATTCTTAGGCGTTTAATATGGGGTGTTGAGTCCATTTCGTTGAGAAAGGAGTAGCTCTTGTCTATTCCATATTTGGCTTAAGGAACTTTATCTGTGCTCATTTCAATCTCTGGTTTTATGCAGCACCCCAACTCACCTTTACCCTTAAGCAAGCATAAGTTGGTTTTCTAAATTTGAGACCCTGTTCTGTTCTGTAATTCAGTTCCTGTGTAGCCAAGTTTACATTCCGTGTATTACTGATATCTTATGATGTTTCTTTTTCTGTGTGACTTATTTCAGTGAGAATCATCATACCTGAATCCACTCATTGTGCTGCTAAGGGCCTGATGACACAGATTTCATTGCTGAGTGATATTGCTTTGTAAGTAAATACCACATCTTCTTTATCCATTTTTCACTTTCTGCGATGTTGAACTTGTACTGTAAACGAGGTTCTTGTAAACAGAGCCGTTCCAAACTTTGGGGTGGCTGTGTCTTTTTGATTTTAATTTCCCTAAGCTATAGGACCATAAGTGGAAGTGCCCTAGGTTCTGTTGCTTTGTTTTTTAGATGTTTCAGGAAACACCATACACTTCTCCCGAGTGGTTGTTGGCAATTTACATCCCGCCCATCAGCATAACAAGGCTCCCTGTTCTCCATGGCCTGTCCTGCCTTTCTGGATTTTACACTTTTTTCAGATGGCCCTTTTGACCGGGGGGAAGTGAGACTTCATTGTAGTGCAGATTTCCTTTGCAAGCTTGCTTGGTTGGCCAAAAAGGGCGTATGCGTTTTTTCCTGAATATATTCAGGAAAAAACGCATACGCCCTTTTTGGCCAAGTGCATCATTGTGGACGTTCTGCCTCTTTTCCTATGCTTTCAATGCAATTCCAGTCTACCTCCTGAAATCGGTTTCCTGCAATTCTGCCCCGCTTTCAAGTCCTCTTGGCAGCCTTACTTCAGTCTATTTTTGGACGATAGCTGTCATTTATAACTCTGCAGGTTTGTGAATTACAGTGCCCCTGAGCTCCTTTCTTCAACTTGCTTTCTTTTGAGCTGGCCGCAACACCACAGGATGGCTTCAGGCCCTAATCTGGTTCCGGCACGGCACGCTGAGCCTTTGGTTATTTCCTCTTCCTGGTGGGAAATGAGAGTTAAATTTGCCCGTCCAGACACCTCCAGCTAGTCTCTCATTGGTTCTCGCTATTCCTGTTCATCTTCCGCAGAAATTGCAAACTGGGCCAAACAGGAGGTTAAAGGCGCTGACTCTCCAAGTGGGGAGAGTGTTAGTAAAGCGTCTGGAATGTTGCACCCGAGTACCAGGGGAGGAAAACTGAGACATATTTGAACACGTCTCCCGTTCACATGGTTGATCATACTTGGGTTCCACATGCATGTTTTAGCTGAAGGAAGAATACCTTAAACCTGGAGAGTTAAGACCCGTGTAATGGGTACCATGCAATATGACTTCAAAGGGTCTTCATTTGCTCACCGAACCTCTCCAATCCTATCACTGCTGCGTTTATGCCCCTGTACACATGCTTGATTCTCTTTCGGAGACATAGCAATCCATAGGTTTTAAGATACTTACTAGTCAGGTACATTCTTAGGCGCTTAATATGCGGTGTTGAGTCCATTTCGTTGAGTAAGGAGTAGCTCTTGTCTATTCCATATTTGACTTAAGGAACTTTATCTGTGCTCATTTCAATCTCTGGTTCTATGCAGCACCCCAACTCACCTTTCCCCTTAAGCAAGCATAAGTTGGTTTTCTAAATTTGAGACCCTGTTCTGTTCTGTAATTCAGTTCCTGTGTAGCCAAGTTTAAATTCCGTGTATTACTGATATCTTATGATGTTTCTTTTTCTGTGTGACTTACTTCAGTTAGAATCATCATACCTGAATCCACTCATTGTGCTGCTAAGGGCCTGATGACACAGATTTCATTGCTGAGTGATATTGCTTTGTAAGTAAATACCACAACTTCTTTATCCATTTTTCACTTTCTGCGATGTTGAACTTGTACTGTAAACGAGGTTCTTGTAAACAGAGCCGTTCCAAACTTTGGGGTGGCTGTGTCTTTTTGATTTTAATTTCCCTAAGCTATAGGACCATAAGTGGAAGTGCCCTAGGTTCTGTTGCTTTGTTTTTTAGATGTTTCAGGAAACACCATACACTTCTCCCGAGTGGTTGTTGGCAATTTACATCCCGCCCATCAGCATAACAAGGCTCCCTGTTCTCCATGGCCTGTCCTGCCTTTCTGGATTTTACACTTTTTTCAGATGGCCCTTTTGACCGGGGGGAAGTGAGACTTCATTGTAGTGCAGATTTCCTTTGCAAGCTTGCTTGGTTGGCCAAAAAGGGCGTATGCGTTTTTTCCTGAATATATTCAGGAAAAAACGCATACGCCCTTTTTGGCCAAGTGCATCATTGTGGACGTTCTGCCTCTTTTCCTATGCTTTCAATGCAATTCCAGTCTACCTCCTGAAATCGGTTTCCTGCAATTCTGCCCCGATTTCAAGTCCTCTTGGCAGCCTTACTTCAGTCTATTTTTGGACGATACCTGTCATTTATAACTCTGCAGGTTTGTGAATTACAGTGCCCCTGAGCTCCTTTCTTCAACTCGCTTTCTTTTGAGCTGGCCGCAACACTGCAGGATGACTTCAGGCCCTAATCTGGTTCCGGTACGGCACGCTGAGCCTTTGGTTATTTCCTCTTCCTGGTGGGAAATGAGAGTTAAATTTGCCCGTCCAGACACCTCCAGCTAGCCTCTCATTGGTTCTCACTATTCCTGTTCATCTTCCGCAGAAATTGCAAACTGGGCCAAACAGGAGGTTAAAGGGACTGACTCTCCAAGTGGGGAGAGTGTTAGTAAAGCGTCTGGAATGTTGCACCCGAGTACCAGGGGAGGAAAACTGAGACATATTTGAACACGTCTCCAGATCACATGGTTGATCATACTCTAGGTTCCACATGCATGTTTTAGCTGAAGGAAGAATACCTTAAACCTGGAGAGTTGAGACCCGTGGAATGGGTACCATGCAATATGACTTCAAAGGGTCTTCATTTGCTCACCGAACCTCTCCAATCCTATCACTGCTGCGTTTATGCCCCTGTACACATGCTTGATTCTCTTTCGGAGACATAGCAATCCATAGGTTTTAAGATACTTACTAGTCAGGTACATTCTTAGGCGTTTAATATGCGGTGTTGAGTCCATTTTGTTGAGCAAGGAGTAGCTCTTGTCTATTCCATATTTGGCTTAAGGAACTTTATCTGTGCTCATTTCAATCTCTGGTTTTATGCAGCACCCCAACTCACCTTTACCCTTAAGCAAGCATAAGTTGGTTTTCTAAATTTGAGACCCTGTTCTGTTCTGTAATTCAGTTCCTCTGGAGCCAAGTTTCCATTCCGTGTATTACTGATATCTTATGATGTTTCTTTTTCTGTGTGACTTATTTCAGTTAGAATCATCATACCTGAATCCACTCATTGTGCTGCTAAGGGCCTGATGACACAGATTTCATTGCTGAGTGATATTGCTTTGTAAGTGAATACCACAACTTCTTTATCCATTTTTCACTTTCTGCGATGTTGAACTTGTACTGTAAACGAGGTTCTTGTAAACAGAGCCGTTCCAAACTTTGGGGTGGCTGTGTCTTTTTGATTTTAATTTCCCTAAGCTATAGGACCATAAGTGGAAGTGCCCTAGGCTCTGTTGCTTTGTTTTTTAGATGTTTCAGGAAACACCATACACTTCTCCCGAGTGGTTGTTGGCAATTTACATCCCGCCCATCAGCATAACAAGGCTCCCTGTTCTCCATGGCCTGTCCTGCCTTTCTGGTTTTTACACTTTTTTCAGATGGCCCTTTTGACCGGGGGGAAGTGAGACTTCATTGTAGTGCAGATTTCCTTTGCAAGCTTGCTTGGTTGGCCAAAAAGGGCGTATGCGTTTTTTCCTGAATATATTCAGGAAAAAACGCATACGCCCTTTTTGGCCAAGTGCATCATTGTGGACGTTCTGCCTCTTTTCCTATGCTTTCAATGCAATTCCAGTCTACCTCCTGAAATCGGTTTCCTGCAATTCTGCCCCGCTTTCAAGTCCTCTTGGCAGCCTTACTTCAGTCTATTTTTGGACGATAGCTGTCATTTATAACTCTGCAGGTTTGTGAATTACAGTGCCCCTGAGCTCCTTTCTTCAACTCGCTTTCTTGTGACCTGGCCGCAACACCGCAGGATGGCTTCAGGCCCTAATCTGGTTCCGGCACGGCATGCTGAGCCTTTGGTTAATTCCTCTTCCTGGTGGGAAATGAGAGTTAAATTTGCCCGTCCAGACACCTCCAGCTAGCCTCTCATTGGTTCTCGCTATTCCTGTTCATCTTCCGCAGAAATTGCAAACTGGGCCAAACAGGAGGTTAAAGGGACTGACTCTCCAAGAGGGGAGAGTATTAGTAAAGCGTCTGGAATGTTGCACGCGAGTACCAGGGGAGGAAAACTGAGACATATTTGAACACGTCTCCCGATCACATGGTTGATCATACTCTAGGTTCCACATGCATGTTTTAGCTGAAGGAAGAATACCTTAAACCTGGGTAGTTGAAACCCGTGGAATGGGTACCATGCAATATGACTTCAAAGGGTCTTCATTTGCTCACCGAACCTCTCCAATCCTATCACTGCTGCGTTTATGCCCCTGTACACATGCTTGATTCTCTTTCGGAGACATAGCAATCCATAGGTTTTAAGATACTTACTAGTCAGGTACATTCTTAGGCGTTTAATATGGGGTGTTGAGTCCATTTCGTTGAGCAAGGAGTAGCTCTTGTCTATTCCATATTTGGCTTAAGGAACTTTATCTGTGCTCATTTCAATCTCTGGTTTTATGCAGCACCCCAACTCACCTTTACCCTTAAGCAAGCATAAGTTGGTTTTCTAAATTTGAGACCCTGTTCTGTTCTGTAATTCAGTTCCTGTGTAGCCAAGTTTACATTCCGTGTATTACTGATATCTTATGATGTTTCTTTTTCTGTGTGACTTATTTCAGTGAGAATCATCATACCTGAATCCACTCATTGTGCTGCTAAGGGCCTGATGACACAGATTTCATTGCTGAGTGATATTGCTTTGTAAGTAAATACCACATCTTCTTTATCCATTTTTCACTTTCTGCGATGTTGAACTTGTACTGTAAACGAGGTTCTTGTAAACAGAGCCGTTCCAAACTTTGGGGTGGCTGTGTCTTTTTGATTTTAATTTCCCTAAGCTATAGGACCATAAGTGGAAGTGCCCTAGGTTCTGTTGCTTTGTTTTTTAGATGTTTCAGGAAACACCATACACTTCTCCCGAGTGGTTGTTGGCAATTTACATTCCGCCCATCAGCATAACAAGGCTCCCTGTTCTCCATGGCCTGTCCTGCCTTTCTGGATTTTACACTTTTTTCAGATGGCCCTTTTGACCGGGGGGAAGTGAGACTTCATTGTAGTGCAGATTTCCTTTGCAAGCTTGCTTGGTTGGCCAAAAAGTGCGTATGCGTTTTTTCCTGAATATATTCAGGAAAAAACGCATACGCCCTTTTTGGCCAAGTGCATCATTGTGGACGTTCTGCCTCTTTTCCTATGCTTTCAATGCAATTCCAGTCTACCTCCTGAAATCGGTTTCCCGCAATTCTGCCCCGCTTTCAAGTCCTCTTGGCAGCCTTACTTCAGTCTGTTTTTGGACGATAGCTGTCATTTATAACTCTGCAGGTTTGTGAATTACAGTGACCCTGAGCTCCTTTCTTCAACTTGCTTTCTTGTGACCTGGCCGCAACACCGCAGGATGGCTTCAGGCCCTAATCTGGTTCCGGCCCGGCATGCTGAGCCTTTGGTTAATTCCTCTTCCTGGTGGGAAATGAGAGTTAAATTTGCCCGTCCAGACACCTCCAGCTAGCCTCTCATTGGTTCTCGCTATTCCTGTTCATCTTCCGCAGAAATTGCAAACTGGGCCAAACAGGAGGTTAAAGGGACTGACTCTCCAAGTGGGGAGAGTGTTAGTAAAGCGTCTGGAATGTTGTACCCGAGTACCAGGGGAGGAAAACTGAGACATATTTGAACACGTCTCCCGATCACATGGTTGATCATACTCTAGGTTCCACATGCATGTTTTAGCTGAAGGAAGAATACCTTAAACCTGGGTAGTTGAAACCCGTGGAATGGGTACCATGCAATATGACTTCAAAGGGTCTTCATTTGCTCACCGAACCTCTCCAATCCTATCACTGCTGCGTTTATGCCCCTGTACACATGCTTGATTCTCTTTTGGAGACATAGCAATCCATAGGTTTTAGATACTTACTAGTCAGGTACATTCTTAGGCGTTTAATATGCGGTGTTGAATCCATTTCGTTGAGCAAGGAGTATCTCTTGTCTATTCCATATTTGACTTAAGGAACTTTATCTGTGCTCATTTCAATCTCTGGTTTTATGCAGCACCCCAACTCACCTTTAACCTTAAGCAAGAATAAGTTGGTTTTCTAAATTTGAGACCCTGTTCTGTTCTGTAATTCAGTTCCTGTGTAGCCAAGTTTACATTCCGTGTATTACTGATATCTTATGATGTTTCTTTTTCTGTGTGACTTATTTCAGTTAGAATCATCATACCTGAATCCACTCATTGTGCTGCTAAGGGCCTGATGACACAGATTTCATTGCTGAGTGATATTGCTTTGTAAGTAAATACCACAACTTCTTTATCCATTTTTCACTATCTGCGATGTTGAACTTGTACTGTAAACGAGGTTCTTGTAAACAGAGGCGTCCCAAACTTTGGGGTGGCTGTGTCTTTTTGATTTTAATTTCCCTAAGCTATAGGAACATAAGTGGAAGTGCCCTAGGCTCTGTTGCTTTGTTTTTTAGATGTTTCAGGAAACACCATACACTTCTCCCGAGTGTCTGTTGGCAATTTACATCCCGCCCATCAGCATAACAAGGCTCCCAGTTCTCCATGGCCTGTCCTGCCTTTCTGGATTTTACATTTTTTCAGATGGCCCTTTTGACCGGGGGGAAGTGAGACTTCATTGTAGTGCAGATTTCCTTTGCAAGCTTGCTTGGTTGGCCAAAAAGGGCATATGCGTTTTTTCCTGAATATATTCAGGAAAAAACGCATATGCCCTTTTTGGCCAAGTGCATCATTGTGGACGTTCTGCCTCTTTTCCTATGCTTTCAATGCAATTCCAGTCTACCTCCTGAAATCGGTTTCCTGCAATTCTGCCCCGCTTTCAAGTCCTCTTGGCAGCCTTACTTCAGTCTATTTTTGGACGATAGCTGTCATTTATAACTCTGCAGGTTTGTGAATTACAGTGACCCTGAGCTCCTTTCTTCAACTCGCTTTCTTGTGACCTGGCCGCAACACCGCAGGATGGCTTCAGGCCCTAATCTGGTTCCGGCCCGGCATGCTGAGCCTTTGGTTAATTCCTCTTCCTGGTGGGAAATGAGAGTTAAATTTGCCCGTCCAGACACCTCCAGCTAGCCTCTCATTGGTTCTCGCTATTCCTGTTCATCTTCCGCAGAAATTGCAAACTGGGCCAAACAGGAGGTTAAAGGCGCTGACTCTCCAAGTGGGGAGAGTGTTAGTAAAGCGTCTGGAATGTTGTACCCGAGTACCAGGGGAGGAAAACTGAGACATATTTGAACACGTCTCCCGATCACATGGTTGATCATACTCTAGGTTCCACATGCATGTTTTAGCTGAAGGAAGAATACCTTAAACCTGGGTAGTTGAAACCCGTGGAATGGGTACCATGCAATATGACTTCAAAGGGTCTTCATTTGCTCACCGAACCTCTCCAATCCTATCACTGCTGCGTTTATGCCCCTGTACACATGCTTGATTCTCTTTCGGAGACATAGCAATCCATAGGTTTTAAGATACTTACAAGTCAGGTACATTCTTAGGCGTTTAATATGCGGTGTGGAGTCCATTTCGTTGAGCAAGGAGTAGCTCTTGTCTATTCCATATTTGGCTTAAGGAACTTTATCTGTGCTCATTTCAATCTCTGGTTTTATGCAGCACCCCAACTCACCTTTACCCTTAAGCAAGCATAAGTTGGTTTTCTAAATTTGAGACCCTGTTCTGTTCTGTAATTCAGTTCCTGTGTAGCCAAGTTTACATTCCGTGTATTAGTGATATCTTATGATGTTTCTTTTTCTGTGTGACTTACTTCAGTTAGAATCATCATACCTGAATCCACTCATTGTGCTGCTAAGGGCCTGATGACACAGATTTCATTGCTGAGTGATATTGCTTTGTAAGTAAATACCACAACTTCTTTATCCATTTTTCACTTTCTGCGATGTTGAACTTGTACTGTAAACGAGGTTCTTGTAAACAGAGCCGTTCCAAACTTTGGGGTGGCTGTGTCTTTTTGATTTTAATTTCCCTAAGCTATAGGACCATAAGTGGAAGTGCCCTAGGTTCTGTTGCTTTGTTTTTTAGATGTTTCAGGAAACACCATACACTTCTCCCGAGTGGTTGTTGGCAATTTACATCCCGCCCATCAGCATAACAAGGCTCCCAGTTCTCCATGGCCTGTCCTGCCTTTCTGGATTTTACACTTTTTTCAGATGGCCCTTTTGACCGGGGGGAAGTGAGACTTCATTGTAGTGCAGATTTCCTTTGCAAGCTTGCTTGGTTGGCCAAAAAGGGCGTATGCGTTTTTTCCTGAATATATTCAGGAAAAAACGCATACGCCCTTTTTGGCCAAGTGCATCATTGTGGACGTTCTGCCTCTTTTCCTATGCTTTCAATGCAATTCCAGTCTACCTCCTGAAATCGGTTTCCTGCAATTCTGCCCCGCTTTCAAGTCCTCTTGGCAGCCTTACTTCAGTCTATTTTTGGACGATAGCTGTCATTTATAACTCTGCAGGTTTGTGAATTACAGTGCCCCTGAGCTCCTTTCTTCAACTCGCTTTCTTTTGAGCTGGCCGCAACACCGCAGGATGGCTTCAGGCCCTAATCTTGTTCCGGTACGGCACGCTGAGCCTTTGGTTATTTCCTCTTCCTGGTGGGAAATGAGAGTTAAATTTGCCCGTCCAGACACCTCCAGCTATCCTCTCATTGGTTCTCGCTATTCCTGTTCATCTTCCGCAGAAATTGCAAACTGGGCCAAACAGGAGGTTAAAGCACTGACTCTCCAAGTGGGGAGAGTGTTAGTAAAGCGTCTGGAATGTTGCACCCGAGTACCAGGGGAGGAAAACTGAGACATATTTGAACACGTCTCCCGTTCACATGGTTGATCATACTTGGGTTCCACATGCATGTTTTAGCTGAAGGAAGAATACCTTAAACCTGGAGAGTTGAGACCCGTGTAATGGGTACCATGCAATATGACTTCAAAGGGTCTTCATTTGCTCACCGAACCTCTCCAATCCTATCACTGCTGCGTTTATGCCCCTGTACACATGCTTGATTCTCTTTTGGAGACATAGCAATCCATAGGTTTTACGATACTTACTAGTCAGGTACATTCTTAGGCGTTTAATATGCGGTGTTGAGTCCATTTCGTTGAGCAAGGAGTAGCTCTTGTCTATTCCATATTTGACTTAAGGAACTTTATCTGTGCTCATTTCAATCTCTGGTTTTATGCAGCACCCCAACTCACCTTTACCCTTAAGCAAGCATAAGTTGGTTCTGTAAATTTGAGACCCTGTTCTGTTCTGTAATTCAGTTCCTGTGTAGCCAAGTTTACATTCTGTGTATTACTGATATCTTATGATGTTTCTTTTTCTGTGTGACTTATTTCAGTTAGAATCATCATACCTGAATCCACTCATTGTGATGCTAAGGGACTGATGACATAGATTTCATTACTGAGTGATATTGCTTTGTAAGTAAATACCACAACTTCTTTATCCATTTTTCACTTTCTGCGATGTTGAACTTGTACTGTAAACGAGGTTCTTGTATACAGAGGCGTCCCAAACTTTGGGGTGGCTGTGTCTTTTAGATTTTAATTTCCCTAAGCTATAGGACCATAAGTGGCAGTGCCCTAGGCTCTGTTGCTTTGTTTTTTAGATGTTTCAGGAAACACCATACACTTCTCCCGAGTGTCTGTTGGCAATTTACATCCCGCCCATCAGCATAACAAGGCTCCCAGTTCTCCATGGCCTGTCCTGCCTTTCTGGATTTTACACTTTTTTCAGATGGCCCTTTTGACCGGGGGGAAGTGAGACTTCATTGTAGTGCAGATTTCCTTTGCAAGCTTGCTTGGTTGGCCAAAAAGGGCGTATGCGTTTTTTCCTGAATATATTCAGGAAAAATCGCATACGCCCTTTTTGGCCAAGTGCATCATTGTGGACGTTCTGCCTCTTTTCCTATGCTTTCAATGCAATTCCAGTCTACCTCCTGAAATCGGTTTCCTGCAATTCTTCCCTGCTTTCAAGTCCTCTTGGCAGCCTTACTTCAGTCTATTTTTGGACGATAGCTGTCATTTATAACTCTGCAGGTTTGTGAATTACAGTGCCCCTGAGCTGCTTTCTTCAACTCGCTTTCTTTTGAGCTGGCCGCAACACCGCAGGATGGCTTCAGGCCCTAATCTGGTTCCGGTATGGCACGCTGAGCCTTTGGTTATTTCCTCTTCCTGGTGGGAAATGAGAGTTAAATTTGCCCGTCCAGACACCTCCAGCTAGCCTCTCATTGGTTCTCGCTATTCCTGTTCATCTTCTGCAGAAATTGCAAACTGGGCCAAACAGGAGGTTAAAGCACTGACTCTCCAAGTGGGGAGAGTGTTAGTAAAGCGTCTGGAATGTTGCACCCAAGTATCAGGGGAGGAAAACTGAGACATATTTGAACACGTCTGCCGTTCACATGGTTGATCATACTTGGGTTCCACATGCATGTTTTAGCTGAAGGAAGAATACCTTAAACCTGGAGAGTTGAGACCCGTGTAATGGGTACCATGCAATATGACTTCAAAGGGTCTTCATTTGCTCACCAAACCTCTCCAATCCTATCACTGCTGCGTTTATGCCCCTGTACACATGCTTGATTCTCTTTCGGAGACATAGCAATCCATAGGTTTTAAGATACTTACTAGTCAGGTACATTCTTAGGCGTTTAATATGCGGTGTTGAGTCCATTTCGTTGAGCAAGGAGTAGCTCTTGTTTATTCCATATTTGACTTAAGGAACTTTATCTGTGCTCATTTCAATCTCTGGTTTTATGCAGCACCCCAACTCACCTTTACCCTTAAGCAAGCATAAGTTGGTTTTCTAAATTTGAGACCCTGTTCTGTTCTGTAATTCAGTTCCTGTGTAGCCAAGTTTACATTCCGTGTATTACTGATATCTTATGATGTTTCTTTTTCTGTGTGACTTACTTCAGTTAGAATCATCATACCTGAATCCACTCATTGTGCTGCTAAGGGCCTGATGACACAGATTTCATTGCTGAGTGATATTGCTTTGTAAGTAAATACCACAACTTCTTTATCCATTTTTCACTTTCTGCGATGTTGAACTTGTACTGTAAACGAGGTTCTTGTAAACAGAGGCGTCCCAAACTTTGGGGTGGCTGTGTCTTTTTGATTTTAATTTCCCTAAGCTATAGGACCATAAGTGGAAGTGCCCTAGGTTCTGTTGCTTTGTTTTTTAGATGTTTCAGGTAACACCATACACTTCTCCCGAGTGGTTGTTGGCAATTTACATCCCGCCCATCAGCATAACAAGGCTCCCAGTTCTCCATGGCCTGTCCCGCCTTTCTGGATTTTACATTTTTTTCAGATGGCCCTTTTGACCGGGGGGAAGTGAGACTTCATTGTAGTGCAGATTTCCTTTGCAAGCTTGCTTGGTTGGCCAAAAAGGGCGTATGCGTTTTTTCCTGAATATATTCAGGAAAAAACGCATACGCCCTTTTTGGCCAAGTGCATCATTGTGGACGTTCTGCCTCTTTTCCTATGCTTTCAATGCAATTCCAGTCTACCTCCTGAAATCGGTTTCCTGCAATTCTTCCCCGCTTTCAAGTCCTCTTGGCAGCCTTACTTCAGTATATTTTTGGACGATAGCTGTCATTTATAACTCTGCAGGTTTGTGAATTACAGTGCCCCTGAGCTCCTTTCTTCAACTCGCTTTCTTTTGAGCTGGCCGCAACACCGCAGGATGGCTTCAGGCCCTAATCTGGTTCCGGTACGGCATGCTGAGCCTTTGGTTATTTCCTCTTCCTGGTGGGAAATGAGAGTTAAATTTGCCCGTCCAGACACCTCCAGCTAGCCTCTTATTGGTTCTCGCTATTCCTGTTCATCTTCCGCAGAAATTGCAAACTGGGTCAAACAGGAGGTTAAAGCACTGACTCTCCAAGTGGGGAGAGTGTTAGTAAAGCGTCTGGAATGTTGTACCCGAGTACCAGGGGAGGAAAACTGAGACATATTTGAACACGTCTCCCGTTCACATGGTTGATCATACTTGGGTTCCACATGCATGTTTTAGCTGAAGGAAGAATACCTTAAACCTGGAGAGTTGAGACCCGTGTAATGGGTACCATGCAATATGAATTCAAAGGGTCTTCATTTGCTCACCGAACCTCTCCAATCCTATCACTGCTGCGTTTATGCCCCTGTACACATGCTTGATTCTCTTTTGGAGACATAGCAATCCATAGGTTTTACGATACTTACAAGTCAGGTACATTCTTAGGCGTTTAATATGCGGTGTTGAGTCCATTTCGTTGAGCAAGGAGTAGCTCTTGTCTATTCCATATTTGGCTTAAGGAACTTTATCTGTGCTCATTTCAATCTCTGGTTTTATGCAGCACCCCAACTCACCTTTACCCTTAAGCAAGCATAAGTTGGTTTTCTAAATTTGAGACCCTGTTCTGTTCTGTAATTCAGTTCCTGTGTAGCCAAGTTTCCATTCCGTGTATTACTGATATCTTATGATGTTTCTTTTTCTGTGTGACTTATTTCAGTTAGAATCATCATACCTGAATCCACTCATTGTGCTGCTAAGGGCCTGATGACATAGATTTCATTGCTGAGTGATATTGCTTTGTAAGTGAATACCACAACTTCTTTATCCGTTTTTCACTTTCTGCGATGTTGAACTTGTACTGCAAACGAGGTTCTTGTAACAGAGCCGTTCCAAACTTTGGGGTGGCTGTGTCTTTTTGATTTTAATTTCCCTAAGCTATAGGACCATAAGTGGAAGTGCCCTAGGCTCTGTTGCTTTGTTTTTTAGATGTTTCGGGAAACACCATACACTTCTCCCAAGTGTCTGTTGGCAATTTACATCCCGCCCATCAGCATAACAAGGCTCCCAGTTCTCCATGGCCTGTCCTGCCTTTCTGGATTTTACACTTTTTTCAGATGGCCCTTTTGACAGGGGGGAAGTGAGACTTCATTGTAGTGCAGATTTCCTTTGCAAGCTTGCTTGGTTGGCCAAAAAGGGCGTATGCGTTTTTTCCTGAATATATTCAGGAAAAAACGCATACGCCCTTTTTGGCCAAGTGCATCATTGTGGACGTTCTGCCTCTTTTCCTATGCTTTCAATGCAATTCCAGTCTACCTCCTGAAATCGGTTTCCTGCAATTCTGCCCCGCTTTCAAGTCCTCTTGGCAGCCTTACTTCAGTCTATTTTTGGACGATAGCTGTCATTTATAACTCTGCAGGTTTTTGAAGTACAGTGCCCCTGAGCTCCTTTCTTCAACTCGCTTTCTTGTGACCTGGCCGCAACACCGCAGGATGGCTTCAGGCCCTAATCTGGTTCTGGTACGGCACGCTGAGCCTTTGGTTATTTCCTCTTCCTGGTGGGAAATGAGAGTTAAATTTGCCCGTCCAGACACCTCCAGCTAGCCTCTCATTGGTTCTCGCTATTCCTGTTCATCTTCCGCAGAAATTGCAAACTGGGCCAAACAGGAGGTTAAAGGCGCTGACTCTCCAAGTGGGGAGAGTGTTAGTAAAGCGTCTGGAATGTTGCACCCGAGTACCAGGGGAGGAAAACTGAGACATATTTGAACACGTCTCCCGTTCACATGGTTGATCATACTTGGGTTCCACATGCATGTTTTAGCTGAAGGAAGAATACCTTAAACCTGGAGAGTTGAGACCCGTGTAATGGGTACCATGCAATATGACTTCAAAGGGTCTTCATTTGCTCACCGAACCTCTCCAATCCTATCACTGCTGCGTTTATGCCCCTGTACACATGCTTGATTCTCTTTCGGAGACATAGCAATCCATAGGTTTTAAGATACTTACTAGTCAGGCACATTCTTAGGCGTTTAATATGCGGTGTTGAGTCCATTTCGTTGAGCAAGGAGTAGCTCTTGTCTATTCCATATTTGACTTAAGGAACTTTATCTGTGCTCATTTCAATCTCTGGTTTTATGCAGCACCCCAACTCACCTTTACCCTTAAGCAAGCATAGTTGGTTTTCTAAATTTGAGACCCTGTTCTGTTCTGTAATTCAGTTCCTGTGTAGCCAAGTTTCCATTCCGTGTATTACTGATATCTTATGATGTTTCTTTTTCTGTGTGACTTACTTCAGTTAGAATCATCATACCTGAATCCACTCATTGTGCTGCTAAGGGCCTGATGACACAGATTTCATTGCTGAGTGATATTGCTTTGTAAGTAAATACCACAACTTCTTTATCCATTTTCCACTTTCTGCGATGTTGAACTTGTACTGTAAACGAGGTTCTTGTAAACAGAGGCGTCCCAAACTTTAGGGTGGCTGTGTCTTTTTGATTTTAATTTCCCTAAGCTATAGGACCATAAGTGGCAGTGCACTAGGCTCTGTTGCTTTGTTTTTTAGATGTTTCAGGAAACACCATACACTTCTCCCGAGTGTCTGTTGGCAATTTACATCCCGCCCATCAGCATAACAAGGCTCCCAGTTCTCCATGGCCTGTCCTGCCTTTCTGGTTTTTACACTTTTTTCAGATGGCCCTTTTGACCGGGGGGAAGTGAGACTTCATTGTAGTGCAGATTTCCTTTGCAAGCTTGCTTGGTTGGCCAAAAAGTGCGTATGCGTTTTTTCCTGAATATATTCAGGAAAAAACGCATATGCCCTTTTTGGCCAAGTGCGTCATTGTGGACGTTCTGCCTCTTTTCCTATGCTTTCAATGCAATTCCAGTCTACCTCCTGAAATCGGTTTCCTGCAATTCTGCCCCGCTTTCAAGTCCTCTTGGCAGCCTTACTTCAGTCTATTTTTGGACGATAGCTGTCATTTATAACTCTGCAGGTTTGTGAATTACAGTGCCCCTGAGCTCCTTTCTTCAACTCGCTTTATTGTGACCTGGCCGCAACACCGCAGGATGGCTTCAGGCCCTAATCTGGTTCCGGCACTGCACGCTGAGCCTTTGGTTATTTCCTCTTCCTGGTGGGAAATGAGAGTTAAATTTGCCCGTCCAGACACCTCCAGCTAGTCTCTCATTGGTTCTCGCTATTCCTGTTCATCTTCCGCAGAAATTGCAAACTGGGCCAAACAGGAGGTTAAAGGCGCTGACTCTCCAAGTGGGGAGAGTGTTAGTAAAGCGTCTGGAATGTTGCACCCGAGTACCAGGGGAGGAAAACTGAGACATATTTGAACACGTCTCCCGTTCACATGGTTGATCATACTTGGGTTCCACATGCATGTTTTAGCTGAAGGAAGAATACCTTAAACCTGGAGAGTTAAGACCCGTGTAATGGGTACCATGCAATATGACTTCAAAGGGTCTTCATTTGCTCACCGAACCTCTCCAATCCTATCACTGCTGCGTTTATGCCCCTGTACACATGCTTGATTCTCTTTCGGAGACATAGCAATCCATAGGTTTTAAGATACTTACTAGTCAGGTACATTCTTAGGCGTTTAATATGCGGTGTTGAGTCCATTTCGTTGAGCAAGGAGTAGCTCTTGTCTATTCCATATTTGACTTAAGGAACTTTATCTGTGCTCATTTCAATCTCTGGTTTTATGCAGCACCCCAACTCACCTTTACCCTTAAGCAAGCATAAGTTGGTTTTCTAAATTTGAGACCCTGTTCTGTTCTGTAATTCAGTTCCTGTGTAGCCAAGTTTACATTCCGTGTATTACTGATATCTTATGATGTTTCTTTTTCTGTGTGACTTACTTCAGTTAGAATCATCATACCTGAATCCACTCATTGTGCTGCTAAGGGCCTGATGACACAGATTTCATTGCTGAGTGATATTGCTTTGTAACTAAATACCACAACTTCTTTATCCATTTTTCACTTTCTGCGATGTTGAACTTGTACTGTAAACGAGGTTCTTGTAAACAGAGCTGTTCCAAACTTTGGGGTGGCTGTGTCTTTTTGATTTTAATTTCCCTAAGCTATAGGACCATAAGTGGAAGTGCCCTAGGTTCTGTTGCTTTGTTTTTTAGATGTTTCAGGAAACACCATACACTTCTCCCGAGTGGTTGTTGGCAATTTACATCCCGCCCATCAGCATAACAAGGCTCCCAGTTCTCCATGGCCTGTCCTGCCTTTCTGGATTTTACACTTTTCTCCGATGGCCCTTTTGACCGGGGGGAAGTGAGACCTCATTGTAGTGCAGATTTCCTTTGCAAGCTTGCTTGGTTGGCCAAAAAGGGCGTATGCGTTTTTTCCTGAATATATTCAGGAAAAAACGCATACGCCCTTTTTGGCCAAGTGCATCATTGTGGACGTTCTGCCTCTTTTCCTATGCTTTCAATGCAATTCCAGTCTACCTCCTGAAATCGGTTTCCTGCAATTCTGCCCCGCTTTCAAGTCCTCTTGGCAGCCTTACTTCAGTCTATTTTTGGACGATAGCTGTCATTTATAACTCTGCAGGTTTGTGAATTACAGTGCCCCTGAGCTCCTTTCTTCAACTTGCTTTCTTTTGAGCTGGCCGCAACACCACAGGATGGCTTCAGGCCCTAATCTGGTTCCGGTACGGCACGCTGAGCCTTTGGTTATTTCCTCTTCCTGGTGGGAAATGAGAGTTAAATTTGCCCGTCCAGACACCTCCAGCTATCCTCTCATTGGTTCTCGCTATTCCTGTTCATCTTCCGCAGAAATTGCAAACTGGGCCAAACAGGAGGTTAAAGCACTGACTCTCCAAGTGGGGAGAGTGTTAGTAAAGCGTCTGGAATGTTGCACCCGAGTACCAGGGGAGGAAAACTGAGACATATTTGAACACGTCTCCCGTTCACATGGTTGATCATACTTGGGTTCCACATGCATGTTTTAGCTGAAGGAAGAATACCTTAAACCTGGAGAGTTGAGACCCGTGTAATGGGTACCATGCAATATGACTTCAAAGGGTCTTCATTTGCTCACCGAACCTCTCCAATCCTATCACTGCTGCGTTTATGCCCCTGTACACATGCTTGATTCTCTTTTGGAGACATAGCAATCCATAGGTTTTACGATACTTACTAGTCAGGTACATTCTTAGGCGTTTAATATGCGGTGTTGAGTCCATTTCGTTGAGCAAGGAGTAGCTCTTGTCTATTCCATATTTGACTTAAGGAACTTTATCTGTGCTCATTTCAATCTCTGGTTTTATGCAGCACCCCAACTCACCTTTACCCTTAAGCAAGCATAAGTTGGTTCTGTAAATTTGAGACCCTGTTCTGTTCTGTAATTCAGTTCCTGTGTAGCCAAGTTTACATTCTGTGTATTACTGATATCTTATGATGTTTCTTTTTCTGTGTGACTTATTTCAGTTAGAATCATCATACCTGAATCCACTCATTGTGATGCTAAGGGACTGATGACATAGATTTCATTACTGAGTGATATTGCTTTGTAAGTAAATACCACAACTTCTTTATCCATTTTTCACTTTCTGCGATGTTGAACTTGTACTGTAAACGAGGTTCTTGTATACAGAGGCGTCCCAAACTTTGGGGTGGCTGTGTCTTTTAGATTTTAATTTCCCTAAGCTATAGGACCATAAGTGGCAGTGCCCTAGGCTCTGTTGCTTTGTTTTTTAGATGTTTCAGGAAACACCATACACTTCTCCCGAGTGTCTGTTGGCAATTTACATCCCGCCCATCAGCATAACAAGGCTCCCAGTTCTCCATGGCCTGTCCTGCCTTTCTGGATTTTACACTTTTTTCAGATGGCCCTTTTGACCGGGGGGAAGTGAGACTTCATTGTAGTGCAGATTTCCTTTGCAAGCTTGCTTGGTTGGCCAAAAAGGGCGTATGCGTTTTTTCCTGAATATATTCAGGAAAAATCGCATACGCCCTTTTTGGCCAAGTGCATCATTGTGGACGTTCTGCCTCTTTTCCTATGCTTTCAATGCAATTCCAGTCTACCTCCTGAAATCGGTTTCCTGCAATTCTTCCCTGCTTTCAAGTCCTCTTGGCAGCCTTACTTCAGTCTATTTTTGGACGATAGCTGTCATTTATAACTCTGCAGGTTTGTGAATTACAGTGCCCCTGAGCTGCTTTCTTCAACTCGCTTTCTTTTGAGCTGGCCGCAACACCGCAGGATGGCTTCAGGCCCTAATCTGGTTCCGGTATGGCACGCTGAGCCTTTGGTTATTTCCTCTTCCTGGTGGGAAATGAGAGTTAAATTTGCCCGTCCAGACACCTCCAGCTAGCCTCTCATTGGTTCTCGCTATTCCTGTTCATCTTCTGCAGAAATTGCAAACTGGGCCAAACAGGAGGTTAAAGCACTGACTCTCCAAGTGGGGAGAGTGTTAGTAAAGCGTCTGGAATGTTGCACCCAAGTACCAGGGGAGGAAAACTGAGACATATTTGAACACGTCTGCCGTTCACATGGTTGATCATACTTGGGTTCCACATGCATGTTTTAGCTGAAGGAAGAATACCTTAAACCTGGAGAGTTGAGACCCGTGTAATGGGTACCATGCAATATGACTTCAAAGGGTCTTCATTTGCTCACCAAACCTCTCCAATCCTATCACTGCTGCGTTTATGCCCCTGTACACATGCTTGATTCTCTTTCGGAGACATAGCAATCCATAGGTTTTAAGATACTTACTAGTCAGGTACATTCTTAGGCGTTTAATATGCGGTGTTGAGTCCATTTCGTTGAGCAAGGAGTAGCTCTTGTTTATTCCATATTTGACTTAAGGAACTTTATCTGTGCTCATTTCAATCTCTGGTTTTATGCAGCACCCCAACTCACCTTTACCCTTAAGCAAGCATAAGTTGGTTTTCTAAATTTGAGACCCTGTTCTGTTCTGTAATTCAGTTCCTGTGTAGCCAAGTTTACATTCCGTGTATTACTGATATCTTATGATGTTTCTTTTTCTGTGTGACTTACTTCAGTTAGAATCATCATACCTGAATCCACTCATTGTGCTGCTAAGGGCCTGATGACACAGATTTCATTGCTGAGTGATATTGTTTTGTAAGTAAATACCACAACTTCTTTATCCATTTTTCACTTTCTGCGATGTTGAACTTGTACTGTAAACGAGGTTCTTGTAAACAGAGGCGTCCCAAACTTTGGGGTGGCTGTGTCTTTTTGATTTTAATTTCCCTAAGCTATAGGACCATAAGTGGAAGTGCCCTAGGTTCTGTTGCTTTGTTTTTTAGATGTTTCAGGTAACACCATACACTTCTCCCGAGTGGTTGTTGGCAATTTACATCCCGCCCATCAGCATAACAAGGCTCCCAGTTCTCCATGGCCTGTCCCGCCTTTCTGGATTTTACATTTTTTTCAGATGGCCCTTTTGACCGGGGGGAAGTGAGACTTCATTGTAGTGCAGATTTCCTTTGCAAGCTTGCTTGGTTGGCCAAAAAGGGCGTATGCGTTTTTTCCTGAATATATTCAGGAAAAAACGCATACGCCCTTTTTGGCCAAGTGCATCATTGTGGACGTTCTGCCTCTTTTCCTATGCTTTCAATGCAATTCCAGTCTACCTCCTGAAATCGGTTTCCTGCAATTCTTCCCCGCTTTCAAGTCCTCTTGGCAGCCTTACTTCAGTATATTTTTGGACGATAGCTGTCATTTATAACTCTGCAGGTTTGTGAATTACAGTGCCCCTGAGCTCCTTTCTTCAACTCGCTTTCTTTTGAGCTGGCCGCAACACCGCAGGATGGCTTCAGGCCCTAATCTGGTTCCGGTACGGCATGCTGAGCCTTTGGTTATTTCCTCTTCCTGGTGGGAAATGAGAGTTAAATTTGCCCGTCCAGACACCTCCAGCTAGCCTCTTATTGGTTCTCGCTATTCCTGTTCATCTTCCGCAGAAATTGCAAACTGGGTCAAACAGGAGGTTAAAGCACTGACTCTCCAAGTGGGGAGAGTGTTAGTAAAGCGTCTGGAATGTTGTACCCGAGTACCAGGGGAGGAAAACTGAGACATATTTGAACACGTCTCCCGTTCACATGGTTGATCATACTTGGGTTCCACATGCATGTTTTAGCTGAAGGAAGAATACCTTAAACCTGGAGAGTTGAGACCCGTGTAATGGGTACCATGCAATATGAATTCAAAGGGTCTTCATTTGCTCACCGAACCTCTCCAATCCTATCACTGCTGCGTTTATGCCCCTGTACACATGCTTGATTCTCTTTTGGAGACATAGCAATCCATAGGTTTTACGATACTTACAAGTCAGGTACATTCTTAGGCGTTTAATATGCGGTGTTGAGTCCATTTCGTTGAGCAAGGAGTAGCTCTTGTCTATTCCATATTTGGCTTAAGGAACTTTATCTGTGCTCATTTCAATCTCTGGTTTTATGCAGCACCCCAACTCACCTTTACCCTTAAGCAAGCATAAGTTGGTTTTCTAAATTTGAGACCCTGTTCTGTTCTGTAATTCAGTTCCTGTGTAGCCAAGTTTCCATTCCGTGTATTACTGATATCTTATGATGTTTCTTTTTCTGTGTGACTTATTTCAGTTAGAATCATCATACCTGAATCCACTCATTGTGCTGCTAAGGGCCTGATGACATAGATTTCATTGCTGAGTGATATTGCTTTGTAAGTGAATACCACAACTTCTTTATCCGTTTTTCACTTTCTGCGATGTTGAACTTGTACTGCAAACGAGGTTCTTGTAACAGAGCCGTTCCAAACTTTGGGGTGGCTGTGTCTTTTTGATTTTAATTTCCCTAAGCTATAGGACCATAAGTGGAAGTGCCCTAGGCTCTGTTGCTTTGTTTTTTAGATGTTTCGGGAAACACCATACACTTCTCCCAAGTGTCTGTTGGCAATTTACATCCCGCCCATCAGCATAACAAGGCTCCCAGTTCTCCATGGCCTGTCCTGCCTTTCTGGATTTTACACTTTTTTCAGATGGCCCTTTTGACAGGGGGGAGTGTGAGACTTCATTGTAGTGCAGATTTCCTTTGCAAGCTTGCTTGGTTGGCCAAAAAGGGCGTATGCGTTTTTTCCTGAATATATTCAGGAAAAAAACGCATACGCCTTTTTGGCCAAGTGCATCATTGTGGACGTTCTGCCTCTTTTCCTATGCTTTCAATGCAATTCCAGTCTACCTCCTGAATTCGGTTTCCTGCAATTCTGCCCCGCTTCAAGTCCTCTTGGCAGCCTTACTTCAGTCTATTTTTGGACGATAGCTGTCATTTATAACTCTGCAGGTTTTTGAAGTACAGTGCCCCTGAGCTCCTTTCTTCAACTCGCTTTCTTGTGACCTGGCCGCAACACCGCAGGATGGCTTCAGGCCCTAATCTGGTTCTGGTACGGCACGCTGAGCCTTTGGTTATTTCCTCTTCCTGGTGGGAAATGAGAGTTAAATTTGCCGTCCAGACACCTCCAGCTAGCCTCTCATTGGTTCTCGCTATTCCTGTTCATCTTCCGCAGAAATTGCAAACTGGGCCAAACAGGAGGTTAAAGGCGCTGACTCTCCAAGTGGGGAGAGTGTTAGTAAAGCGTCTGGAATGTTGCACCCGGATACCAGGGGAGGAAAACTGAGACATATTTGAACACGTCTCCCGTTCACATGGTTGATCATACTTGGGTTCCACATGCATGTTTTAGCTGAAGGAAGAATACCTTAAACCTGAGAGTTGAGACCCGTGTAATGGGTACCATGCAATATGACTTCAAAGGGTCCTTCATTTGCTCACCGAACCTCTCCAATCCTATCACTGCTGCGTTTATGCCCCTGTACACATGCTTGATTCTCTTTCGGAGACATTAGCAATCCATAGGTTTTAAGATACTTACTAGTCAGGCACATTCTTAGGCGTTTAATATGCGGTGTTGAGTCCATTTCGTTTGAGCAAGGAGTAGCTCTTGTCTATTCCATATTTGACTTAAGGAACTTTATCTGTGCTCATTTCAATCTCTGGTTTTATGCAGCACCCCAACTCACCTTTACCCTTAAGCAAGCATAGTTGGTTTTCTAAATTTGAGACCCTGTTTCTGTTCTGTAATTCAGTTCCTGTGTAGCCAAGTTTCCATGTCCGTGTATTACTGATATCTTATGATGTTTCTTTTTCTGTGTGACTTACTTCAGTTAGAATCATCATACCTGAATCCACTCATTGTGCTGCTAAGGGCCTGATGACACAGATTTCATTGCTGAGTGATATTGCTTTGTAAGGTAAATACCACAACTTCTTATCCATTTTCCACTTTCTGCGATGTTGAACTTGTACTGTAAACGAGGTTCTTGTAAACAGAGGCGTCCCAAACTTTAGGGTGGCTGTGTCTTTTTGATTTTAATTTCCCTAAGCTATAGGACCATAAGTGGCAGTGCACTAGGCTCTGTTGCTTTGTTTTTTAGATGTTTCAGGAAACACCATAAACTCCCGAGTGTCTGTTGGCAATTTACATCCCGCCCATCAGCATAACAAGGCTCCCAGTTCTCCATGGCCTGTCCTGCCTTTCTGGTTTTTACACTTTTTTCAGATGGCCCTTTTGACCGGGGGGAAGTGAGACTTCATTGTAGTGCAGATTTCCTTTGCAAGCTTGCTTGGTTGGCCAAAAAGTGCGTATGCGTTTTTTCCTGAATATATTCAGGAAAAAACGCATATGCCCTTTTTGGCCAAGTGCGTCATTGTGGACGTTCTGCCTCTTTTCCTATGCTTTCAATGCAATTCCAGTCTACCTCCTGAAATCGGTTTCCTGCAATTCTGCCCCGCTTTCAAGTCCTCTTGGCAGCCTTACTTCAGTCTATTTTTGGACGATAGCTGTCATTTATAACTCTGCAGGTTTGTGAATTACAGTGCCCCTGAGCTCCTTTCTTCAACTCGCTTTATTGTGACCTGGCCGCAACACCGCAGGATGGCTTCAGGCCCTAATCTGGTTCCGGCACTGCACGCTGAGCCTTTGGTTATTTCCTCTTCCTGGTGGGAAATGAGAGTTAAATTTGCCCGTCCAGACACCTCCAGCTAGTCTCTCATTGGTTCTCGCTATTCCTGTTCATCTTCCGCAGAAATTGCAAACTGGGCCAAACAGGAGGTTAAAGGCGCTGACTCTCCAAGTGGGGAGAGTGTTAGTAAAGCGTCTGGAATGTTGCACCCGAGTACCAGGGGAGGAAAACTGAGACATATTTGAACACGTCTCCCGTTCACATGGTTGATCATACTTGGGTTCCACATGCATGTTTTAGCTGAAGGAAGAATACCTTAAACCTGGAGAGTTAAGACCCGTGTAATGGGTACCATGCAATATGACTTCAAAGGGTCTTCATTTGCTCACCGAACCTCTCCAATCCTATCACTGCTGCGTTTATGCCCCTGTACACATGCTTGATTCTCTTTCGGAGACATAGCAATCCATAGGTTTTAAGATACTTACTAGTCAGGTACATTCTTAGGCGTTTAATATGCGGTGTTGAGTCCATTTCGTTGAGCAAGGAGTAGCTCTTGTCTATTCCATATTTGACTTAAGGAACTTTATCTGTGCTCATTTCAATCTCTGGTTTTATGCAGCACCCCAACTCACCTTTACCCTTAAGCAAGCATAAGTTGGTTTTCTAAATTTGAGACCCTGTTCTGTTCTGTAATTCAGTTCCTGTGTAGCCAAGTTTACATTCCGTGTATTACTGATATCTTATGATGTTTCTTTTTCTGTGTGACTTACTTCAGTTAGAATCATCATACCTGAATCCACTCATTGTGCTGCTAAGGGCCTGATGACACAGATTTCATTGCTGAGTGATATTGCTTTGTAACTAAATACCACAACTTCTTTATCCATTTTTCACTTTCTGCGATGTTGAACTTGTACTGTAAACGAGGTTCTTGTAAACAGAGCTGTTCCAAACTTTGGGGTGGCTGTGTCTTTTTGATTTTAATTTCCCTAAGCTATAGGACCATAAGTGGAAGTGCCCTAGGTTCTGTTGCTTTGTTTTTTAGATGTTTCAGGAAACACCATACACTTCTCCCGAGTGGTTGTTGGCAATTTACATCCCGCCCATCAGCATAACAAGGCTCCCAGTTCTCCATGGCCTGTCCTGCCTTTCTGGATTTTACACTTTTCTCCGATGGCCCTTTTGACCGGGGGGAAGTGAGACCTCATTGTAGTGCAGATTTCCTTTGCAAGCTTGCTTGGTTGGCCAAAAAGGGCGTATGCGTTTTTTCCTGAATATATTCAGGAAAAAACGCATACGCCCTTTTTGGCCAAGTGCATCATTGTGGACGTTCTGCCTCTTTTCCTATGCTTTCAATGCAATTCCAGTCTACCTCCTGAAATCGGTTTCCTGCAATTCTGCCCCGCTTTCAAGTCCTCTTGGCAGCCTTACTTCAGTCTATTTTTGGACGATAGCTGTCATTTATAACTCTGCAGGTTTGTGAATTACAGTGCCCCTGAGCTCCTTTCTTCAACTTGCTTTCTTTTGAGCTGGCCGCAACACCACAGGATGGCTTCAGGCCCTAATCTGGTTCCGGCACGGCACGCTGAGCCTTTGGTTATTTCCTCTTCCTGGTGGGAAATGAGAGTTAAATTTGCCCGTCCAGACACCTCCAGCTAGTCTCTCATTGGTTCTCGCTATTCCTGTTCATCTTCCGCAGAAATTGCAAACTGGGCCAAACAGGAGGTTAAAGGCGCTGACTCTCCAAGTGGGGAGAGTGTTAGTAAAGCGTCTGGAATGTTGCACCCGAGTACCAGGGGAGGAAAACTGAGACATATTTGAACACGTCTCCCGTTCACATGGTTGATCATACTTGGGTTCCACATGCATGTTTTAGCTGAAGGAAGAATACCTTAAACCTGGAGAGTTAAGACCCGTGTAATGGGTACCATGCAATATGACTTCAAAGGGTCTTCATTTGCTCACCGAACCTCTCTAATCCTATCACTGCTGCGTTTATGCCCCTGTACACATGCTTGATTCTCTTTCGGAGACATAGCAATCCATAGGTTTTAAGATACTTACTAGTCAGGTACATTCTTAGGCGCTTAATATGCGGTGTTGAGTCCATTTCGTTGAGCAAGGAGTAGCTCTTGTCTATTCCATATTTGACTTAAGGAACTTTATCTGTGCTCATTTCAATCTCTGGTTTTATGCAGCACCCCAACTCACCTTTCCCCTTAAGCAAGCATAAGTTGGTTTTCTAAATTTGAGACCCTGTTCTGTTCTGTAATTCAGTTCCTGTGTAGCCAAGTTTACATTCCGTGTATTACTGATATCTTATGATGTTTCTTTTTCTGTGTGACTTACTTCAGTTAGAATCATCATACCTGAATCCACTCATTGTGCTGCTAAGGGCCTGATGACACAGATTTCATTGCTGAGTGATATTGCTTTGTAACTAAATACCACAACTTCTTTATCCATTTTTCACTTTCTGCGATGTTGAACTTGTACTGTAAACGAGGTTCTTGTAAACAGAGCCGTTCCAAACTTTGGGGTGGCTGTGTCTTTTTGATTTTAATTTCCCTAAGCTATAGGACCATAAGTGGAAGTGCCCTAGGTTCTGTTGCTTTGTTTTTTAGATGTTTCAGGAAACACCATACACTTCTCCCGAGTGGTTGTTGGCAATTTACATCCCGCCCATCAGCATAACAAGGCTCCCTGTTCTCCATGGCCTGTCCTGCCTTTCTGGATTTTACACTTTTTTCAGATGGCCCTTTTGACCGGGGGGAAGTGAGACTTCATTGTAGTGCAGATTTCCTTTGCAAGCTTGCTTGGTTGGCCAAAAAGGGCGTATGCGTTTTTTCCTGAATATATTCAGGAAAAAACGCATACGCCCTTTTTGGCCAAGTGCATCATTGTGGACGTTCTGCCTCTTTTCCTATGCTTTCAATGCAATTCCAGTCTACCTCCTGAAATCGGTTTCCTGCAATTCTGCCCCGATTTCAAGTCCTCTTGGCAGCCTTACTTCAGTCTATTTTTGGACGATACCTGTCATTTATAACTCTGCAGGTTTGTGAATTACAGTGCCCCTGAGCTCCTTTCTTCAACTCGCTTTCTTTTGAGCTGGCCGCAACACTGCAGGATGACTTCAGGCCCTAATCTGGTTCCGGTACGGCACGCTGAGCCTTTGGTTATTTCCTCTTCCTGGTGGGAAATGAGAGTTAAATTTGCCCGTCCAGACACCTCCAGCTAGCCTCTCATTGGTTCTCACTATTCCTGTTCATCTTCCGCAGAAATTGCAAACTGGGCCAAACAGGAGGTTAAAGGGACTGACTCTCCAAGTGGGGAGAGTGTTAGTAAAGCGTCTGGAATGTTGCACCCGAGTACCAGGGGAGGAAAACTGAGACATATTTGAACACGTCTCCAGATCACATGGTTGATCATACTCTAGGTTCCACATGCATGTTTTAGCTGAAGGAAGAATACCTTAAACCTTGGTAGTTGAAACCCGTGGAATGCGTACCATGCAATATGACTTCAAAGGGTCTTCATTTGCTCACCGAACCTCTCCAATCCTATCACTGCTGCGTTTATGCCCCTGTACACATGCTTGATTCTCTTTCGGAGACATAGCAATCCATAGGTTTTAAGATACTTACTAGTCAGGTACATTCTTAGGCGTTTAATATGCAGTGTTGAGTCCATTTTGTTGAGCAAGGAGTAGCTCTTGTCTATTCCATATTTGGCTTAAGGAACTTTATCTGTGCTCATTTCAATCTCTGGTTTTATGCAGCACCCCAACTCACCTTTACCCTTAAGCAAGCATAAGTTGGTTTTCTAAATTTGAGACCCTGTTCTGTTCTGTAATTCAGTTCCTCTGGAGCCAAGTTTCCATTCCGTGTATTACTGATATCTTATGATGTTTCTTTTTCTGTGTGACTTATTTCAGTTAGAATCATCATACCTGAATCCACTCATTGTGCTGCTAAGGGCCTGATGACATAGATTTCATTGCTGAGTGATATTGCTTTGTAAGTGAATACCACAACTTCTTTATCCATTTTTCACTTTCTGCGATGTTGAACTTGTACTGTAAACGAGGTTCTTGTAAACAGAGCCGTTCCAAACTTTGGGGTGGCTGTGTCTTTTTGATTTTAATTTCCCTAAGCTATAGGACCATAAGTGGAAGTGCTCTAGGCTCTGTTGCTTTGTTTTTTAGATGTTTCAGGAAACACCATACACTTCTCCCGAGTGGTTGTTGGCAATTTACATCCCGCCCATCAGCATAACAAGGCTCCCAGTTCTCCATGGCCTGTCCTGCCTTTCTGGTTTTTACACTTTTTTCAGATGGCCCTTTTGACCGGGGGGAAGTGAGACTTCATTGTAGTGCAGATTTCCTTTGCAAGCTTGCTTGGTTGGCCAAAAAGGGCGTATGCGTTTTTTCCTGAATATATTCAGGAAAAAACGCATACGACCTTTTTGGCCAAGTGCATCATTGTGGACGTTCTGCCTCTTTTCCTATGCTTTCAATGCAATTCCAGTCTACCTCCTGAAATCGGTTTCCTGCAATTCTGCCCCGCTTTCAAGTCCTCTTGGCAGCCTTACTTCAGTCTATTTTTGGACGATAGCTGTCATTTATAACTCTGCAGGTTTGTGAATTACAGTGCCCCTGAGCTCCTTTCTTCAACTCGCTTTCTTTTGAGCTGGCCGCAACACCGCAGGATGGCTTCAGGCCCTAATCTGGTTCCGGTACGGCATGCTGAGCCTTTGGTTATTTCCTCTTCCTGGTGGGAAATGAGAGTTAAATTTGCCCGTCCAGACACCTCCAGCTAGCCTCTTATTGGTTCTCGCTATTCCTGTTCATCTTCCGCAGAAATTGCAAACTGGGTCAAACAGGAGGTTAAAGCACTGACTCTCCAAGTGGGGAGAGTGTTAGTAAAGCGTCTGGAATGTTGTACCCGAGTACCAGGGGAGGAAAACTGAGACATATTTGAACACGTCTCCCGATCACATGGTTGATCATACTCTAGGTTCCACATGCATGTTTTAGCTGAAGGAAGAATACCTTAAACCTGGGTAGTTGAAACCCGTGGAATGGGTACCATGCAATATGACTTCAAAGGGTCTTCATTTGCTCACCGAACCTCTCCAATCCTATCACTGCTGCGTTTATGCCCCTGTACACATGCTTGATTCTCTTTCAGAGACATAGTAATCCATAGGTTTTAAGATACTTACAAGTCAGGTACATACTTAGGCTTTTAATATGCGGTGTTGAGTCCATTTCGTTGAGCAAGGAGTAGCTCTTGTCTATTCCATATGTGGCTTAAGGAACTTTATCTGTGCTCATTTCAGTCTCTGGTTTTATGCAGCACCCCAACTCACCTTTCCCCTTAAGCAAGCATAAGTTGGTTTTCTAAATTTGAGACCCTGTTCTGTTCTGTAATTCAGTTCCTGTGTAGCCAAGTTTCCATTCCGTGTATTACTGATATCTTATGATGTTTCTTTTTCTGTGTGACTTATTTCAGTTAGAATCATCATACCTGAATCCACTCATTGTGCTGCTAAGGGCCTGATGACATAGATTTCATTGCTGAGTGATATTGCTTTGTAAGTGAATACCACAACTTCTTTATCCATTTTTCACTTTCTGCGATGTTGAACTTGTACTGTAAACGAGGTTCTTGTAAACAGAGCCGTTCCAAACTTTGGGGTGGCTGTGTCTTTTTGATTTTAATTTCCCTAAGCTATAGGACCATAAGTGGAAGTGCCCTAGGTTCTGTTGCTTTGTTTTTTAAATGTTTTAGGAAACACCATACACTTCTCCCGAGTGGTTGTTGGCAATTTACATCCCGCCCATCAGCATAACAAGGCTCCCAGTTCTCCATGGCCTGTCCTGCCTTTCTGGATTTTACATTTTTTTCAGATGGCCCTTTTGACCGGGGGGAAGTGAGACTTCATTGTAGTGCAGATTTCCTTTGCAAGCTTGCTTGGTTGGCCAAAAAGGGCGTATGCGTTTTTTCCTGAATATATTCAGGAAAAAACGCATACGCCCTTTTTGGCCAAGTGCATCATTGTGGACGTTCTGCCTCTTTTCCTATGCTTTCAATGCAATTCCAGTCTACCTCCTGAAATCGGTTTCCTGCAATTCTGCCCCGCTTTCAAGTCCTCTTGGCAGCCTTACTTCAGTCTATTTTTGGACGATAGCTGTCATTTATAACTCTGCAGGTTTGTGAATTACAGTGCCCCTGAGCTCCTTTCTTCAACTCGCTTTATTGTGACCTGGCCGCAACACCGCAGGATGGCTTCAGGCCCTAATCTGGTTCCGGCACTGCACGCTGAGCCTTTGGTTATTTCCTCTTCCTGGTGGGAAATGAGAGTTAAATTTGCCCGTCCAGACACCTCCAGCTAGTCTCTCATTGGTTCTCGCTATTCCTGTTCATCTTCCGCAGAAATTGCAAACTGGGCCAAACAGGAGGTTAAAGGCGCTGACTCTCCAAGTGGGGAGAGTGTTAGTAAAGCGTCTGGAATGTTGCACCCGAGTACCAGGGGAGGAAAACTGAGACATATTTGAACACGTCTCCCGTTCACATGGTTGATCATACTTGGGTTCCACATGCATGTTTTAGCTGAAGGAAGAATACCTTAAACCTGGAGAGTTAAGACCCGTGTAATGGGTACCATGCAATATGACTTCAAAGGGTCTTCATTTGCTCACCGAACCTCTCCAATCCTATCACTGCTGCGTTTATGCCCCTGTACACATGCTTGATTCTCTTTCGGAGACATAGCAATCCATAGGTTTTAAGATACTTACTAGTCAGGTACATTCTTAGGCGTTTAATATGCGGTGTTGAGTCCATTTCGTTGAGCAAGGAGTAGCTCTTGTCTATTCCATATTTGACTTAAGGAACTTTATCTGTGCTCATTTCAATCTCTGGTTTTATGCAGCACCCCAACTCACCTTTACCCTTAAGCAAGCATAAGTTGGTTTTCTAAATTTGAGACCCTGTTCTGTTCTGTAATTCAGTTCCTGTGTAGCCAAGTTTACATTCCGTGTATTACTGATATCTTATGATGTTTCTTTTTCTGTGTGACTTACTTCAGTTAGAATCATCATACCTGAATCCACTCATTGTGCTGCTAAGGGCCTGATGACACAGATTTCATTGCTGAGTGATATTGCTTTGTAACTAAATACCACAACTTCTTTATCCATTTTTCACTTTCTGCGATGTTGAACTTGTACTGTAAACGAGGTTCTTGTAAACAGAGCCGTTCCAAACTTTGGGGTGGCTGTGTCTTTTTGATTTTAATTTCCCTAAGCTATAGGACCATAAGTGGAAGTGCCCTAGGTTCTGTTGCTTTGTTTTTTAGATGTTTCAGGAAACACCATACACTTCTCCCGAGTGGTTGTTGGCAATTTACATCCCGCCCATCAGCATAACAAGGCTCCCAGTTCTCCATGGCCTGTCCTGCCTTTCTGGATTTTACACTTTTCTCAGATGGCCCTTTTGACCGGGGGGAAGTGAGACTTCATTGTAGTGCAGATTTCCTTTGCAAGCTTGCTTGGTTGGCCAAAAAGGGCGTATGCGTTTTTTCCTGAATATATTCAGGAAAAAACGCATACGCCCTTTTTGGCCAAGTGCATCATTGTGGACGTTCTGCCTCTTTTCCTATGCTTTCAATGCAATTCCAGTCTACCTCCTGAAATCGGTTTCCTGCAATTCTGCCCCGCTTTCAAGTCCTCTTGGCAGCCTTACTTCAGTCTATTTTTGGACGATAGCTGTCATTTATAACTCTGCAGGTTTGTGAATTACAGTGCCCCTGAGCTCCTTTCTTCAACTTGCTTTCTTTTGAGCTGGCCGCAACACCACAGGATGGCTTCAGGCCCTAATCTGGTTCCGGCACGGCACGCTGAGCCTTTGGTTATTTCCTCTTCCTGGTGGGAAATGAGAGTTAAATTTGCCCGTCCAGACACCTCCAGCTAGTCTCTCATTGGTTCTCGCTATTCCTGTTCATCTTCCGCAGAAATTGCAAACTGGGCCAAACAGGAGGTTAAAGGCGCTGACTCTCCAAGTGGGGAGAGTGTTAGTAAAGCGTCTGGAATGTTGCACCCGAGTACCAGGGGAGGAAAACTGAGACATATTTGAACACGTCTCCCGTTCACATGGTTGATCATACTTGGGTTCCACATGCATGTTTTAGCTGAAGGAAGAATACCTTAAACCTGGAGAGTTAAGACCCGTGTAATGGGTACCATGCAATATGACTTCAAAGGGTCTTCATTTGCTCACCGAACCTCTCTAATCCTATCACTGCTGCGTTTATGCCCCTGTACACATGCTTGATTCTCTTTCGGAGACATAGCAATCCATAGGTTTTAAGATACTTACTAGTCAGGTACATTCTTAGGCGCTTAATATGCGGTGTTGAGTCCATTTCGTTGAGCAAGGAGTAGCTCTTGTCTATTCCATATTTGACTTAAGGAACTTTATCTGTGCTCATTTCAATCTCTGGTTTTATGCAGCACCCCAACTCACCTTTCCCCTTAAGCAAGCATAAGTTGGTTTTCTAAATTTGAGACCCTGTTCTGTTCTGTAATTCAGTTCCTGTGTAGCCAAGTTTACATTCCGTGTATTACTGATATCTTATGATGTTTCTTTTTCTGTGTGACTTACTTCAGTTAGAATCATCATACCTGAATCCACTCATTGTGCTGCTAAGGGCCTGATGACACAGATTTCATTGCTGAGTGATATTGCTTTGTAACTAAATACCACAACTTCTTTATCCATTTTTCACTTTCTGCGATGTTGAACTTGTACTGTAAACGAGGTTCTTGTAAACAGAGCCGTTCCAAACTTTGGGGTGGCTGTGTCTTTTTGATTTTAATTTCCCTAAGCTATAGGACCATAAGTGGAAGTGCCCTAGGTTCTGTTGCTTTGTTTTTTAGATGTTTCAGGAAACACCATACACTTCTCCCGAGTGGTTGTTGGCAATTTACATCCCGCCCATCAGCATAACAAGGCTCCCTGTTCTCCATGGCCTGTCCTGCCTTTCTGGATTTTACACTTTTTTCAGATGGCCCTTTTGACCGGGGGGAAGTGAGACTTCATTGTAGTGCAGATTTCCTTTGCAAGCTTGCTTGGTTGGCCAAAAAGGGCGTATGCGTTTTTTCCTGAATATATTCAGGAAAAAACGCATACGCCCTTTTTGGCCAAGTGCATCATTGTGGACGTTCTGCCTCTTTTCCTATGCTTTCAATGCAATTCCAGTCTACCTCCTGAAATCGGTTTCCTGCAATTCTGCCCCGATTTCAAGTCCTCTTGGCAGCCTTACTTCAGTCTATTTTTGGACGATACCTGTCATTTATAACTCTGCAGGTTTGTGAATTACAGTGCCCCTGAGCTCCTTTCTTCAACTCGCTTTCTTTTGAGCTGGCCGCAACACTGCAGGATGACTTCAGGCCCTAATCTGGTTCCGGTACGGCACGCTGAGCCTTTGGTTATTTCCTCTTCCTGGTGGGAAATGAGAGTTAAATTTGCCCGTCCAGACACCTCCAGCTAGCCTCTCATTGGTTCTCACTATTCCTGTTCATCTTCCGCAGAAATTGCAAACTGGGCCAAACAGGAGGTTAAAGGGACTGACTCTCCAAGTGGGGAGAGTGTTAGTAAAGCGTCTGGAATGTTGCACCCGAGTACCAGGGGAGGAAAACTGAGACATATTTGAACACGTCTCCAGATCACATGGTTGATCATACTCTAGGTTCCACATGCATGTTTTAGCTGAAGGAAGAATACCTTAAACCTTGGTAGTTGAAACCCGTGGAATGCGTACCATGCAATATGACTTCAAAGGGTCTTCATTTGCTCACCGAACCTCTCCAATCCTATCACTGCTGCCTTTATGCCCCTGTACACATGCTTGATTCTCTTTCGGAGACATAGCAATCCATAGGTTTTAAGATACTTACTAGTCAGGTACATTCTTAGGCGTTTAATATGCGGTGTTGAGTCCATTTCGTTGAGCAAGGAGTAGCTCTTGTCTATTCCATATTTGGCTTAAGGAACTTTATCTGTGCTCATTTCAATCTCTGGTTTTATGCAGCACCCCAACTCACCTTTACCCTTAAGCAAGCATAAGTTGGTTTTCTAAATTTGAGACCCTGTTCTGTTCTGTAATTCAGTTCCTCTGGAGCCAAGTTTCCATTCCGTGTATTACTGATATCTTATGATGTTTCTTTTTCTGTGTGACTTATTTCAGTTAGAATCATCATACCTGAATCCACTCATTGTGCTGCTAAGGGCCTGATGACATAGATTTCATTGCTGAGTGATATTGCTTTGTAAGTGAATACCACAACTTCTTTATCCATTTTTCACTTTCTGCGATGTTGAACTTGTACTGTAAACGAGGTTCTTGTAAACAGAGCCGTTCCAAACTTTGGGGTGGCTGTGTCTTTTTGATTTTAATTTCCCTAAGCTATAGGACCATAAGTGGAAGTGCCCTAGGCTCTGTTGCTTTGTTTTTTAGATGTTTCAGGAAACACCATACACTTCTCCCGAGTGGTTGTTGGCAATTTACATCCCGCCCATCAGCATAACAAGGCTCCCAGTTCTCCATGGCCTGTCCTGCCTTTCTGGTTTTTACACTTTTTTCAGATGGCCCTTTTGACCGGGGGGAAGTGAGACTTCATTGTAGTGCAGATTTCCTTTGCAAGCTTGCTTGGTTGGCCAAAAAGGGCGTATGCGTTTTTTCCTGAATATATTCAGGAAAAAACGCATACGACCTTTTTGGCCAAGTGCATCATTGTGGACGTTCTGCCTCTTTTCCTATGCTTTCAATGCAATTCCAGTCTACCTCCTGAAATCGGTTTCCTGCAATTCTGCCCCGCTTTCAAGTCCTCTTGGCAGCCTTACTTCAGTCTATTTTTGGACGATAGCTGTCATTTATAACTCTGCAGGTTTGTGAATTACAGTGCCCCTGAGCTCCTTTCTTCAACTCGCTTTCTTGTGACCTGGCCGCAACACCGCAGGATGGCTTCAGGCCCTAATCTGGTTCCGGCACGGCATGCTGAGCCTTTGGTTAATTCCTCTTCCTGGTGGGAAATGAGAGTTAAATTTGCCCGTCCAGACACCTCCAGCTAGCCTCTCATTGGTTCTCGCTATTCCTGTTCATCTTCCGCAGAAATTGCAAACTGGGCCAAACAGGAGGTTAAAGGGACTGACTCTCCAAGAGGGGAGAGTATTAGTAAAGCGTCTGGAATGTTGCACCCGAGTACCAGGGGAGGAAAACTGAGACATATTTGAACACGTCTCCCGATCACATGGTTGATCATACTCTAGGTTCCACATGCATGTTTTAGCTGAAGGAAGAATACCTTAAACCTGGGTAGTTGAAACCCGTGGAATGGGTACCATGCAATATGACTTCAAAGGGTCTTCATTTGCTCACCGAACCTCTCCAATCCTATCACTGCTGCGTTTATGCCCCTGTACACATGCTTGATTCTCTTTCGGAGACATAGCAATCCATAGGTTTTAAGATACTTACTAGTCAGGTACATTCTTAGGCGTTTAATATGGGGTGTTGAGTCCATTTCGTTGAGCAAGGAGTAGCTCTTGTCTATTCCATATTTGGCTTAAGGAACTTTATCTGTGCTCATTTCAATCTCTGGTTTTATGCAGCACCCCAACTCACCTTTACCCTTAAGCAAGCATAAGTTGGTTTTCTAAATTTGAGACCCTGTTCTGTTCTGTAATTCAGTTCCTGTGTAGCCAAGTTTACATTCCGTGTATTACTGATATCTTATGATGTTTCTTTTTCTGTGTGACTTATTTCAGTGAGAATCATCATACCTGAATCCACTCATTGTGCTGCTAAGGGCCTGATGACACAGATTTCATTGCTGAGTGATATTGCTTTGTAAGTAAATACCACATCTTCTTTATCCATTTTTCACTTTCTGCGATGTTGAACTTGTACTGTAAACGAGGTTCTTGTAAACAGAGCCGTTCCAAACTTTGGGGTGGCTGTGTCTTTTTGATTTTAATTTCCCTAAGCTATAGGACCATAAGTGGAAGTGCCCTAGGTTCTGTTGCTTTGTTTTTTAGATGTTTCAGGAAACACCATACACTTCTCCCGAGTGGTTGTTGGCAATTTACATCCCGCCCATCAGCATAACAAGGCTCCCTGTTCTCCATGGCCTGTCCTGCCTTTCTGGATTTTACACTTTTTTCAGATGGCCCTTTTGACCGGGGGGAAGTGAGACTTCATTGTAGTGCAGATTTCCTTTGCAAGCTTGCTTGGTTGGCCAAAAAGGGCGTATGCGTTTTTTCCTGAATATATTCAGGAAAAAACGCATACGCCCTTTTTGGCCAAGTGCATCATTGTGGACGTTCTGCCTCTTTTCCTATGCTTTCAATGCAATTCCAGTCTACCTCCTGAAATCGGTTTCCTGCAATTCTGCCCCGCTTTCAAGTCCTCTTGGCAGCCTTACTTCAGTCTATTTTTGGACGATAGCTGTCATTTATAACTCTGCAGGTTTGTGAATTACAGTGCCCCTGAGCTCCTTTCTTCAACTTGCTTTCTTTTGAGCTGGCCGCAACACCACAGGATGGCTTCAGGCCCTAATCTGGTTCCGGCACGGCACGCTGAGCCTTTGGTTATTTCCTCTTCCTGGTGGGAAATGAGAGTTAAATTTGCCCGTCCAGACACCTCCAGCTAGTCTCTCATTGGTTCTCGCTATTCCTGTTCATCTTCCGCAGAAATTGCAAACTGGGCCAAACAGGAGGTTAAAGGCGCTGACTCTCCAAGTGGGGAGAGTGTTAGTAAAGCGTCTGGAATGTTGCACCCGAGTACCAGGGGAGGAAAACTGAGACATATTTGAACACGTCTCCCGTTCACATGGTTGATCATACTTGGGTTCCACATGCATGTTTTAGCTGAAGGAAGAATACCTTAAACCTGGAGAGTTAAGACCCGTGTAATGGGTACCATGCAATATGACTTCAAAGGGTCTTCATTTGCTCACCGAACCTCTCCAATCCTATCACTGCTGCGTTTATGCCCCTGTACACATGCTTGATTCTCTTTCGGAGACATAGCAATCCATAGGTTTTAAGATACTTACTAGTCAGGTACATTCTTAGGCGCTTAATATGCGGTGTTGAGTCCATTTCGTTGAGTAAGGAGTAGCTCTTGTCTATTCCATATTTGACTTAAGGAACTTTATCTGTGCTCATTTCAATCTCTGGTTCTATGCAGCACCCCAACTCACCTTTCCCCTTAAGCAAGCATAAGTTGGTTTTCTAAATTTGAGACCCTGTTCTGTTCTGTAATTCAGTTCCTGTGTAGCCAAGTTTAAATTCCGTGTATTACTGATATCTTATGATGTTTCTTTTTCTGTGTGACTTACTTCAGTTAGAATCATCATACCTGAATCCACTCATTGTGCTGCTAAGGGCCTGATGACACAGATTTCATTGCTGAGTGATATTGCTTTGTAAGTAAATACCACAACTTCTTTATCCATTTTTCACTTTCTGCGATGTTGAACTTGTACTGTAAACGAGGTTCTTGTAAACAGAGCCGTTCCAAACTTTGGGGTGGCTGTGTCTTTTTGATTTTAATTTCCCTAAGCTATAGGACCATAAGTGGAAGTGCCCTAGGTTCTGTTGCTTTGTTTTTTAGATGTTTCAGGAAACACCATACACTTCTCCCGAGTGGTTGTTGGCAATTTACATCCCGCCCATCAGCATAACAAGGCTCCCTGTTCTCCATGGCCTGTCCTGCCTTTCTGGATTTTACACTTTTTTCAGATGGCCCTTTTGACCGGGGGGAAGTGAGACTTCATTGTAGTGCAGATTTCCTTTGCAAGCTTGCTTGGTTGGCCAAAAAGGGCGTATGCGTTTTTTCCTGAATATATTCAGGAAAAAACGCATACGCCCTTTTTGGCCAAGTGCATCATTGTGGACGTTCTGCCTCTTTTCCTATGCTTTCAATGCAATTCCAGTCTACCTCCTGAAATCGGTTTCCTGCAATTCTGCCCCGATTTCAAGTCCTCTTGGCAGCCTTACTTCAGTCTATTTTTGGACGATACCTGTCATTTATAACTCTGCAGGTTTGTGAATTACAGTGCCCCTGAGCTCCTTTCTTCAACTCGCTTTCTTTTGAGCTGGCCGCAACACTGCAGGATGACTTCAGGCCCTAATCTGGTTCCGGTACGGCACGCTGAGCCTTTGGTTATTTCCTCTTCCTGGTGGGAAATGAGAGTTAAATTTGCCCGTCCAGACACCTCCAGCTAGCCTCTCATTGGTTCTCACTATTCCTGTTCATCTTCCGCAGAAATTGCAAACTGGGCCAAACAGGAGGTTAAAGGGACTGACTCTCCAAGTGGGGAGAGTGTTAGTAAAGCGTCTGGAATGTTGCACCCGAGTACCAGGGGAGGAAAACTGAGACATATTTGAACACGTCTCCAGATCACATGGTTGATCATACTCTAGGTTCCACATGCATGTTTTAGCTGAAGGAAGAATACCTTAAACCTGGAGAGTTGAGACCCGTGGAATGGGTACCATGCAATATGACTTCAAAGGGTCTTCATTTGCTCACCGAACCTCTCCAATCCTATCACTGCTGCGTTTATGCCCCTGTACACATGCTTGATTCTCTTTCGGAGACATAGCAATCCATAGGTTTTAAGATACTTACTAGTCAGGTACATTCTTAGGCGTTTAATATGCGGTGTTGAGTCCATTTTGTTGAGCAAGGAGTAGCTCTTGTCTATTCCATATTTGGCTTAAGGAACTTTATCTGTGCTCATTTCAATCTCTGGTTTTATGCAGCACCCCAACTCACCTTTACCCTTAAGCAAGCATAAGTTGGTTTTCTAAATTTGAGACCCTGTTCTGTTCTGTAATTCAGTTCCTCTGGAGCCAAGTTTCCATTCCGTGTATTACTGATATCTTATGATGTTTCTTTTTCTGTGTGACTTATTTCAGTTAGAATCATCATACCTGAATCCACTCATTGTGCTGCTAAGGGCCTGATGACACAGATTTCATTGCTGAGTGATATTGCTTTGTAAGTGAATACCACAACTTCTTTATCCATTTTTCACTTTCTGCGATGTTGAACTTGTACTGTAAACGAGGTTCTTGTAAACAGAGCCATTCCAAACTTTGGGGTGGCTGTGTCTTTTTGATTTTAATTTCCCTAAGCTATAGGACCATAAGTGGAAGTGCCCTAGGCTCTGTTGCTTTGTTTTTTAGATGTTTCAGGAAACACCATACACTTCTCCCGAGTGGTTGTTGGCAATTTACATCCCGCCCATCAGCATAACAAGGCTCCCTGTTCTCCATGGCCTGTCCTGCCTTTCTGGATTTTACACTTTTTTCAGATGGCCCTTTTGACCGGGGGGAAGTGAGACTTCATTGTAGTGCAGATTTCCTTTGCAAGCTTGCTTTGGTTGGCCAAAAAGGGCGTATGCGTTTTTTCCTGAATATATTCAGGAAAAAACGCATACGCCCTTTTTGGCCAAGTGCATCATTGTGGACGTTCTGCCTCCTTTCCTATGCTTTCAATGCAATTCCAGTCTACCTCCTGAAATCGGTTTCCTGCAATTCTGCCCCGCTTTCAAGTCCTCTTGGCAGCCTTACTTCAGTCTATTTTTGGACGATAGCTGTCATTTATAACTCTGCAGGTTTGTGAATTACAGTGCCCCTGAGCTCCTTTCTTCAACTCGCTGTCTTTTGAGCTGGCCGCAACACCGCAGGATGGCTTCAGGCCCTAATCTGGTTCCGGCCCGGCATGCTGAGCCTTTGGTTAATTCCTCTTCCTGGTGGGAAATGAGAGTTAAATTTGCCCGTCCAGACACCTCCAGCTAGCCTCTCATTGGTTCTCGCTATTCCTGTTCATCTTCCACAGAAATTGCAAACTGGGCCAAACAGGAGGTTAAAGGGACTGACTCTCCAAGTGGGGAGAGTGTTAGTAAAGCGTCTGGAATGTTGCACCCGAGTACCAGGGGAGGAAAACTGAGACATATTTGAACACGTCTCCCGATCACATGGTTGATCATACTCTAGGTTCCACATGCATGTTTTAGCTGAAGGAAGAATACCTTAAACCTGGGTAGTTGAAACCCGTGGAATGGGTACCATGCAATATGACTTCAAAGGGTCTTCATTTGCTCACCGAACCTCTCCAATCCTATCACTGCTGCGTTTATGCCCCTGTATACATGCTTTATTCTCTTTCGGAGACATAGCAATCCATAGGTTTTAAGATACTTACTAGTCAGGTACATTCTAAGGCGTTTAATATGCGGTGTTGAGTCCATTTCGTTGAGCAAGGAGTAGCTCTTGTCTATTCCATATTTGGCTTAAGGAACTTTATCTGTGCTCATTTCAGTCTCTGGTTTTATGCTGCACCCTAACTCACCTTTACCCTTAAGCAAGAATAAAGTTGGTTTTCTAAATTTGAGAACCTGTTCTGTTCTGTAATTCAGTTCCTGTGTAGCCAAGTTTCCATTCCGTGTATTACTGATATCTTATGATGTTTCTTTTTCTGTGTGACTTATTTCAGTTAGAATCATCATACCTGAATCCACTCATTGTGCTGCTAAGGGCCTGATGACACAGATTTCATTGCTGAGTGATATTGCTTTGTAAGTAAATACCACAACTTCTTTATCCATTTTTCACTTTCTGCGATGTTGAACTTGTACTGTAAACGAGGTTCTTGTAAACAGAGCCGTTCCAAACTTTGGGGTGGCTGTGTCTTTTTGATTTTAATTTCCCTAAGCTATAGGACCATAAGTGGAAGTGCCCTAGGTTCTGTTGCTTTGTTTTTTAGATGTTTCAGGAAACACCATACACTTCTCCCGAGTGGTTGTTGGCAATTTACATCCCGCCCATCAGCATAACAAGGCTCCTAGTTCTCCATGGCCTGTCCTGCCTTTCTGGATTTTACACTTTTTTCAGATGGCCCTTTTGACCGGGGGGAAGTGAGACTTCATTGTAGTGCAGATTTCCTTTGCAAGCTTGCTTGGTTGGCCAAAAAGGGCGTATGCGTTTTTTCCTGAATATATTCAGGAAAAAACGCATACGCCCTTTTTGGCCAAGTGCATCATTGTGGACGTTCTGCCTCTTTTCCTATGCTTTCAATGCAATTCCAGTCTACCTCCTGAAATCGGTTTCCTGCAATTCTGCCCCACTTTCAAGTCCTCTTGGCAGCCTTACTTCAGTCTATTTTTGGACGATAGCTGTCATTTATAACTCTGCAGGTTTGTGAATTACAGGGCCCCTGAGCTCCTTTCTTCAACTCGCTTTCTTGTGACCTGGCCGCAACACCGCAGGATGGCTTCAGGCCCTAATCTGGTTCCGGCACGGCACGCTGAGCCTTTGGTTATTTCCTCTTCCTGGTGGGAAATGAGAGTTAAATTTGGCCGTCCAGACACCTCCAGCTAGTCTCTCATTGGTTCTCGCTATTTCTGTTCATCTTCCGCAGAAATTGCAAACTGTGCCAAACAGGAGTTTAAAGTGCCTGACTCTTCAAGTCAGGAGAGTGTTAGTAAAGCGTCTGGAATGTTGCACCCGAGTACCAGGGGAGGAAAACTGAGACATATTTGAACACGTCTCCCGTTCACATGGTTGATCATACTTGGGTTCCACATGCATGTTTTAGCTGAAGGAAGAATACCTTAAACCTGGAGAGTTAAGACCCGTGTAATGGGTACCATGCAATATGACTTCAAAGGGTCTTCATTTGCTCACCGAACCTCTCCAATCCTATCACTGCTGCGTTTATGCCCCTGTACACATGCTTGATTCTCTTTCGGAGACATAGCAATCCATAGGTTTTAAGATACTTACTAGTCAGGTACATTCTTAGGCGTTTAATATGCGGTGTTGAGTCCATTTCGTTGAGCAAGGAGTAGCTCTTGTCTATTCCATATTTGACTTAAGGAACTTTATCTGTGCTCATTTCAATCTCTGGTTTATGCAGCACCCCAACTCACCTTTACCCTTAAGGAAGCATAAGTTGGTTTTCTAAATTTGAGACCCTGTTCTGTTCTGTAATTCAGTTCCTGTGTAGCCAAGTTTACATTCCGTGTATTACTGATATCTTATGATGTTTCTTTTTCTGTGTGACTTACTTCAGTTAGAATCATCATACCTGAATCCACTCATTGTGCTGTTAATGGCCTGATGACACAGATTTCATTGCTGAGTGATATTGCTTTGTAAGTAAATACCACAACTTCTTTCCATTTTTCACTTTCTGCGATGTTGAACTTGTACTGTAAACGAGGTTCTTGTAAACAGAGCCGTTCCAAACTTTGGGGTGGCTGTGTCTTTTTGATTTTAATTTCCCTAAGCTATAGGACCATAAGTGGAAGTGCCCTAGGTTCTGTTGCTTTGTTTTTTAGATGTTTCAGGAAACACCATACACTTCTCCCGAGTGGTTGTTGGCAATTTACATCCCGCCCATCAGCATAACAAGGCTCCTAGTTCTCCATGGCCTGTCCTGCCTTTCTGGATTTTACACTTTTTTCAGATGGCCCTTTTGACCGGGGGGAAGTGAGACTTCATTGTAGTGCAGATTTCCTTTGCAAGCTTGCTTGGTTGGCCAAAAAGGGCGTATGCGTTTTTTCCTGAATATATTCAGGAAAAAACGCATACGCCCTTTTTGGCCAAGTGCATCATTGTGGACGTTCTGCCTCTTTTCCTATGCTTTCAATGCAATTCCAGTCTACCTCCTGAAATCGGTTTCCTGCAATTCTGCCCCACTTTCAAGTCCTCTTGGCAGCCTTACTTCAGTCTATTTTTGGACGATAGCTGTCATTTATAACTCTGCAGGTTTGTGAATTACAGGGCCCCTGAGCTCCTTTCTTCAACTCGCTTTCTTGTGACCTGGCCGCAACACCGCAGGATGGCTTCAGGCCCTAATCTGGTTCCGGCACGGCACGCTGAGCCTTTGGTTATTTCCTCTTCCTGGTGGGAAATGAGAGTTAAATTTGGCCGTCCAGACACCTCCAGCTAGTCTCTCATTGGTTCTCGCTATTTCTGTTCATCTTCCGCAGAAATTGCAAACTGTGCCAAACAGGAGTTTAAAGGGCCTGACTCTCCAAGTCAGGAGAGTGTTAGTAAAGCGTCTGGAATGTTGCACCCGAGTACCAGGGGAGGAAAACTGAGACATATTTGAACACGTCTCCCGTTCACATGGTTGATCATACTTGGGTTCCACATGCATGTTTTAGCTGAAGGAAGAATACCTTAAACCTGGAGAGTTAAGACCCGTGTAATGGGTACCATGCAATATGACTTCAAAGGGTCTTCATTTGCTCACCGAACCTCTCCAATCCTATCACTGCTGCGTTTATGCCCCTGTACACATGCTTGATTCTCTTTCGGAGACATAGCAATCCATAGGTTTTAAGATACTTACTAGTCAGGTACATTCTTAGGCGTTTAATATGCGGTGTTGAGTCCATTTCGTTGAGCAAGGAGTAGCTCTTGTCTATTCCATATTTGGCTTAAGGAACTTTATCTGTGCTCATTTCAATCTCTGGTTTATGCAGCACCCCAACTCACCTTTACCCTTAAGGAAGCATAAGTTGGTTTTCTAAATTTGAGACCCTGTTCTGTTCTGTAATTCAGTTCCTGTGTAGCCAAGTTTACATTCCGTGTATTACTGATATCTTATGATGTTTCTTTTTCTGTGTGACTTACTTCAGTTAGAATCATCATACCTGAATCCACTCATTGTGCTGTTAATGGCCTGATGACACAGATTTCATTGCTGAGTGATATTGCTTTGTAAGTAAATACCACAACTTCTTTCCATTTTTCACTTTCTGCGATGTTGAACTTGTACTGTAAACGAGGTTCTTGTAAACAGAGCCGTTCCAAACTTTGGGGTGGCTGTGTCTTTTTGATTTTAATTTCCCTAAGCTATAGGACCATAAGTGGAACTGCCCTAGGTTCTGTTGCTTTGTTTTTTAGATGTTTCAGGAAACACCATACACTTCTCCCGAGTGGTTGTTGGCAATTTACATCCCGCCCATCAGCATAACAAGGCTCCCAGTTCTCCATGGCCTGTCCTGCCTTTCTGGATTTTACACTTTTTTCAGATGGCCCTTTTGACCGGGGGGAAGTGAGACTTCATTGTAGTGCAGATTTCCTTTGCAAGCTTGCTTGGTTGGCCAAAAAGGGCGTATGCGTTTTTTCCTGAATATATTCAGGAAAAAACGCATACGCACTTTTTGCCCAAGTGCATCATTGTGGACGTTCTGCCTCTTTTCCTATGTTTTCAATGCAATTCCAGTCTACCTCCTGAAATCGGTTTCCTGCAATTCTGCCCCGCTTTCAAGTCCTCTTGGCAGCCTTACTTCAGTCTATTTTTGGACGATAGCTGTCATTTATAACCCTGCAGGTTTGTGAATTACAGTGCCCCTGAGCTCCTTTCTTCAACTCGCTTTCTTTTGAGCTGGCTGCAACACCGCAGGATGGCTTCAGGCCCTAATCTGGGTCCGGTACGGCACGCTGAGCCTTTGGTTATTTCCTCTTCCTGGTGGGAAATGAGAGTTAAATTTGCCCGTCCAGACACCTCCAGCTAGCCTCTCATTGGTTCTCGCTATTCCTGTTCATCTTCCGCAGAAATTGCAAACTGGGCCAAACAGGAGGTTAAAGGCACTGACTCTCCAAGTGGGGAGAGTGTTAGTAAAGCGTCTGGAATGTTGCACCCGAGTACCAGGGGAGGAAAACTGAGACATATTTGAACACGTCTCCCGTTCACATGGTTGATCATACTTGGGTTCCACATGCATGTTTTAGCTGAAGGAAGAATACCTTAAACCTGGAGAGTTGAGACCCGTGGAATGGGTACCATGCAATATGACTTCAAAGGGTCTTCATTTGCTCACCGAACCTCTCCAATCCTATCACTGCTGCGTTTATGCCCCTGTACACATGCTTGATTCTCTTTCGGAGACATAGCAATCCATAGGTTTTACGATACTTACTAGTCAGGTACATTCTTAGGCGTTTAATATGCGGTGTTGAATCCATTTCGTTGAGCAAGGAGTAGCTCTTGTCTATTCCATATTTGACTTAAGGAACTTTATCTGTGCTCATTTCAATCTCTGGTTTTATGCAGCACCCCAACTCACCTTTACCCTTAAGCAAGCATAAGTTGGTTTTCTAAATTTGAGACCCTGTTCTGTTCTGTAATTCAGTTCCTGTGTAGCCAAGTTTCCATTCCGTGTATTACTGATATCTTATGATGTTTCTTTTTCTGTGTGACTTATTTCAGTTAGAATCATCATACCTGAATCCACTCATTGTGATGCTAAGGGCCTGATGACATAGATTTCATTGCTGAGTGATATTGCTTTGTAAGTAAATACCACAACTTCTTTATCCATTTTTCACTTTCTGCGATGTTGAACTTGTACTGTAAACGAGGTTCTTGTAAACAGAGCCATTCCAAACTTTGGGGTGGCTGTGTCTTTTTGATTTTAATTTCCCTAAGCTATAAGACCATAAGTGGCAGTGCCCTAGGCTCTGTTGCTTTGTTTTTTAGATGTTTCAGGAAACACCATACACTTCTCCCGAGTGTCTGTTGGCAATTTACATCCCGCCCATCAGCATAACAAGGCTCCCAGTTCTCCATGGCCTGTCCTGCCTTTCTGGATTTTACACTTTTTTCAGATGGCCCTTTTGACCGGGGGGAAGTGAGACTTCATTGTAGTGCAGATTTCCTTTGCAAGCTTGCTTGGTTGGCCAAAAAGGGCGTATGCGTTTTTTCCTGAATATATTCAGGAAAAAACGCATACGCCCTTTTTGGCCAAGTGCATCATTGTGGACGTTCTGCCTCCTTTCCTATGCTTTCAATGCAATTCCAGTCTACCTCCTGAAATCGGTTTCCTGCAATTCTGCCCCGCTTTCAAGTCCTCTTGGCAGCCTTACTTCAGTCTATTTTTGGACGATAGCTGTCATTTATAACTCTGCAGGTTTGTGAATTACAGTGCCCCTGAGCTCCTTTCTTCAACTCGCTTTCTTGTGACCTGGCCGCAACACCGCAGGATGGCTTCAGGCCCTAATCTGGTTCCGGCCCGGCATGCTGAGCCTTTGGTTAATTCCTCTTCCTGGTGGGAAATGAGAGTTAAATTTGCCCGTCCAGACACCTCCAGCTAGTCTCTCATTGGTTCTCGCTATTCCTGTTCATCTTCCGCAGAAATTGCAAACTGGGCCAAACAGGAGGTTAAAGGCGCTGACTCTCCAAGTGGGGAGAGTGTTAGTAAAGCGTCTGGAATGTTGCACCCGAGTACCAGGGGAGGAAAACTGAGACATATTTGAACACGTCTCCCGTTCACATGGTTGATCATACTTGGGTTCCACATGCATGTTTTAGCTGAAGGAAAAATACCTTAAACCTGGAGAGTTGAGACCCGTGGAATGGGTACCATGCAATATGACTTCAAAGGGTCTTCATTTGCTCACCGAACCTCTCCAATCCTATCACTGCTGCGTTTATGCCCCTGTACACATGCTTGATTCTCTTTTGGAGACATAGCAATCCATAGGTTTTAAGATACTTACTAGTCAGGTACATTCTTAGGCGTTTAATATGCGGTGTTGAGTCCATTTCGTTGAGCAAGGAGTAGCTCTTGTCTATTCCATATTTGACTTAAGGAACTTTATCTGTGCTCATTTCAATCTCTGGTTTATGCAGCACCCCAACTCACCTTTCCCCTTAAGCAAGCATAAGTTGGTTTTCTAAATTTGAGACCCTGTTCTGTTCTGTAATTCAGTTTCTGTGTATCCAAGTTTACATTCCGTGTGTTACTGATATCTTATGATGTTTCTTTTTCTGTGTGACTTATTTCAGTTAGAATCATCATACCTGAATCCACTCATTGTGCTGCTAAGGGCCTGATGACATAGATTTCATTGCTGAGTGATATTGCTTTGTAAGTGAATACCACAACTTCTTTATCCATTTTTCACTTTCTGTGATGTTGAACTTGTACTGTAAACGAGGTTCTTGTAAACAGAGCCGTTCCAAACTTTGGGGTGGCTGTTTCTTTTTGATTTTAATTTCCCTAAGCTATAGGACCATAAGTGGAAGTGCCCTAGGTTCTGTTGCTTTGTTTTTTAGATGTTTCAGGAAACACCATACACTTCTCCCGAGTGGTTGTTGGCAATTTACATCCCGCCCATCAGCATAACAAGGCTCCCAGTTCTCCATGGCCTGTCCTGCCTTTCTGGATTTTACACTTTTTTCAGATGGCCCTTTTGACCGGGGGGAAGTGAGACTTCATTGTAGTGCAGATTTCCTTTGCAAGCTTGCTTGGTTGGCCAAAAAGGGTGTATGCGTTTTTTATTCCTGTTCATCTTCCGCAGAAATTGCAAACTGGGCCAAACAGGAGGTTAAAGGCGCTGACTCTCCAAGTGGGGAGAGTGTTAGTAAAGCGTCTGGAATGTTGCACCCGAGTACCAGGGGAGGAAAACTGAGACATATTTGAACACGTCTCCCATTCACATGGTTGATCATACTTGGGTTCCACATGCATGTTTTAGCTGAAGGAAGAATACCTTAAACCTGGAGAGTTGAGACCCGTGGAATGGGTACCATGCAATATGACTTCAAAGGGTCTTCATTTGCTCACCGAACCTCTCCAATCCTATCACTGCTGCGTTTATGCCCCTGTACACATGCTTGATTCTCTTTTGGAGACATAGCAATCTATAGGTTTTACGATACTTACTAGTCAGGTACATTCTTAGGCGTTTAATATGCGGTGTTGAGTCCATTTCGTTGAGCAAGGAGTAGCTCTTGTCTATTCCATATTTGACTTAAGGAACTTTATCTGTGCTCATTTCAATCTCTGGTTTTATGCAGCACCCCAACTCACCTTTACCCTTAAGCAAGCATAAGTTGGTTTTCTAAATTTGAGACCCTGTTCTGTTCTGTAATTCAGTTCCTGTGTAGCCAAGTTTCCATTCCGTGTATTACTGATATCTTATGATGTTTCTTTTTCTGTGTGACTTATTTCAGTTAGAATCATCATACCTGAATCCACTCATTGTGCTGCTAAGGGCCTGATGACATAGATTTCATTGCTGAGTGATATTGCTTTGTAAGTAAATACCACAACTTCTTTATCCATTTTTCACTTTCTGCGATGTTGAACTTGTACTGTAAACGAGGTTCTTGTAAACAGAGGCGTCCCAAACTTTGGGGTGGCTGTGTCTTTTTGATTTTAATTTCCCTAAGCTATAAGACCATAAGTGGCAGTGCCCTAGGCTCTGTTGCTTTGTTTTTTAGATGTTTCAGGAAACACCATACACTTCTCCCGAGTGTCTGTTGGCAATTTACATCCCGCCCATCAGCATAACAAGGCTCCCAGTTCTCCATGGCCTGTCCTGCCTTTCTGGATTTTACACTTTTTTCAGATGGCCCTTTTGACCGGGGGGAAGTGAGACTTCATTGTAGTGCAGATTTCCTTTGCAAGCTTGCTTGGTTGGCCAAAAAGGGCGTATGCGTTTTTTCCTGAATATATTCAGGAAAAAACGCATACGCCCTTTTTGGCCAAGTGCATCATTGTGGACGTTCTGCCTCTTTTCCTATGCTTTCAATGCAATTCCAGTCTACCTCCTGAAATCGGTTTCCTGCAATTCTGCCCCGCTTTCAAGTCCTCTTGGCAGCCTTACTTCAGTCTACTTTTGGACGATAGCTGTCATTTATAACTCTGCAGGTTTGTGAATTACAGTGCCCCTGAGCTCCTTTCTTCAACTCGCTTTCTTTTGAGCTGGCCGCAACACCGCAGGATGGCTTCAGGCCCTAATCTGGTTCCGGTACGGCACGCTGAGCCTTTGGTTATTTCCTCTTCCTGGTGGGAAGTGATAGTTAAATTTGCCCGTCCAGACACCTCCAGCTAGCCTCTCATTTGTTCTCGCTATTCCTGTTCATCTTCCGCAGAAATTGCAAACTGGGCCAAACAGGAGGTTAATGGCGCTGACTCTCCAAGTGGGGAGAGTGTTAGTAAAGCGTCTGGAATGTTGCACCCGAGTACCAGGGGAGGAAAACTGAGACATATTTGAACACGTCTCCCGTTCACATGGTTGATCATACTTGGGTTCCACATGCATGTTTTAGCTGAAGGAAGAATACCTTAAACCTGGAGAGTTGAGACCCGTGGAATGGGTACCATGCAATATGACTTCAAAGGGTCTTCATTTGCTCACCGAACCTCTCCAATCCTATCACTGCTGCGTTTATGCCCCTGTACACATGCTTGATTCTCTTTTGGAGACATAGCAATCCATAGGTTTTACGATACTTACTAGTCAGGTACATTCTTAGGCGTTTAATATGCGGTGTTGAGTCCATTTCGTTGAGCAAGGAGTAGCTCTTGTCTATTCCTTATTTGACTTAAGGAACTTTATCTGTGCTCATTTCAATCTCTGGTTTTATGCAGCACCCCAACTCACCTTTACCCTTAAGCAAGCATAAGTTGGTTTTCTAAATTTGAGACCCTGTTCTGTTCTGTAATTCAGTTCCTGTGTAGCCAAGTTTCCATTCCGTGTATTACTGATATCTTATGATGTTTCTTTTTCTGTGTGACTTATTTCAGTTAGAATCATCATACCTGAATCCACTCATTGTGATGCTAAGGGCCTGATGACATAGATTTCATTGCTGAGTGATATTGCTTTGTAAGTAAATACCACAACTTCTTTATCCATTTTTCACTTTCTGCGATGTTGAACTTGTACTGTAAACGAGGTTCTTGTAAACAGAGGCGTCCCAAACTTTGGGGTGGCTGTGTCTTTTTGATTTTAATTTCCCTAAGCTATAAGACCATAAGTGGCAGTGCCCTAGGCTCTGTTGCTTTGTTTTTTAGATGTTTCAGGAAACACCATACACTTCTCCCGAGTGTCTGTTGGCAATTTACATCCCGCCCATCAGCATAACAAGGCTCCCAGTTCTCCATGGCCTGTCCTGCCTTTCTGGATTTTACACTTTTTTCAGATGGCCCTTTTGACCGGGGGGAAGTGAGACTTCATTGTAGTGCAGATTTCCTTTGCAAGCTTGCTTGGTTGGCCAAAAAGGGCGTATGCGTTTTTTCCTGAATATATTCAGGAAAAAACGCATACGCCCTTTTTGGCCAAGTGCATCATTGTGGACGTTCTGCCTCTTTTCCTATGCTTTCAATGCAATTCCAGTCTACCTCCTGAAATCGGTTTCCTGCAATTCTGCCCCGCTTTCAAGTCCTCTTGGCAGCCTTACTTCAGTCTATTTTTGGACGATAGCTGTCATTTATAACTCTGCAGGTTTGTGAATTACAGTGCCCCTGAGCTCCTTTCTTCAACTCGCTTTCTTTTGAGCTGGCCGCAACACCGCAGGATGGCTTCAGGCCCTAATCTGGTTCCGGTACGGCACGCTGAGCCTTTGGTTATTTCCTCTTCCTGGTGGGAAGTGAGAGTTAAATTTGCCCGTCCAGACACCTCCAGCTAGCCTCTCATTTGTTCTCGCTATTCCTGTTCATCTTCCGCAGAAATTGCAAACTGGGCCAAACAGGAGGTTAAAGGCGCTGACTCTCCAAGTGGGGAGAGTGTTAGTAAAGCGTCTGGAATGTTGCACCCGAGTACCAGGGGAGGAAAACTGAGACATATTTGAACACGTCTCCCGTTCACATGGTTGATCATACTTGGGTTCCACATGCATGTTTTAGCTGAAGGAAGAATACCTTAAACCTGGAGAGTTGAGACCCGTGGAATGGGTACCATGCAATATGACTTCAAAGGGTCTTCATTTGCTCACCGAACCTCTCCAATCCTATCACTGCTGCGTTTATGCCCCTGTACACATGCTTGATTCTCTTTTGGAGACATAGCAATCCATAGGTTTTACGATACTTACTAGTCAGGTACATTCTTAGGCGTTTAATATGCGGTGTTGAGTCCATTTCGTTGAGCAAGGAGTAGCTCTTGTCTATTCCATATTTGACTTAAGGAACTTTATCTGTGCTCATTTCAATCTCTGGTTTTATGCAGCACCCCAACTCACCTTTACCCTTAAGCAAGCATAAGTTGGTTTTCTAAATTTGAGACCCTGTTCTGTTCTGTAATTCAGTTCCTGTGTAGCCAAGTTTACATTCCGTGTATTACTGATATCTTATGATGTTTCTTTTTCTGTGTGACTTATTTCAGTTAGAATCATCATACCTGAATCCACTCATTGTGATGCTAAGGGCCTGATGACATAGATTTCATTGCTGAGTGATATTGCTTTGTAAGTTAATACCACAACTTCTTTATCCATTTTTCACTTTCTGCGATGTTGAACTTGTACTGTAAACGAGGTTCTTGTAAACAGAGGCGTCCCAAACTTTGGGGTGGCTGTGTCTTTTTGATTTTAATTTCCCTAAGCTATAAGACCATAAGTGGCAGTGCCCTAGGCTCTGTTGCTTTGTTTTTTAGATGTTTCAGGAAACACCATACACTTCTCCCGAGTGTCTGTTGGCAATTTACATCCCGCCCATCAGCATAACAAGGCTCCCAGTTCTCCATGGCCTGTCCTGTCTTTCTGGATTTTACACTTTTTTCAGATGGCCCTTTTGACCGGGGGGAAGTGAGACTTCATTGTAGTGCAGATTTCCTTTGCAAGCTTGCTTGGTTGGCCAAAAAGGGCGTATGCGTTTTTTCCTGAATATATTCAGGAAAAAACGCATACGCCCTTTTTGGCCAAGTGCATCATTGTGGACGTTCTGCCTCTTTTCCTATGCTTTCAATGCAATTCCAGTCTACCTCCTGAAATCGGTTTCCTGCAATTCTGCCCCGCTTTCAAGTCCTCTTGGCAGCCTTACTTCAGTCTATTTTTGGACGATAGCTGTCATTTATAACTCTGCAGGTTTGTGAATTACAGTGCCCCTGAGCTCCTTTCTTCAACTCGCTTTCTTGTGACCTGGCCGCAACACCGCAGGATGGCTTCAGGCCCTAATCTGGTTCCGGCACGGCACGCTGAGCCTTTGGTTATTTCCTCTTCCTGGTGGGAAATGAGAGTTAAATTTGCCCGTCCAGACACCTCCAGCTAGTCTCTCATTGGTTCTCGCTATTCCTGTTCATCTTCCGCAGAAATTGCAAACTGGGAAAAACAGGAGGTTAAAGGCGCTGACTCTCCAAGTGGGGAGAGTGTTAGTAAAGCGTCTGGAATGTTGCACCCGAGTACCAGGGGAGGAAAACTGAGACATATTTGAACACGTCTCCCGTTCACATGGTTGATCATACTTGGGTTCCACATGCATGTTTTAGCTGAAGGAAGAATACCTTAAACCTGGAGAGTTGAGACCCGTGGAATGGGTACCATGCAATATGACTTCAAAGGGTCTTCATTTGCTCACCGAACCTCTCCAATCCTATCACTGCTGCGTTTATGCCCCTGTACACATGCTTGATTCTCTTTTGGAGACATAGCAATCCATAGGTTTTACGATACTTACTAGTCAGGTACATTCTTAGGCGTTTAATATGCGGTGTTGAGTCCATTTCGTTGAGCAAGGAGTAGCTCTTGTCTATTCCATATTTGACTTAAGGAACTTTATCTGTGCTCATTTCAATCTCTGGTTTTATGCAGCACCCCAACTCACCTTTACCCTTAAGCAAGCATAAGTTGGTTTTCTAAATTTGAGACCCTGTTCTGTTCTGTAATTCAGTTCCTGTGTAGCCAAGTTTACATTCCGTGTATTACTGATATCTTATGATGTTTCTTTTTCTGTGTGACTTATTTCAGTTAGAATCATCATACCTGAATCCACTCATTGTGATGCTAAGGGCCTGATGACATAGATTTCATTGCTGAGTGATATTGCTTTGTAAGTAAATACCACAACTTCTTTATCCATTTTTCACTTTCTGCGATGTTGAACTTGTACTGTAAACGAGGTTCTTGTAAACAGAGGCGTCCCAAACTTTGGGGTGGCTGTGTCTTTTTGATTTTAATTTCCCTAAGCTATAAGACCATAAGTGGCAGTGCCCTAGGCTCTGTTGCTTTGTTTTTTAGATGTTTCAGGGAACACCATACACTTCTCCCGAGTGTCTGTTGGCAATTTACATCCCGCCCATCAGCATAACAAGGCTCCCAGTTCTCCATGGCCTGTCCTGCCTTTCTGGATTTTACACTTTTTTCAGATGGCCCTTTTGACCGGGGGGAAGTGAGACTTCATTGTAGTGCAGATTTCCTTTGCAAGCTTGCTTGGTTGGCCAAAAAGGGCGTATGCGTGTTTTCCTGAATATATTCAGGAAAAAACGCATACGCCCTTTTTGGCCAAGTGCATCATTGTGGACGTTCTGCCTCTTTTCCTATGCTTTCAATGCAATTCCAGTCTACCTCCTGAAATCGGTTTCCTGCAATTCTGCCCCGCTTTCAAGTCCTCTTGGCAGCCTTACTTCAGTCTATTTTTGGACGATAGCTGTCATTTATAACTCTGCAGGTTTGTGAATTACAGTGCCCCTGAGCTCCTTTCTTCAACTCGCTTTCTTTTGAGCTGGCCGCAACACCGCAGGATGGCTTCAGGCCCTAATCTGGTTCCGGTACGGCACGCTGAGCCTTTGGTTATTTCCTCTTCCTGGTGGGAAATGAGAGTTAAATTTGCCCGTCCAGACACCTCCAGCTAGCCTCTCATTTGTTCTCGCTATTCCTGTTCATCTTCCGCAGAAATTGCAAACTGGGCCAAACAGGAGGTTAAAGGCGCTGACTCTCCAAGTGGGGAGAGTGTTAGTAAAGCGTCTGGAATGTTGCACCCGAGTACCAGGGGAGGAAAACTGAGACATATTTGAACACGTCTCCCGTTCACATGGTTGATCATACTTGGGTTCCACATGCATGTTTTAGCTGAAGGAAGAATACCTTAAACCTGGAGAGTTGAGACCCGTGGAATGGGTACCATGCAATATGACTTCAAAGGGTCTTCATTTGCTCACCGAACCTCTCCAATCCTATCACTGCTGCGTTTATGCCCCTGTACACATGCTTGATTCTCTTTTGGAGACATAGCAATCCATAGGTTTTACGATACTTACTAGTCAGGTACATTCTTAGGCGTTTAATATGCGGTGTTGAGTCCATTTCGTTGAGCAAGGAGTAGCTCTTGTCTATTCCATATTTGACTTAAGGAACTTTATCTGTGCTCATTTCAATCTCTGGTTTTATGCAGCACCCCAACTCACCTTTACCCTTAAGCAAGCATAAGTTGGTTTTCTAAATTTGAGACCCTGTTCTGTTCTGTAATTCAGTTCCTGTGTAGCCAAGTTTACATTCCGTGTATTACTGATATCTTATGATGTTTCTTTTTCTGTGTGACTTATTTCAGTTAGAATCATCATACCTGAATCCACTCATTGTGATGCTAAGGGCCTGATGACATAGATTTCATTGCTGAGTGATATTGCTTTGTAAGTAAATACCACAACTTCTTTATCCATTTTTCACTTTCTGCGATGTTGAACTTGTACTGTAAACGAGGTTCTTCTAAACAGAGGCGTCCCAAACTTTGGGGTGGCTGTGTCTTTTTGATTTTAATTTCCCTAAGCTATAAGACCATAAGTGGCAGTGCCCTAGGCTCTGTTGCTTTGTTTTTTAGATGTTTCAGGAAACACCATACACTTCTCCCGAGTGTCTGTTGGCAATTTACATCCCGCCCATCAGCATAACAAGGCTCCCAGTTCTCCATGGCCTGTCCTGCCTTTCTGGATTTTACACTTTTTTCAGATGGCCCTTTTGACCGGGAGGAAGTGAGACTTCATTGTAGTGCAGATTTCCTTTGCAAGCTTGCTTGGTTGGCCAAAAAGGGCGTATGCGTTTTTTCCTGAATATATTCAGGAAAAAACGCATACGCCCTTTTTGGCCAAGTGCATCATTGTGGACGTTCTGCCTCTTTTCCTATGCTTTCAATGCAATTCCAGTCTACCTCCTGAAATCGGTTTCCTGCAATTCTGCCCCGCTTTCAAGTCCTCTTGGCAGCCTTACTTCAGTCTATTTTTGGACGATAGCTGTCATTTATAACTCTGCAGGTTTGTGAATTACAGTGCCCCTGAGCTCCTTTCTTCAACTCGCTTTCTTTTGACCTGGCCGCAACACCGCAGGATGGCTTCAGGCCCTAATCTGGTTCCGGCACGGCATGCTGAGCCTTTGGTTAATTCCTCTTCCTGGTGGGAAATGAGAGTTAAATTTGCCCGTCCAGACACCTCCAGCTAGCCTCTCATTTGTTCTCGCTATTCCTGTTCATCTTCCGCAGAAATTGCAAACTGGGCCAAACAGGAGGTTAAAGGCACTGACTCTCCAAGTGGGGAGAGTGTTAGTAAAGCGTCTGGAATGTTGCACGCGAGTACCAGGGGAGGAAAACTGAGACATATTTGAACACGTCTCCCGATCACATGGTTGATCATACTCTAGGTTCCACATGCATGTTTTAGCTGAAGGAAGAATACCTTAAACCTGGGTAGTTGAAACCCGTGGAATGGGTACCATGCAATATGACTTCAAAGGGTCTTCATTTGCTCACCGAACCTCTCCAATCCTATCACTGCTGCGTTTATGCCCCTGTACACATGCTTGATTCTCTTTCGGAGACATAGCAATCCATAGGTTTTAAGATACTTACTAGTCAGGTACATTCTTAGGCGTTTAATATGCGGTGTTGAGTCCATTTCGTTGAGCAAGGAGTAGCTCTTGTCTATTCCATATTTGGCTTAAGGAACTTTATCTGTGCTCATTTCAATCTCTGGTTTTATGCAGCACCCCAACTCACCTTTACCCTTAAGCAAGAATAAGTTGGTTTTCTAAATTTGAGACCCTGTTCTGTTCTGTAATTCAGTTCCTGTGTAGCCAAGTTTACATTCCGTGTATTACTGATATCTTATGATGTTTCTTTTTCTGTGTGACTTATTTCAGTTAGAATCATCATACCTGAATCCACTCATTGTGCTGCTAAGGGCCTGATGACACAGATTTCATTGCTGAGTGATATTGCTTTGTAAGTAAATACCACAACTTCTTTATCCATTTTTCACTTTCTGCGATGTTGAACTTGTACTGTAAACGAGGTTCTTGTAAACAGAGCCGTTCCAAACTTTTGGGTGGCTGTGTCTTTTTGATTTTAATTTCCCTAAGCTATAGGACCATAAGTGGAAGTGCCCTAGGTTCTGTTGCTTTGTTTTTTAGATGTTTCAGGAAACACCATACACTTCTCCGGAGTGGTTGTTGGCAATTTACATCCCGCCCATCAGCATAACAAGGCTCCTAGTTCTCCATGGCCTGTCCTGCCTTTCTGGATTTTACACTTTTTTCAGATGGCCCTTTTGACCGGGGGGAAGTGAGACTTCATTGTAGTGCAGATTTCCTTTGCAAGCTTGCTTGGTTGGCCAAAAAGGGCGTATGCGTTTTTTCCTGAATATATTCAGGAAAAAACGCATACGCCCTTTTTGGCCAAGTGCATCATTGTGGACGTTCTGCCTCTTTTCCTATGCTTTCAATGCAATTCCAGTCTACCTCCTGAAATCGGTTTCCTGCAATTCTGCCCCACTTTCAAGTCCTCTTGGCAGCCTTACTTCAGTCTATTTTTGGACGATAGCTGTCATTTATAACTCTGCAGGTTTGTGAATTACAGGGACCCTGAGCTCCTTTCTTCAACTCGCTTTCTTGTGACCTGGCCGCAACACCGCAGGATGGCTTCAGGCCCTAATCTGGTTCCGGCACGGCACGCTGAGCCTTTGGTTATTTCCTCTTCCTGGTGGGAAATGAGAGTTAAATTTGGCCGTCCAGACACCTCCAGCTAGTCTCTCATTGGTTCTCGCTATTTCTGTTCATCTTCCGCAGAAATTGCAAACTGTGCCAAACAGGAGTTTAAAGGGCCTGACTCTCCAAGTCAGGAGAGTGTTAGTAAAGCGTCTGGAATGTTGCACCCGAGTACCAGGGGAGGAAAACTGAGACATATTTGAACACGTCTCCCGTTCACATGGTTGATCATACTTGGGTTCCACATGCATGTTTTAGCTGAAGGAAGAATACCTTAAACCTGGAGAGTTAAGACCCGTGTAATGGGTACCATGCAATATGACTTCAAAGGGTCTTCATTTGCTCACCGAACCTCTCCAATCCTATCACTGCTGCGTTTATGCCCCTGTACACATGCTTGATTCTCTTTCGGAGACATAGCAATCCATAGGTTTTAAGATACTTACTAGTCAGGTACATTCTTAGGCGTTTAATATGCGGTGTTGAGTCCATTTCGTTGAGCAAGGAGTAGCTCTTGTCTATTCCATATTTGACTTAAGGAACTTTATCTGTGCTCATTTCAATCTCTGGTTTATGCAGCACCCCAACTCACCTTTACCCTTAAGGAAGCATAAGTTGGTTTTCTAAATTTGAGACCCTGTTCTGTTCTGTAATTCAGTTCCTGTGTAGCCAAGTTTACATTCCGTGTATTACTGATATCTTATGATGTTTCTTTTTCTGTGTGACTTACTTCAGTTAGAATCATCATACCTGAATCCACTCATTGTGCTGTTAATGGCCTGATGACACAGATTTCATTGCTGAGTGATATTGCTTTGTAAGTAAATACCACAACTTCTTTCCATTTTTCACTTTCTGCGATGTTGAACTTGTACTGTAAACGAGGTTCTTGTAAACAGAGGCGTCCCAAACTTTGGGGTGGCTGTGTCTTTTTGATTTTAATTTCCCTAAGCTATAGGACCATAAGTGGCAGTGCCCTAGGCTCTGTTGCTTTGTTTTTTAGATGTTTCAGGAAACACCATACACTTCTCCCGAGTGGTTGTTGGCAATTTACATCCCGCCCTTCAGCATAACAAGGCTCCCAGTTCTCCATGGCCTGTCCTGCCTTTCTGGATTTTACACTTTTTTCAGATGGCCCTTTTGACCGGGGGGAAGTGAGACTTCATTGTAGTGCAGATTTCCTTTGCAAGCTTGCTTGGTTGGCCAAAAAGGGCGTATGCGTTTTTTCCTGAATATATTCAGGAAAAAACGCATACGCCCTTTTTGGCCAAGTGCATCATTGTGGACGTTCTGCCTCTTTTCCTATGCTTTCAATGCAATTCCAGTCTACCTCCTGAAATCGGTTTCCTGCAATTCTGCCCCGCTTTCAAGTCCTCTTGGCAGCCTTACTTCAGTCTATTTTTGGACGATAGCTGTCATTTATAACTCTGCAGGTTTGTGAATTACAGTGCCCCTGAGCTCCTTTCTTCAACTCGCTTTCTTTTGACCTGGCCGCAACACCGCAGGATGGCTTCAGGCCCTAATCTGGTTCCGGCACGGCATGCTGAGCCTTTGGTTAATTCCTCTTCCTGGTGGGAAATGAGAGTTAAATTTGCCCGTCCAGACACCTCCAACTAGCCTCTCATTTGTTCTCGCTATTCCTGTTCATCTTCCGCAGAAATTGCAAACTGGGCCAAACAGGAGGTTAAAGGCACTGACTCTCCAAGTGGGGAGAGTGTTAGTAAAGCGTCTGGAATGTTGCACCCGAGTACCAGGGGAGGAAAACTGAGACATATTTGAACACGTCTCCCGTTCACATGGTTGATCATACTTGGGTTCCACATGCATGTTTTAGCTGAAGGAAGAATACCTTAAACCTGGAGAGTTAAGACCCGTGTAATGGGTACCATGCAATATGACTTCAAAGGGTCTTCATTTGCTCACCGAACCTCTCCAATCCTATCACTGCTGCGTTTATGCCCCTGTACACATGCTTGATTCTCTTTCGGAGACATAGCAATCCATAGGTTTTAAGATACTTACTAGTCAGGTACATTCTTAGGCGTTTAATATGCGGTGTTGAGTCCATTTCGTTGAGCAAGGAGTAGCTCTTGTCTATTCCATATTTGACTTAAGGAACTTTATCTGTGCTCATTTCAATCTCTGGTTTATGCAGCACCCCAACTCACCTTTACCCTTAAGGAAGCATAAGTTGGTTTTTTAAATTTGAGACTCTGTTCTGTTCTGTAATTCAGTTCCTGTGTAGCCAAGTTTACATTCCGTGTATTACTGATATCTTATGATGTTTCTTTTTCTGTGTGACTTACTTCAGTTAGAATCATCATACCTGAATCCACTCATTGTGCTGTTAATGGCCTGATGACACAGATTTCATTGCTGAGTGATATTGCTTTGTAAGTAAATACCACAACTTCTTTCCATTTTTCACTTTCTGCGATGTTGAACTTGTACTGTAAACGAGGTTCTTGTAAACAGAGCCGTTCCAAACTTTGGGGTGGCTGTGTCTTTTTGATTTTAATTTCCCTAAGCTATAGGACCATAAGTGGAAGTGCCCTAGGTTCTGTTGCTTTGTTTTTTAGATGTTTCAGGAAACACCATACACTTCTCCCGAGTGGTTGTTGGCAATTTACATCCCGCCCATCAGCATAACAAGGCTCCCAGTTCTCCATGGCCTGTCCTGCCTTTCTGGATTTTACACTTTTTTCAGATGGCCCTTTTGACCGGGGGGAAGTGAGACTTCATTGTAGTGCAGATTTCCTTTGCAAGCGTGCTTGGTTGGCCAAAAAGGGCGTATGCGTTTTTTCCTGAATATATTCAGGAAAAAACACATACGCCCTTTTTGGCCAAGTGCATCATTGTGGACGTTCTGCCTCTTTTCCTATGCTTTCAATGCAATTCCAGTCTACCTCCTGAAATCGGTTTCCTGCAATTCTGCCCCGCTTTCAAGTCCTCTTGGCAGCCTTACTTCAGTCTATTTTTGGACGATAGCTGTCATTTATAACTCTGCAGGTTTGTGAATTACAGTGCCCCTGAGCTCCTTTCTTCAACTTGCTTTCTTGTGACCTGGCCGCAACACCGCTGGATGGCTTCAGGCCCTAATCTGGTTCCGGCACGGCAAGCTGAGCCTTTGGTTATTTCCTCTTCCTGGTGGGAAATGAGAGTTAAATTTGCCCGTCCAAACACCTCCAGCTAGTCTCTCATTGGTTCTCGCTATTCCTGTTAATCTTCCGCAGAAATTGCAAAACTGGGCCAAACAGGAGGTTAAAGGCGCTGACTCTCCAAGTGGGGAGAGTGTTAGTAAAGCGTCTGGAATGTTGCACCCGAGTACCAGGGGAGGAAAACTGAGACATATTTGAACACGTCTCCCGTTCACATGGTTGATCATACTTGGGTTCCACATGCATGTTTTAGCTGAAGGAAGAATACCTTAAACCTGGAGAGTTAAGACCCGTGTAATGGGTACCATGCAATATGACTTCAAAGGGTCTTCATTTGCTCACCGAACCTCTCCAATCCTATCACTGCTGCGTTTATGCCCCTGTACACATGCTTGATTCTCTTTCGGAGACATAGCAATCCATAGGTTTTAAGATACTTACTAGTCAGGTACATTCTTAGGCGTTTAATATGCGGTGTTGAGTCCATTTCGTTGAGCAAGGAGTAGCTCTTGTCTATTCCATATTTGGCTTAAGGAACTTTATCTGTGCTCATTTCAATCTCTGGTTTTATGCAGCACCCCAACTCACCTTTCCCCTTAAGCAAGCATAAGTTGGTTTTCTAAATTTGAGACCCTGTTCTGTTCTGTAATTCAGTTCCTGTGTAGCCAAGTTTACATTCCGTGTATTACTGATATCTTATGATGTTTCTTTTTCTGCGTGACTTATTTCAGTTAGAATCATCATACCTGAATCCACTCATTGTGATGCTACGTGCCTGATGACATAGATTTCATTGCTGAGTGATATTGCTTTGTAAGTAAATACCACAACTTCTTTATCCATTTTTCACTTTCTGCGATGTTGAACTTGTACTGGAAACGAGGTTCTTGTAAACAGAGGCGTCCCAAACTTTGGGGTGGCTGTGTCTTTTTGATTTTAATTTCCCTAAGCTATAGGACCATAAGTGGCAGTGCCCTAGGCTCTGTTGCTTTGTTTTTTAGATGTTTCAGGAAACACCATACACTTCTCCCGAGTGGTTGTTGGCAATTTACATCCCGCCCTTCAGCATAACAAGGCTCCCAGTTCTCCATGGCCTGTCCTGCCTTTCTGGATTTTACACTTTTTTCAGATGGCCCTTTTGACCGGGGGGAAGTGAGACTTCATTGTAGTGCAGATTTCCTTTGCAAGCTTGCTTGGTTGGCCAAAAAGGGCGTATGCGTTTTTTCCTGAATATATTCAGGAAAAAACGCATACGCCCTTTTTGGCCAAGTGCATCATTGTGGACGTTCTGCCTCTTTTCCTATGCTTTCAATGCAATTTCAGTCTACCTCCTGAAATCGGTTTCCTGCAATTCTGCCCCGCTTTCAAGTCCTCTTGGCAGCCTTACTTCAGTCTATTTTTGGACGATAGCTGTCATTTATAACTCTGCAGGTTTGTGAATTACAGTGCCCCTGAGCTCCTTTCTTCAACTCGCTGTCTTTTGAGCTGGCCGCAACACCGCAGGATGGCTTCAGGCCCTAATCTGGTTCCGGCACGGCACGCTGAGCCTTTGGTTATTTCCTCTTCCTGGTGGGAAATGAGAGTTAAATTTGCCCGTCCAGACACCTCCAGCTAGTCTCTCATTGGTTCTCGCTATTCCTGTTCATCTTCCGCAGAAATTGCAAACTGGGCCAAACAGGAGGTTAAAGGCGCTGACTCTCCAAGTGGGGAGAGTGTTAGTAAAGCGTCTGGAATGTTGCACCCGAGTACCAGGGGAGGAAAACTGAGACATATTTGAACACGTCTCCCGTTCACATGGTTGATCATACTTGGGTTCCACATGCATGTTTTAGCTGAAGGAAGAATACCTTAAACCTGGAGAGTTAAGACCCGTGTAATGGGTACCATGCAATATGACTTCAAAGGGTCTTCATTTGCTCACCGAACCTCTCCAATCCTATCACTGCTGCGTTTATGCCCCTGTACACATGCTTGATTCTCTTACGGAGACATAGCAATCCATAGGTTTTAAGATACTTACTAGTCAGGTACATTCTTAGGCGTTTAATATGCGGTGTTGAGTCCATTTCGTTGAGCAAGGAGTAGCTCTTGTCTATTCCATATTTGACTTAAGGAACTTTATCTGTGCTCATTTCAATCTCTGGTTTTATGCAGCACCCCAACTCACCTTTCCCCTTAAGCAAGCATAAGTTGGTTTTCTAAATTTGAGACCCTGTTCTGTTCTGTAATTCAGTTCCTGTGTAGCCAAGTTTACATTCCGTGTATTACTGATATCTTATGATGTTTCTTTTTCTGTGTGACTTACTTCAGTTAGAATCACCATACCTGAATCCACTCATTGTGCTGCTAAGGGCCTGATGACACAGATTTCATTGCTGAGTGATATTGCTTTGTAACTAAATACCACAACTTCTTTATCCATTTTTCACTTTCTGCGATGTTGAACTTGTACTGTAAACGAGGTTCTTGTAAACAGAGCCGTTCCAAACTTTGGGGTGGCTGTGTCTTTTTGATTTTAATTTCCCTAAGCTATAGGACCATAAGTGGAAGTGCCCTAGGTTCTGTTGCTTTGTTTTTTAGATGTTTCAGGAAACACCATACACTTCTCCCGAGTGGTTGTTGGCAATTTACATCCCGCCCATCAGCATAACAAGGCTCCCTGTTCTCCATGGCCTGTCCTGCCTTTCTGGATTTTACACTTTTTTCAGATGGCCCTTTTGACCGGGGGGAAGTGAGACTTCATTGTAGTGCAGATTTCCTTTGCAAGCTTGCTTGGTTGGCCAAAAAGGGCGTATGCGTTTTTTCCTGAATATATTCAGGAAAAAACGCATACGCCCTTTTTGGCCAAGTGCATCATTGTGGACGTTCTGCCTCTTTTCCTATGCTTTCAATGCAATTCCAGTCTACCTCCTGAAATCGGTTTCCTGCAATTCTGCCCCGATTTCAAGTCCTCTTGGCAGCCTTACTTCAGTCTATTTTTGGACGATACCTGTCATTTATAACTCTGCAGGTTTGTGAATTACAGTGTCCCTGAGCTCCTTTCTTCAACTCGCTTTCTTTTGAGCTGGCCGCAACACTGTAGGATGACTTCAGGCCCTAATCTGGTTCCGGGACGGCACGCTGAGCCTTTGGTTATTTCCTCTTCCTGGTGGGAAATGAGAGTTAAATTTGCCCGTCCAGACACCTCCAGCTAGCCTCTCATTGGTTCTCACTATTCCTGTTCATCTTCCGCAGAAATTGCAAACTGGGCCAAACAGGAGGTTAAAGGGACTGACTCTCCAAGTGGGGAGAGTGTTAGTAAAGCGTCTGGAATGTTGCACCCGAGTACCAGGGGAGGAAAACTGAGACATATTTGAACACGTCTCCAGATCACATGGTTGATCATACTCTAGGTTCCACATGCATGTTTTAGCTGAAGGAAGAATACCTTAAACCTTGGTAGTTGAAACCCGTGGAATGGGTACCATGCAATATGACTTCAAAGGGTCTTCATTTGCTCACCGAACCTCTCCAATCCTATCACTGCTGCGTTTATGCCCCTGTACACATGCTTGATTCTCTTTCGGAGACATAGCAATCCATAGGTTTTAAGATACTTACTAGTCAGGTACATTCTTAGGCGTTTAATATGCGGTGTTGAGTCCATTTTGTTGAGCAAGGAGTAGCTCTTGTCTATTCCATATTTGGCTTAAGGAACTTTATCTGTGCTCATTTCAATCTCTGGTTTTATGCAGCACCCCAACTCACCTTTACCCTTAAGCAAGCATAAGTTGGTTTTCTAAATTTGAGACCCTGTTCTGTTCTGTAATTCAGTTCCTCTGGAGCCAAGTTTCCATTCCGTGTATTACTGATATCTTATGATGTTTCTTTTTCTGTGTGACTTATTTCAGTTAGAATCATCATACCTGAATCCACTCATTGTGCTGCTAAGGGCCTGATGACATAGATTTCATTGCTGAGTGATATTGCTTTGTAAGTGAATACCACAACTTCTTTATCCATTTTTCACTTTCTGCGATGTTGAACTTGTACTGTAAACGAGGTTCTTGTAAACAGAGCCGTTCCAAACTTTGGGGTGGCTGTGTCTTTTTGATTTTAATTTCCCTAAGCTATAGGACCATAAGTGGAAGTGCCCTAGGCTCTGTTGCTTTGTTTTTTAGATGTTTCAGGAAACACCATACACTTCTCCCGAGTGGTTGTTGGCAATTTACATCCCACCCATCAGCATAACAAGGCTCCCAGTTCTCCATGGCCTGTCCTGCCTTTCTGGTTTTTACACTTTTTTCAGATGGCCCTTTTGACCGGGGGGAAGTGAGACTTCATTGTAGTGCAGATTTCCTTTGCAAGCTTGCTTGGTTGGCCAAAAAGGGCGTATGCGTTTTTTCCTGAATATATTCAGGAAAAAACGCATACGCCCTTTTTGGCCAAGTGCATCATTGTGGACGTTCTGCCTCTTTTCCTATGCTTTCAATGCAATTCCAGTCTACCTCCTGAAATCGGTTTCCTGCAATTCTGCCCCGCTTTCAAGTCCTCTTGGCAGCCTTACTTCAGTCTATTTTTGGACGATAGCTGTCATTTATAACTCTGCAGGTTTGTGAATTACAGGGCCCCTGAGCTCCTTTCTTCAACTCGCTTTCTTGTGACCTGGCCACAACACCGCAGGATGGCTTCAGGCCCTAATCTGGTTCCGGCACGGCACGCTGAGCCTTTGGTTATTTCCTCTTCCTGGTGGGAAATGAGAGTTAAATTTGCCCGTCCAGACACCTCCAGCTAGCCTCTCATTGGTTCTCGCTATTCCTGTTCATCTTCCGCAGAAATTGCAAACTGGGCCAAACAGGAGGTTAAAGGCGCTGACTCTCCAAGTGGGGAGAGTGTTAGTAAAGCGTCTGGAATGTTGCACCCGAGTACCAGGGGAGGAAAACTGAGACATATTTGAACACGTCTCCCGTTCACATGGTTGATCATACTTGGGTTCCACATGCATGTTTTAGCTGAAGGAAGAATACCTTAAACCTGGAGAGTTGAGACCCGTGGAATGGGTACCATGCAATATGACTTCAAAGGGTCTTCATTTGCTCACCGAACCTCTCCAATCCTATCACTGCTGCGTTTATGCCCCTGTACACATGCTTGATTCTCTTTCGGAGACATAGCAATCCATAGGTTTTACGATACTTACTAGTCAGGTACATTCTTAGGCGTTTAATATGCGGTGTTGAATCCATTTCGTTGAGCAAGGAGTAGCTCTTGTCTATTCCATATTTGACTTAAGGAACTTTATCTGTGCTCATTTCAATCTCTGGTTTTATGCAGCACCCCAACTCACCTTTACCCTTAAGCAAGCATAAGTTGGTTTTCTAAATTTGAGACCCTGTTCTGTTCTGTAATTCAGTTCCTGTGTAGCCAAGTTTCCATTCCGTGTATTACTGATATCTTATGATGTTTCTTTTTCTGTGTGACTTATTTCAGTTAGAATCATCATACCTGAATCCACTCATTGTGATGCTAAGGGCCTGATGACATAGATTTCATTGCTGAGTGATATTGCTTTGTAAGTAAATACCACAACTTCTTTATCCATTTTTCACTTTCTGCGATGTTGAACTTGTACTGTAAACGAGGTTCTTGTAAACAGAGCCATTCCAAACTTTGGGGTGGCTGTGTCTTTTTGATTTTAATTTCCCTAAGCTATAAGACCATAAGTGGCAGTGCCCTAGGCTCTGTTGCTTTGTTTTTTAGATGTTTCAGGAAACACCATACACTTCTCCCGAGTGTCTGTTGGCAATTTACATCCCGCCCATCAGCATAACAAGGCTCCCAGTTCTCCATGGCCTGTCCTGCCTTTCTGGATTTTACACTTTTTTCAGATGGCCCTTTTGACCGGGGGGAAGTGAGACTTCATTGTAGTGCAGATTTCCTTTGCAAGCTTGCTTGGTTGGCCAAAAAGGGCGTATGCGTTTTTTCCTGAATATATTCAGGAAAAAACGCATACGCCCTTTTTGGCCAAGTGCATCATTGTGGACGTTCTGCCTCCTTTCCTATGCTTTCAATGCAATTCCAGTCTACCTCCTGAAATCGGTTTCCTGCAATTCTGCCCCGCTTTCAAGTCCTCTTGGCAGCCTTACTTCAGTCTATTTTTGGACGATAGCTGTCATTTATAACTCTGCAGGTTTGTGAATTACAGTGCCCCTGAGCTCCTTTCTTCAACTCGCTTTCTTGTGACCTGGCCGCAACACCGCAGGATGGCTTCAGGCCCTAATCTGGTTCCGGCCCGGCATGCTGAGCCTTTGGTTAATTCCTCTTCCTGGTGGGAAATGAGAGTTAAATTTGCCCGTCCAGACACCTCCAGCTAGTCTCTCATTGGTTCTCGCTATTCCTGTTCATCTTCCGCAGAAATTGCAAACTGGGCCAAACAGGAGGTTAAAGGCGCTGACTCTCCAAGTGGGGAGAGTGTTAGTAAAGCGTCTGGAATGTTGCACCCGAGTACCAGGGGAGGAAAACTGAGACATATTTGAACACGTCTCCCGTTCACATGGTTGATCATACTTGGGTTCCACATGCCTGTTTTAGCTGAAGGAAGAATACCTTAAACCTGGAGAGTTGAGACCCGTGGAATGGGTACCATGCAATATGACTTCAAAGGGTCTTCATTTGCTCACCGAACCTCTCCAATCCTATCACTGCTGCGTTTATGCCCCTGTACACATGCTTGATTCTCTTTCGGAGACATAGCAATCCATAGGTTTTAAGATACTTCCTAGTCAGGTACATTCTTAGGCGTTTAATATGCGGTGTTGAGTCCATTTCGTTGAGCAAGGAGTAGCTCTTGTCTATTCCATATTTGACTTAAGGAACTTTATCTGTGCTCATTTCAATCTCTGGTTTATGCAGCACCCCAACTCACCTTTCCCCTTAAGCAAGCATAAGTTGGTTTTCTAAATTTGAGACCCTGTTCTGTTCTGTAATTCAGTTTCTGTGTAGCCAAGTTTACATTCCGTGTGTTACTGATATCTTATGATGTTTCTTTTTCTGTGTGACTTATTTCAGTTAGAATCATCATACCTGAATCCACTCATTGTGCTGCTAAGGGCCTGATGACATAGATTTCATTGCTGAGTGATATTGCTTTGTAAGTGAATACCACAACTTCTTTATCCATTTTTCACTTTCTGTGATGTTGAACTTGTACTGTAAACGAGGTTCTTGTAAACAGAGCCGTTCCAAACTTTGGGGTGGCTGTGTCTTTTTGATTTTAATTTCCCTAAGCTATAGGACCATAAGTGGAAGTGCCCTAGGTTCTGTTGCTTTGTTTTTTAGATGTTTCAGGAAACACCATACACTTCTCCCGAGTGGTTGTTGGTAATTTACATCCCGCCCATCAGCATAACAAGGCTCCCAGTTCTCCATGGCCTGTCCTGCCTTTCTGGATTTTACACTTTTTTCAGATGGCCCTTTTGACCGGGGGGAAGTGAGACTTCATTGTAGTGCAGATTTCCTTTGCAAGCTTGCTTGGTTGGCCAAAAAGGGTGTATGCGTTTTTTATTCCTGTTCATCTTCCGCAGAAATTGCAAACTGGGCCAAACAGTAGGTTAAAGGCGCTGACTCTCCAAGTGGGGAGAGTGTTAGTAAAGCGTCTGGAATGTTGCACCCGAGTACCAGGGGAGGAAAACTGAGACATATTTGAACACGTCTCCCGTTCACATGGTTGATCATACTTGGGTTCCACATGCATGTTTTAGCTGAAGGAAGAATACCTTAAACCTGGAGAGTTGAGACCCGTGGAATGGGTACCATGCAATATGACTTCAAAGGGTCTTCATATGCTCACCGAACCTCTCCAATCCTATCACTGCTGCGTTTATGCCCCTGTACACATGCTTGATTCTCTTTTGGAGACATAGCAATCCACAGGTTTTACGATACTTACTAGTCAGGTACATTCTTAGACGTTTAATATGCGGTGTTGAGTCCATTTCGTTGAGCAAGGAGTAGCTCTTGTCTATTCCATATTTGACTTAAGGAACTTTATCTGTGCTCATTTCAATCTCTGGTTTTATGCAGCACCCCAACTCACCTTTACCCTTAAGCAAGCATAAGTTGGTTTTCTAAATTTGAGACCCTGTTCTGTTCTGTAATTCAGTTCCTGTGTAGCCAAGTTTACATTCCGTGTATTACTGATATCTTATGATGTTTCTTTTTCTGTGTGACTTATTTCAGTTAGAATCATCATACCTGAATCCACTCATTGTGCTGCTAAGGGCCTGATGACATAGATTTCATTGCTGAGTGATATTGCTTTGTAAGTAAATACCACAACTTCTTTATCCATTTTTCACTTTCTGCGATGTTGAACTTGTACTGTAAACGAGGTTCTTGTAAACAGAGGCTTCCCAAACTTTGGGGTGGCTGTGTCTTTTTGATTTTAATTTCCCTAAGCTATAAGACCATAAGTGGCAGTGCCCTAGGCTCTGTTGCTTTGTTTTTTAGATGTTTCAGGAAACACCATACACTTCTCCCGAGTGTCTGTTGGCAATTTACATCCCGCCCATCAGCATAACAAGACTCCCAGTTCTCCATGGCCTGTCCTGCCTTTCTGGATTTTACACTTTTTTCAGATGGCCCTTTTGACCGGGGGGAAGTGAGACTTCATTGTAGTGCAGATTTCCTTTGCAAGCTTGCTTGGTTGGCCAAAAAGGGCGTATGCGTTTTTTCCTGAATATATTCAGGAAAAAACGCATACGCCCTTTTTGGCCAAGTGCATCATTGTGGACGTTCTGCCTCTTTTCCTATGCTTTCAATGCAATTCCAGTCTACCTCCTGAAATCGGTTTCCTGCAATTCTGCCCCGCTTTCAAGTCCTCTTGGCAGCCTTACTTCAGTCTATTTTTGGACGATAGCTGTCATTTATAACTCTGCAGGTTTGTGAATTACAGTGCCCCTGAGCTCCTTTCTTCAACTCGCTTTCTTGTGACCTGGCCGCAACACCGCAGGATGGCTTCAGGCCCTAATCTGGTTCCGGTACGGCACGCTGAGCCTTTGGTTATTTCCTCTTCCTGGTGGGAAATGAGAGTTAAATTTGCCCGTCCAGACACCTCCAGCTAGCCTCTCATTTGTTCTCGCTATTCCTGTTCATCTTCCGCAGAAATTGCAAACTGGGCCAAACAGGAGGTTAATGGCGCTGACTCTCCAAGTGGGGAGAGTGTTAGTAAAGCGTCTGGAATGTTGCACCCGAGTACCAGGGGAGGAAAACTGAGACATATTTGAACACGTCTCCCGTTCACATGGTTGATCATACTTGGGTTCCACATGCATGTTTTAGCTGAAGGAAGAATACCTTAAACCTGGAGAGTTGAGACCCGTGTAATGGGTACCATGCAATATGACTTCAAAGGGTCTTCATTTGCTCACCGAACCTCTCCAATCCTATCACTGCTGCGTTTATGCCCCTGTACACATGCTTGATTCTCTTTTGGAGACATAGCAATCCATAGGTTTTACGATACTTACTAGTCAGGTACATTCTTAGGCGTTTAATATGCGGTGTTGAGTCCATTTCGTTGAGCAAGGAGTAGCTCTTGTCTATTCCTTATTTGACTTAAGGAACTTTATCTGTGCTCATTTCAATCTCTGGTTTTATGCAGCACCCCAACTCACCTTTACCCTTAAGCAAGCATAAGTTGGTTTTCTAAATTTGAGACCCTGTTCTGTTCTGTAATTCAGTTCCTGTGTAGCCAAGTTTCCATTCCGTGTATTACTGATATCTTATGATGTTTCTTTTTCTGTGTGACTTATTTCAGTTAGAATCATCATACCTGAATCCACTCATTGTGATGCTAAGGGCCTGATGACATAGATTTCATTGCTGAGTGATATTGCTTTGTAAGTAAATACCACAACTTCTTTATCCATTTTTCACTTTCTGCGATGTTGAACTTGTACTGTAAACGAGGTTCTTGTAAACAGAGGCGTCCCAAACTTTGGGGTGGCTGTGTCTTTTTGATTTTAATTTCCCTAAGCTATAAGACCATAAGTGGCAGTGCCCTAGGCTCTGTTGCTTTGTTTTTTAGATGTTTCAGGAAACACCATACACTTCTCCCGAGTGTCTGTTGGCAATTTACATCCCGCCCATCAGCATAACAAGGCTCCCAGTTCTCCATGGCCTGTCCTGCCTTTCTGGATTTTACACTTTTTTCAGATGGCCCTTTTGACCGGGGGGAAGTGAGACTTCATTGTAGTGCAGATTTCCTTTGCAAGCTTGCTTGGTTGGCCAAAAAGGGCATATGCGTTTTTTCCTGAATATATTCAGGAAAAAACGCATACGCCCTTTTTGGCCAAGTGCATCATTGTGGACGTTCTGCCTCTTTTCCTATGCTTTCAATGCAATTCCAGTCTACCTCCTGAAATCGGTTTCCTGCAATTCTGCCCCGCTTTCAAGTCCTCTTGGCAGCCTTACTTCAGTCTATTTTTGGACGATAGCTGTCATTTATAACTCTGCAGGTTTGTGAATTACAGTGCCCCTGAGCTCCTTTCTTCAACTCGCTTTCTTTTGAGCTGGCCGCAACACCGCAGGATGGCTTCAGGCCCTAATCTGGTTCCGGTACGGCACGCTGAGCCTTTGGTTATTTCCTCTTCCTGGTGGGAAATGAGAGTTAAATTTGCCCGTCCAGACACCTCCAGCTAGCCTCTCATTTGTTCTCGCTATTCCTGTTCATCTTCCGCAGAAATTGCAAACTGGGCCAAACAGGAGGTTACAGGCGCTGACTCTCCAAGTGGGGAGAGTGTTAGTAAAGCGTCTGGAATGTTGCACCCGAGTACCAGGGGAGGAAAACTGAGACATATTTGAACACGTCTCCCGTTCACATGGTTGATCATACTTGGGTTCCACATGCATGTTTTAGCTGAAGGAAGAATACCTTAAACCTGGAGAGTTGAGACCCGTGGAATGGGTACCATGCAATATGACTCCAAAGGGTCTTCATTTGCTCACCGAACCTCTCCAATCCTATCACTGCTGCGTTTATGCCCCTGTACACATGCTTGATTCTCTTTTGGAGACATAGCAATCCATAGGTTTTACGATACTTCCTAGTCAGGTACATTCTTAGGCGTTTAATATGCGGTGTTGAGTCCATTTCGTTGAGCAAGGAGTAGCTCTTGTCTATTCCATATTTGACTTAAGGAACTTTATCTGTGCTCATTTCAATCTCTGGTTTTATGCAGCACCCCAACTCACCTTTACCCTTAAGCAAGCATAAGTTGGTTTTCTAAATTTGAGACCCTGTTCTGTTCTGTAATTCAGTTCCTGTGTAGCCAAGTTTACATTCCGTGTATTACTGATATCTTATGATGTTTCTTTTTCTGTGTGACTTATTTCAGTTAGAATCATCATACCTGAATCCACTCATTGTGATGCTAAGGGCCTGATGACATAGATTTCATTGCTGAGTGATATTGCTTTGTAAGTTAATACCACAACTTCTTTATCCATTTTTCACTTTCTGCGATGTTGAACTTGTACTGTAAACGAGGTTCTTGTAAACAGAGGCGTCCCAAACTTTGGGGTGGCTGTGTCTTTTTGATTTTAATTTCCCTAAGCTATAGGACCATAAGTGGCAGTGCCCTAGGCTCTGTTGCTTTGTTTTTTAGATGTTTCAGGAAACACCATACACTTCTCCCGAGTGTCTGTTGGCAATTTACATCCCGCCCATCAGCATAACAAGGCTCCCAGTTCTCCATGGCCTGTCCTGTCTTTCTGGATTTTACACTTTTTTCAGATGGCCCTTTTGACCGGGGGGAAGTGAGACTTCATTGTAGTGCAGATTTCCTTTGCAAGCTTGCTTGGTTGGCCAAAAAGGGCGTATGCGTTTTTTCCTGAATATATTCAGGAAAAAACGCATACGCCCTTTTTGGCCAAGTGCATCATTGTGGACGTTCTGCCTCTTTTCCTATGCTTTCAATGCAATTCCAGTCTACCTCCTGAAATCGGTTTCCTGCAATTCTGCCCCGCTTTCAAGTCCTCTTGGCAGCCTTACTTCAGTCTATTTTTGGACGATAGCTGTCATTTATAACTCTGCAGGTTTGTGAATTACAGTGCCCCTGAGCTCCTTTCTTCAACTCGCTTTCTTTTGAGCTGGCCGCAACACCGCAGGATGGCTTCAGGCCCTAATCTGGTTCCGGTACGGCACGCTGAGCCTTTGGTTATTTCCTCTTCCTGGTGGGAAATGAGAGTTAAATTTGCCCGTCCAGACACCTCCAGCTAGCCTCTCATTTGTTCTCGCTATTCCTGTTCATCTTCCGCAGAAATTGCAAACTGGGCCAAACAGGAGGTTAAAGGCGCTGACTCTCCAAGTGGGGAGAGTGTTAGTAAAGCGTCTGGAATGTTGCACCCGAGTACCAGGGGAGGAAAACTGAGACATATTTGAACACGTCTCCCGTTCACATGGTTGATCATACTTGGGTTCCACATGCATGTTTTAGCTGAAGGAAGAATACCTTAAACCTGGAGTGTTAAGACCCGTGTAATGGGTACCATGCAATATGACTTCAAAGGGTCTTCATTTGCTCACCGAACCTCTCCAATCCTATCACTGCTGCGTTTATGCCCCTGTACACATGCTTGATTCTCTTTCGGAGACATAGCAATCCATAGGTTTTAAGATACTTACTAGTCAGGTACATTCTTAGGCGTTTAATATGCGGTGTTGAGTCCATTTCGTTGAGCAAGGAGTAGCTCTTGTCTATTCCATATTTGACTTAAGGAACTTTATCTGTGCTCATTTCAATCTCTGGTTTATGCAGCACCCCAACTCACCTTTACCCTTAAGGAAGCATAAGTTGGTTTTCTAAATTTGAGACCCTGTTCTGTTCTGTAATTCAGTTCCTGTGTAGCCAAGTTTACATTCCGTGTATTACTGATATCTTATGATGTTTCTTTTTCTGTGTGACTTACTTCAGTTAGAATCATCATACCTGAATCCACTCATTGTGCTGTTAATGGCCTGATGACACAGATTTCATTGCTGAGTGATATTGCTTTGTAAGTAAATACCACAACTTCTTTCCATTTTTCACTTTCTGCGATGTTGAACTTGTACTGTAAACGAGGTTCTTGTAAACAGAGCCATTCCAAACTTTGGGGTGGCTGTGTCTTTTTGATTTTAATTTCCCTAAGCTATAGGACCATAAGTGGAAGTGCCCTAGGTTCTGTTGCTTTGTTTTTTAGATGTTTCAGGAAACACCATACACTTCTCCCGAGTGGTTGTTGGCAATTTACATCCCGCCCATCAGCATAACAAGGCTCCCAGTTCTCCATGGCCTGTCCTGCCTTTCTGGATTTTACACTTTTTTCAGATGGCCCTTTTGACCGGGGGGAAGTGAGACTTCATTGTAGTGCAGATTTCCTTTGCAAGCGTGCTTGGTTGGCCAAAAAGGGCGTATGCGTTTTTTCCTGAATATATTCAGGAAAAAACACATACGCCCTTTTTGGCCAAGTGCATCATTGTGGACGTTCTGCCTCTTTTCCTATGCTTTCAATGCAATTCCAGTCTACCTCCTGAAATCGGTTTCCTGCAATTCTGCCCCGCTTTCAAGTCCTCTTGGCAGCCTTACTTCAGTCTATTTTTGGACGATAGCTGTCATTTATAACTCTGCAGGTTTGTGAATTACAGTGCCCCTGAGCTCCTTTCTTCAACTTGCTTTCTTGTGACCTGGCCGCAACACCGCTGGATGGCTTCAGGCCCTAATCTTGTTCCGGCACGGCAAGCTGAGCCTTTGGTTATTTCCTCTTCCTGGTGGGAAATGAGAGTTAAATTTGCCTGTCCAAACACCTCCAGCTAGTCTCTCATTGGTTCTCGCTATTCCTGTTAATCTTCCGCAGAAATTGCAAAACTGGGCCAAACAGGAGATTAAAGGCGCTGACTCTCCAAGTGGGGAGAGTGTTAGTAAAGCGTCTGGAATGTTGCACCCGAGTACCAGGGGAGGAAAACTGAGACATATTTGAACACGTCTCCCGTTCACATGGTTGATCATACTTGGGTTCCACATGCATGTTTTAGCTGAAGGAAGAATACCTTAAACCTGGAGAGTTAAGACCCGTGTAATGGGTACCATGCAATATGACTTCAAAGGGTCTTCATTTGCTCACCGAACCTCTCCAATCCTATCACTGCTGCGTTTATGCCCCTGTACACATGCTTGATTCTCTTTCGGAGACATAGCAATCCATAGGTTTTAAGATACTTACTAGTCAGGTACATTCTTAGGCGTTTAATATGCGGTGTTGAGTCCATTTCGTTGAGCAAGGAGTAGCTCTTGTCTATTCCATATTTGGCTTAAGGAACTTTATCTGTGCTCATTTCAATCTCTGGTTTTATGCAGCACCCCAACTCACCTTTCCCCTTAAGCAAGCATAAGTTGGTTTTCTAAATTTGAGACCCTGTTCTGTTCTGTAATTCAGTTCCTCTGTAGCCAAGTTTACATTCCGTGTATTACTGATATCTTATGATGTTTCTTTTTCTGCGTGACTTATTTCAGTTAGAATCATCATACCTGAATCCACTCATTGTGATGCTACGTGCCTGATGACATAGATTTCATTGCTGAGTGATATTGCTTTGTAAGTAAATACCACAACTTCTTTATCCATTTTTCACTTTCTGCGATGTTGAACTTGTACTGGAAACGAGGTTCTTGTAAACAGAGGCGTCCCAAACTTTGGGGTGGCTGTGTCTTTTTGATTTTAATTTCCCTAAGCTATAGGACCATAAGTGGCAGTGCCCTAGGCTCTGTTGCTTTGTTTTTTAGATATTTCAGGAAACACCATACACTTCTCCCGAGTGGTTGTTGGCAATTTACATCCCGCCCTTCAGCATAACAAGGCTCCCAGTTCTCCATGGCCTGTCCTGCCTTTCTGGATTTTACACTTTTTTCAGATGGCCCTTTTGACCGGGGGGAAGTGAGACTTCATTGTAGTGCAGATTTCCTTTGCAAGCTTGCTTGGTTGGCCAAAAAGGGCGTATGCGTTTTTTCCTGAATATATTCAGGAAAAAACGCATACGCCCTTTTTGGCCAAGTGCATCATTGTGGACGTTCTGCCTCTTTTCCTATGCTTTCAATGCAATTTCAGTCTACCTCCTGAAATCGGTTTCCTGCAATTCTGCCCCGCTTTCAAGTCCTCTTGGCAGCCTTACTTCAGTCTATTTTTGGACGATAGCTGTCATTTATAACTCTGCAGGTTTGTGAATTACAGTGCCCCTGAGCTCCTTTCTTCAACTCGCTGTCTTTTGAGCTGGCCGCAACACCGCAGGATGGCTTCAGGCCCTAATCTGGTTCCGGCACGGCACGCTGAGCCTTTGGTTATTTCCTCTTCCTGGTGGGAAATGAGAGTTAAATTTGCCCGTCCAGACACCTCCAGCTAGTCTCTCATTGGTTCTCGCTATTCCTGTTCATCTTCCGCAGAAATTGCAAACTGGGCCAAACAGGAGGTTAAAGGCGCTGACTCTCCAAGTGGGGAGAGTGTTAGTAAAGCGTCTGGAATGTTGCACCCGAGTACCAGGGGAGGAAAACTGAGACATATTTGAACACGTCTCCCGTTCACATGGTTGATCATACTTGGGTTCCACATGCATGTTTTAGCTGAAGGAAGAATACCTTAAACCTGGAGAGTTAAGACCCGTGTAATGGGTACCATGCAATATGACTTCAAAGGGTCTTCATTTGCTCACCGAACCTCTCCAATCCTATCACTGCTGCGTTTATGCCCCTGTACACATGCTTGATTCTCTTACGGAGACATAGCAATCCATAGGTTTTAAGATACTTACTAGTCAGGTACATTCTAAGGCGCTTAATATGCGGTGTTGAGTCCATTTCGTTGAGCAAGGAGTAGCTCTTGTCTATTCCATATTTGACTTAAGGAACTTTATCTGTGCTCATTTCAATCTCTGGTTTTATGCAGCACCCCAACTCACCTTTACCCTTAAGCAAGCATAAGTTGGTTTTCTAAATTTGAGACCCTGTTCTGTTCTGTAATTCAGTTCCTGTGTAGCCAAGTTTACATTCCGTGTATTACTGATATCTTATGATGTTTCTTTTTCTGTGTGACTTACTTCAGTTAGAATCATCATACCTGAATCCACTCATTGTGCTGCTAAGGGCCTGATGACACAGATTTCATTGCTGAGTGATATTGCTTTGTAAGTAAGTACCACAACTTCTTTCCATTTTTCACTTTCTGCGATGTTGAACTTGTACTGTAAACGAGGTTCTTGTAAACAGAGCCGTTCCAAACTTTGGGGTGGCTGTGTCTTTTTGATTTTAATTTCCCTAAGCTATAGGACCATAAGTGGAAGTGCCCTAGGTTCTGTTGCTTTGTTTTTTAGATGTTTCAGGAAACACCATACACTTCTCCCGAGTGGTTGTTGGCAATTTACATCACGCCCATCAGCATAACAAGGCTCCCAGTTCTCCATGGCCTGTCCTGCCTTTCTGGATTTTACACTTTTTTCAGATGGCCCTTTTGACCGGGGGGAAGTGAGACTTCATTGTAGTGCAGATTTCCTTTGCAAGCGTGCTTGGTTGGCCAAAAAGGGCGTATGCGTTTTTTCCTGAATATATTCAGGAAAAAACACATACGCCCTTTTTGGCCAAGTGCATCATTGTGGACGTTCTGCCTCTTTTCCTATGCTTTCAATGCAATTCCAGTCTACCTCCTGAAATCGGTTTCCTGCAATTCTGCCCCGCTTTCAAGTCCTCTTGGCAGCCTTACTTCAGTCTATTTTTGGACGATAGCTGTCATTTATAACTCTGCAGGTTTGTGAATTACAGTGCCCCTGAGCTCCTTTCTTCAACTTGCTTTCTTGTGACCTGGCCGCAACACCGCTGGATGGCTTCAGGCCCTAATCTGGTTCCGGCACGGCAAGCTGAGCCTTTGGTTATTTCCTCTTCCTGGTGGGAAATGAGAGTTAAATTTGCCCGTCCAAACACCTCCAGCTAGTCTCTCATTGGTTCTCGCTATTCCTGTTAATCTTCCGCAGAAATTGCAAAACTGTGCCAAACAGGAGGTTAAAGGCGCTGACTCTCCAAGTGGGGAGAGTGTTAGTAAAGCGTCTGGAATGTTGCACCCGAGTACCAGGGGAGGAAAACTGAGACATATTTGAACACGTCTCCCGTTCACATGGTTGATCATACTTGGGTTCCACATGCATGTTTTAGCTGAAGGAAGAATACCTTAAACCTGGAGAGTTAAGACCCGTGTAATGGGTACCATGCAATATGACTTCAAAGGGTCTTCATTTGCTCACCGAACCTCTCCAATCCTATCACTGCTGCGTTTATGCCCCTGTACACATGCTTGATTCTCTTTCGGAGACATAGCGATCCATAGGTTTTAAGATACTTACTAGTCAGGTACATTCTTAGGCGTTTAATATGCGGTGTTGAGTCCATTTCGTTGAGCAAGGAGTAGCTCTTGTCTATTCCATATTTGGCTTAAGGAACTTTATCTGTGCTCATTTCAATCTCTGGTTTTATGCAGCACCCCAACTCACCTTTCCCCTTAAGCAAGCATAAGTTGGTTTTCTAAATTTGAGACCCTGTTCTGTTCTGTAATTCAGTTCCTCTGTAGCCAAGTTTACATTCCGTGTATTACTGATATCTTATGATGTTTCTTTTTCTGCGTGACTTATTTCAGTTAGAATCATCATACCTGAATCCACTCATTGTGATGCTACGTGCCTGATGACATAGATTTCATTGCTGAGTGATATTGCTTTGTAAGTAAATACCACAACTTCTTTATCCATTTTTCACATTCTGCGATGTTGAACTTGTACTGGAAACGAGGTTCTTGTAAACAGAGGCGTCCCAAACTTTGGGGTGGCTGTGTCTTTTTGATTTTAATTTCCCTAAGCTATAGGACCATAAGTGGCAGTGCCCTAGGCTCTGTTGCTTTGTTTTTTAGATGTTTCAGGAAACACCATACACTTCTCCCGAGTGGTTGTTGGCAATTTACATCCCGCCCTTCAGCATAACAAGGCTCCCAGTTCTCCATGGCCTGTCCTGCCTTTCTGGATTTTACACTTTTTTCAGATGGCCCTTTTGACCGGGGGGAAGTGAGACTTCATTGTAGTGCAGATTTCCTTTGCAAGCTTGCTTGGTTGGCCAAAAAGGGCGTATGCGTTTTTTCCTGAATATATTCAGGAAAAAACGCATACGCCCTTTTTGGCCAAGTGCATCATTGTGGACGTTCTGCCTCTTTTCCTATGCTTTCAATGCAATTTCAGTCTACCTCCTGAAATCGGTTTCCTGCAATTCTGACGCGCTTTCAAGTCCTCTTGGCAGCCTTACTTCAGTCTATTTTTGGACGATAGCTGTCATTTATAACTCTGCAGGTTTGTGAATTACAGGGCCCCTGAGCTCCTTTCTTCAACTCGCTGTCTTTTGAGCTGGCCGCAACACCGCAGGATGGCTTCAGGCCCTAATCTGGTTCCGGCACGGCACGCTGAGCCTTTGGTTATTTCCTCTTCCTGGTGGGAAATGAGAGTTAAATTTGCCCGTCCAGACACCTCCAGCTAGTCTCTCATTGGTTCTCGCTATTTCTGTTCATCTTCCGCAGAAATTGCAAACTGGGCCAAACAGGAGGTTAAAGGCGCTGACTCTCCAAGTGGGGAGAGTGTTAGTAAAGCGTCTGGAATGTTGCACCCGAGTACCAGGGGAGGAAAACTGAGACATATTTGAACACGTCTCCCGTTCACATGGTTGATCATACTTGGGTTCCACATGCATGTTTTAGCTGAAGGAAGAATACCTTAAACCTGGAGAGTTAAGACCCGTGTAATGGGTACCATGCAATATGACTTCAAAGGGTCTTCATTTGCTCACCGAACCTCTCCAATCCTATCACTGCTGCGTTTATGCCCCTGTACACATGCTTGATTCTCTTACGGAGACATAGCAATCCATAGGTTTTAAGATACTTACTAGTCAGGTACATTCTTAGGCGCTTAATATGCGGTGTTGAGTCCATTTCGTTGAGCAAGGAGTAGCTCTTGTCTATTCCATATTTGACTTAAGGAACTTTATCTGTGCTCATTTCAATCTCTGGTTTTATGCAGCACCCCAACTCACCTTTACCCTTAAGCAAGCATAAGTTGGTTTTCTAAATTTGAGACCCTGTTCTGTTCTGTAATTCAGTTCCTGTGTAGCCAAGTTTACATTCCGTGTATTACTGATATCTTATGATGTTTCTTTTCTGTGTGACTTACTTCAGTTAGAATCATCATACCTGAATCCACTCATTGTGCTGCTAAGGGCCTGATGACACAGATTTCATTGCTGAGTGATATTGCTTTGTAACTAAATACCACAACTTCTTTATCCATTTTTCACTTTCTGCGATGTTGAACTTGTACTGTAAACGAGGTTCTTGTAAACAGAGCCGTTCCAAACTTTGGGGTGGCTGTGTCTTTTTGATTTTAATTTCCCTAAGCTATAGGACCATAAGTGGAAGTGCCCTAGGTTCTGTTGCTTTGTTTTTTAGATGTTTCAGGAAACACCATACACTTCTCCCGAGTGGTTGTTGGCAATTTACATCCCGCCCATCAGCATAACAAGGCTCCCTGTTCTCCATGGCCTGTCCTGCCTTTCTGGATTTTACACTTTTTTCAGATGGCCCTTTTGACCGGGGGGAAGTGAGACTTCATTGTAGTGCAGATTTCCTTTGCAAGCTTGCTTGGTTGGCCAAAAAGGGCGTATGCGTTTTTTCCTGAATATATTCAGGAAAAAACGCATACGCCCTTTTTGGCCAAGTGCATCATTGTGGACGTTCTGCCTCTTTTCCTATGCTTTCAATGCAATTCCAGTCTACCTCCTGAAATCGGTTTCCTGCAATTCTGCCCCGATTTCAAGTCCTCTTGGCAGCCTTACTTCAGTCTATTTTTGGACGATACCTGTCATTTATAACTCTGCAGGTTTGTGAATTACAGTGTCCCTGAGCTCCTTTCTTCAACTCGCTTTCTTTTGAGCTGGCCGCAACACTGCAGGATGACTTCAGGCCCTAATCTGGTTCCGGGACGGCACGCTGAGCCTTTGGTTATTTCCTCTTCCTGGTGGGAAATGAGAGTTAAATTTGCCCGTCCAGACACCTCCAGCTAGCCTCTCATTGGTTCTCACTATTCCTGTTCATCTTCCGCAGAAATTGCAAACTGGGCCAAACAGGAGGTTAAAGGGACTGACTCTCCAAGTGGGGAGAGTGTTAGTAAAGCGTCTGGAATGTTGCACCCGAGTACCAGGGGAGGAAAACTGAGACATATTTGAACACGTCTCCAGATCACATGGTTGATCATACTCTAGGTTCCACATGCATGTTTTAGCTGAAGGAAGAATACCTTAAACCTTGGTAGTTGAAACCCGTGGAATGGGTACCATGCAATATGACTTCAAAGGGTCTTCATTTGCTCACCGAACCTCTCCAATCCTATCACTGCTGCGTTTATGCCCCTGTACACATGCTTGATTCTCTTTCGGAGACATAGCAATCCATAGGTTTTAAGATACTTACTAGTCAGGTACATTCTTAGGCGTTTAATATGCGGTGTTGAGTCCATTTTGTTGAGCAAGGAGTAGCTCTTGTCTATTCCATATTTGGCTTAAGGAACTTTATCTGTGCTCATTTCAATCTCTGGTTTTATGCAGCACCCCAACTCACCTTTACCCTTAAGCAAGCATAAGTTGGTTTTCTAAATTTGAGACCCTGTTCTGTTCTGTAATTCAGTTCCTCTGGAGCCAAGTTTCCATTCCGTGTATTACTGATATCTTATGATGTTTCTTTTTCTGTGTGACTTATTTCAGTTAGAATCATCATACCTGAATCCACTCATTGTGCTGCTAAGGGCCTGATGACATAGATTTCATTGCTGAGTGATATTGCTTTGTAAGTAAATACCACAACTTCTTTATCCATTTTTCACTTTCTGCGATGTTGAACTTGTACTGTAAACGAGGTTCTTGTAAACAGAGCCATTCCAAACTTTGGGGTGGCTGTGTCTTTTTGATTTTAATTTCCCTAAGCTATAAGACCATAAGTGGCAGTGCCCTAGGCTCTGTTGCTTTGTTTTTTAGATGTTTCAGGAAACACCATACACTTCTCCGGAGTGTCTGTTGGCAATTTACATCCCGCCCATCAGCATAACAAGGCTCCCAGTTCTCCATGGCCTGTCCTGCCTTTCTGGATTTTACACTTTTTTCAGATGGCCCTTTTGACCGGGGGGAAGTGAGACTTCATTGTAGTGCAGATTTCCTTTGCAAGCTTGCTTGGTTGGCCAAAAAGGGCGTATGCGTTTTTTCCTGAATATATTCAGGAAAAAACGCATACGCCCTTTTTGGCCAAGTGCATCATTGTGGACGTTCTGCCTCCTTTCCTATGCTTTCAATGCAATTCCAGTCTACCTCCTGAAATCGGTTTCCTGCAATTCTGCCCCGCTTTCAAGTCCTCTTGGCAGCCTTACTTCAGTCTATTTTTGGACGATAGCTGTCATTTATAACTCTGCAGGTTTGTGAATTACAGTGCCCCTGAGCTCCTTTCTTCAACTCGCTTTCTTGTGACCTGGCCGCAACACCGCAGGATGGCTTCAGGCCCTAATCTGGTTCCGGCCTGGCATGCTGAGCCTTTGGTTAATTCCTCTTCCTGGTGGGAAATGAGAGTTAAATTTGCCCGTCCAGACACCTCCAGCTAGCCTCTCATTGGTTCTCGCTATTCCTGTTCATCTTCCGCAGAAATTGCAAACTGGGCCAAACAGGAGGTTAAAGGCGCTGACTCTCCAAGTGGGGAGAGTGTTAGTAAAGCGTCTGGAATGTTGCACCCGAGTACCAGGGGAGGAAAACTGAGACATATTTGAACACGTCTCCCGTTCACATGGTTGATCATACTTGGGTTCCACATGCATGTTTTAGCTGAAGGAAAAATACCTTAAACCTGGAGAGTTGAGACCCGTGGAATGGGTACCATGCAATATGACTTCAAAGGGTCTTCATTTGCTCACCGAACCTCTCCAATCCTATCACTGCTGCGTTTATGCCCCTGTACACATGCTTGATTCTCTTTCGGAGACATAGCAATCCATAGGTTTTAAGATACTTACTAGTCAGGTACATTCTTAGGCGTTTAATATGCGGTGTTGAGTCCATTTCGTTGAGCAAGGAGTAGCTCTTGTCTATTCCATATTTGACTTAAGGAACTTTATCTGTGCTCATTTCAATCTCTGGTTTATGCAGCACCCCAACTCACCTTTCCCCTTAAGCAAGCATAAGTTGGTTTTCTAAATTTGAGACCCTGTTCTGTTCTGTAATTCAGTTTCTGTGTAGCCAAGTTTACATTCCGTGTGTTACTGATATCTTATGATGTTTCTTTTTCTGTGTGACTTATTTCAGTTAGAATCATCATACCTGAATCCACTCATTGTGCTGCTAAGGGCCTGATGACATAGATTTCATTGCTGAGTGATATTGCTTTGTAAGTGAATACCACAACTTCTTTATCCATTTTTCACTTTCTGTGATGTTGAACTTGTACTGTAAACGAGGTTCTTGTAAACAGAGCCGTTCCAAACTTTGGGGTGGCTGTGTCTTTTTGATTTTAATTTCCCTAAGCTATAGGACCATAAGTGGAAGTGCCCTAGGTTCTGTTGCTTTGTTTTTTAGATGTTTCAGGAAACACCATACACTTCTCCCGAGTGGTTGTTGGTAATTTACATCCCGCCCATCAGCATAACAAGGCTCCCAGTTCTCCATGGCCTGTCCTGCCTTTCTGGATTTTACACTTTTTTCAGATGGCCCTTTTGACCGGGGGGAAGTGAGACTTCATTGTAGTGCAGATTTCCTTTGCAAGCTTGCTTGGTTGGCCAAAAAGGGTGTATGCGTTTTTTATTCCTGTTCATCTTCCGCAGAAATTGCAAACTGGGCCAAACAGTAGGTTAAAGGCGCTGACTCTCCAAGTGGGGAGAGTGTTAGTAAAGCGTCTGGAATGTTGCACCCGAGTACCAGGGGAGGAAAACTGAGACATATTTGAACACGTCTCCCGTTCACATGGTTGATCATACTTGGGTTCCACATGCATGTTTTAGCTGAAGGAAGAATACCTTAAACCTGGAGAGTTGAGACCCGTGGAATGGGTACCATGCAATATGACTTCAAAGGGTCTTCATATGCTCACCGAACCTCTCCAATCCTATCACTGCTGCGTTTATGCCCCTGTACACATGCTTGATTCTCTTTTGGAGACATAGCAATCCATAGGTTTTACGATACTTACTAGTCAGGTACATTCTTAGACGTTTAATATGCGGTGTTGAGTCCATTTCGTTGAGCAAGGAGTAGCTCTTGTCTATTCCATATTTGGCTTAAGGAACTTTATCTGTGCTCATTTCAATCTCTGGTTTTATGCAGCACCCCAACTCACCTTTACCCTTAAGCAAGCAGAAGTTGGTTTTGTAAATTTGAGACCCTGTTCTGTTCTGTAATTCAGTTCCTGTGTAGCCAAGCTTCCATTCCGTGTATTACTGATATCTTATGATGTTTCTTTTTCTGTGTGACTTATTTCAGTTAGAATCATCATACCTGAATCCACTCATTGTGCTGCTAAGGGCCTGATGACATAGATTTCATTGCTGAGTGATATTGCTTTGTAAGTGAATACCACAACTTCTTTATCCATTTTTCACTTTCTGCGATGTTGAACTTGTACTGTAAACGAGGTTCTTGTAAACAGAGCCGTTCCAAACTTTGGGGTGGCTGTGTCTTTTTGATTTTAATTTCCCTAAGCTATAGGACCATAGGTGGAAGTGCCCTATGCTCTGTTGCTTTGTTTTTTAGATGTTTCAGGAAACACCATACACTTCTCCCGAGTGTCTGTTGGCAATTTACATCCCGCCCATCAGCATAACAAGGCTCCCAGTTCTCCATGGCCTGTCCTGCCTTTCTGGATTTTACACTTTTTTCAGATGGCCCTTTTGACCGGGGGGAAGTGAGACTTCATTGTAGTGCAGATTTCCTTTGCAAGCTTGCTTGGTTGGCCAAAAAGGGCGTATGCGTTTTTTCCTGAATATATTCAGGAAAAAATGCATACGCCCTTTTTGGCCAAGTGCATCATTGTGGACGTTCTGCCTCTTTTCCTATGCTTTCAATGCAATTCCAGTCTACCTCCTGAAATCGGTTTCCTGCAATTCTGCCCCGCTTTCAAGTCCTCTTGGCAGCCTTACTTCAGTCTATTTTTGGACGATAGCTGTCATTTATAACTCTGCAGGTTTGTGAATTAGAGTGCCCCTGAGCTCCTTTCTTCAACTTGCTTTCTTGTGACCTGGCCGCATCACCGCAGGATGGCTTCAGGCCCTAATCTGGTTCCGGCATGGCACGCTGAGCCTTTGGTTATTTCCTCTTCCTGGTGGGAAATGAGAGTTAAATTTGCCCGTCCAGACACCTCCAACTAGTCTCTCATTGGTTCTCGCTATTCCTGTTCATCTTCCGCAGAAATTGCAAACTGGGCCAAACAGGAGGTTAAAGGCGCTGACTCTCCAAGTGGGGAGAGTGTTAGTAAAGCGTCTGGAATGTTGCACCCGAGTACCAGGGGAGGAAAACTGAGACATATTTGAACACGTCTCCCGTTCACATGGTTGATCATTCTTGGGTTCCACATGCATGTTTTACTGAAGGAAGAATACCTTAAACCTGGAGAGTTAAGACCCGTGTAATGGGTACCATGCAATATGACTTCAAAGGGTCTTCATTTGCTCACCGAACCTCTCCAATCCTATCACTGCTGCGTTTATGCCCCTGTACACATGCTTGATTCTCTTTTGGAGACATAGCAATCCATAGGTTTTACGATACTTACTAGTCAGGTACATTCTTAGGCGTTTAATATGCGGTGTTGAGTCCATTTCGTTGAGCAAGGAGTAGCTCTTGTCTATTCCATATTTGACTTAAGGAACTTTATCTGTGCTCATTTCAATCTCTGGTTTTATGCAGCACCCCAACTCACCTTTACCCTTAAGCAAGCATAGTTTGTTTTCTAAATTTGAGACCCTGTTCTGTTCTGTAATTCAGTTCCTGTGTAGCCAAGTTTACATTCCGTGTATTACTGATATCTTATGATGTTTCTTTTTCTGTGTGACTTACTTCAGTTAGAATCATCATACCTGAATCCACTCATTGTGCTGCTAAGGGTTGATGACACAGATTTCATTGCTGAGTGATATTGCTTTGTAAGTAAATACCACAACTTCTTTATCCATTTTTCACTTTCTGCGATGTTGAACTTGTACTGTAAACGAGGTTCTTGTAAACAGAGCCGTTCCAAACTTTGGGGTGGCTGTGTCTTTTTGATTTTAATTTCCCTAAGCTATAGGACCATAAGTGGAAGTGCCCTAGGTTCTGTTGCTTTGTTTTTTAGATGTTTCAGGAAACACCATACACTTCTCCCGAGTGTCTGTTGGCAATTTACATCCCGCCCATCAGCATAACAAGGCTCCCAGTTCTCCATGGCCTGTCCTGCCTTTCTGGATTTTACACTTTTTTCAGATGGCCCTTTTGACCGGGGGGAAGTGAGACTTCATTGTAGTGCAGATTTCCTTTGCAAGCTTGCTTGGTTGGCCAAAAAGGGCGTATGCGTTTTTTCCTGAATATATTCAGGAAAAAACGCATACGCCCTTTTTGGCCAAGTGCATCATTGTGGACGTTCTGCCTCTTTTCCTATGCTTTCAATGCAATTCCAGTCTACCTCCTGAAATCGGTTTCCTGCAATTCTGCCCCGCTTTCAAGTCCTCTTGGCAGCCTTACTTCAGTCTATTTTTGGACGATAGCTGTCATTTATAACTCTGCAGGTTTGTGAATTACAGTGCCCCTGAGCTCCTTTCTTCAACTCGCTTTCTTGTGACCTGGCCGCAACACCGCAGGATGGCTTCAGGCCCTAATCTGGTTCCGGTACGGCACACTGAGCCTTTGGTTATTTCCTCTTCCTGGTGGGAAATGAGAGTTAAATTTGCCCGTCCAGACACCTCCAGCTAGCCTCTCATTTGTTCTCGCTATTCCTGTTCATCTTCCGCAGAAATTGCAAACTGGGCCAAACAGGAGGTTAAAGGCGCTGACTCTCCAAGTGGGGAGAGTGTTAGTAAAGCGTCTGGAATGTTGCACCCGAGTACCAGGGGAGGAAAACTGAGACATATTTGAACACGTCTCCCGTTCACATGGTTGATCATACTTGGGTTCCACATGCATGTTTTAGCTGAAGGAAGAATACCTTAAACCTGGAGAGTTGAGACCCGTGGAATGGGTACCAAGCAATATGACTTCAAAGGGTCTTCATTTGCTCACCGAACCTCTCCAATCCTATCACTGCTGCGTTTATGCCCCTGTACACATGCTTGATTCTCTTTTGGAGACATAGCAATCCATAGGTTTTACGATACTTACTAGTCAGGTACATTCTTAGGCGTTTAATATGCGGTGTTGAGTCCATTTCGTTGAGCAAGGAGTAGCTCTTGTCTATTCCATATTTGACTTAAGGAACTTTATCTGTGCTCATTTCAATCTCTGGTTTTATGCAGCACCCCAACTCACCTTTACCCTTAAGCAAGCATAAGTTGGTTTTCTAAATTTGAGACCCTGTTCTGTTCTGTAATTCAGTTCCTGTGTAGCCAAGTTTACATTCCGTGTATTACTGATATCTTATGATGTTTCTTTTTCTGTGTGACTTATTTCAGTTAGAATCATCATACCTGAATCCACTCATTGTGATGCTAAGGGCCTGATGACACAGATTTCATTGCTGAGTGATATTGCTTTGTAAGTTAATACCACAACTTCTTTATCCATTTTTCACTTTCTGCGATGTTGAACTTGTACTGTAAACGAGGTTCTTGTAAACAGAGGCGTCCCAAACTTTGGGGTGGCTGTGTCTTTTTGATTTTAATTTCCCTAAGCTATAAGACCATAAGTGGCAGTGCCCTAGGCTCTGTTGCTTTGTTTTTTAGATGTTTCAGGAAACACCATACACTTCTCCCGAGTGTCTGTTGGCAATTTACATCCCGCCCATCAGCATAACAAGGCTCCCAGTTCTCCATGGCCTGTCCTGTCTTTCTGGATTTTACACTTTTTTCAGATGGCCCTTTTGACCGGGGGGAAGTGAGACTTCATTGTAGTGCAGATTTCCTTTGCAAGCTTGCTTGGTTGGCCAAAAAGGGCGTATGCGTTTTTTCCTGAATATATTCAGGAAAAAACGCATACGCCCTTTTTGGCCAAGTGCATCATTGTGGACGTTCTGCCTCTTTTCCTATGCTTTCAATGCAATTCCAGTCTACCTCCTGAAATCGGTTTCCTGCAATTCTGCCCCGCTTTCAAGTCCTCTTGGCAGCCTTACTTCAGTCTATTTTTGGACGATAGCTGTCATTTATAACTCTGCAGGTTTGTGAATTACAGTGCCCCTGAGCTCCTTTCTTCAACTCGCTTTCTTTTGAGCTGGCCGCAACACCGCAGGATGGCTTCAGGCCCTAATCTGGTTCCGGTACGGCACGCTGAGCCTTTGGTTATTTCCTCTTCCTGGTGGGAAATGAGAGTTAAATTTGCCCGTCCAGACACCTCCAGCTAGCCTCTCATTTGTTCTCGCTATTCCTGTTCATCTTCCGCAGAAATTGCAAACTGGGCCAAACAGGAGGTTAAAGGCGCTGACTCTCCAAGTGGGGAGAGTGTTAGTAAAGCGTCTGGAATGTTGCACCCGAGTACCAGGGGAGGAAAACTGAGACATATTTGAACACGTCTCCCGTTCACATGGTTGATCATACTTGGGTTCCACATGCATGTTTTAGCTGAAGGAAGAATACCTTAAACCTGGAGAGTTAAGACCCGTGTAATGGGTACCATGCAATATGACTTCAAAGGGTCTTCATTTGCTCACCGAACCTCTCCAATCCTATCACTGCTGCGTTTATGCCCCTGTACACATGCTTGATTCTCTTTCGGAGACATAGCAATCCATAGGTTTTAAGATACTTACTAGTCAGGTACATTCTTAGGCGTTTAATATGCGGTGTTGAGTCCATTTCGTTGAGCAAGGAGTAGCTCTTGTCTATTCCATATTTGACTTAAGGAACTTTATCTGTGCTCATTTCAATCTCTGGTTTATGCAGCACCCCAACTCACCTTTACCCTTAAGGAAGCATAAGTTGGTTTTCTAAATTTGAGACCCTGTTCTGTTCTGTAATTCAGTTCCTGTGTAGCCAAGTTTACATTCCGTGTATTACTGATATCTTATGATGTTTCTTTTTCTGTGTGACTTACTTCAGTTAGAATCATCATACCTGAATCCACTCATTGTGCTGTTAATGGCCTGATGACACAGATTTCATTGCTGAGTGATATTGCTTTGTAAGTAAATACCACAACTTCTTTCCATTTTTCACTTTCTGCGATGTTGAACTTGTACTGTAAACGAGGTTCTTGTAAACAGAGCCGTTCCAAACTTTGGGGTGGCTGTGTCTTTTTGATTTTAATTTCCCTAAGCTATAGGACCATAAGTGGAAGTGCCCTAGGTTCTGTTGCTTTGTTTTTTAGATGTTTCAGGAAACACCATACACTTCTCCCGAGTGGTTGTTGGCAATTTACATCCCGCCCATCAGCATAACAAGGCTCCCAGTTCTCCATGGCCTGTCCTGCCTTTCTGGATTTTACACTTTTTTCAGATGGCCCTTTTGACCGGGGGGAAGTGAGACTTCATTGTAGTGCAGATTTCCTTTGCAAGCGTGCTTGGTTGGCCAAAAAGGGCGTATGCGTTTTTTCCTGAATATATTCAGGAAAAAACACATACGCCCTTTTTGGCCAAGTGCATCATTGTGGACGTTCTGCCTCTTTTCCTATGCTTTCAATGCAATTCCAGTCTACCTCCTGAAATCGGTTTCCTGCAATTCTGCCCCGCTTTCAAGTCCTCTTGGCAGCCTTACTTCAGTCTATTTTTGGACGATAGCTGTCATTTATAACTCTGCAGGTTTGTGAATTACAGTGCCCCTGAGCTCCTTTCTTCAACTTGCTTTCTTGTGACCTGGCCGCAACACCGCTGGATGGCTTCAGGCCCTAATCTGGTTCCGGCACGGCAAGCTGAGCCTTTGGTTATTTCCTCTTCCTGGTGGGAAATGAGAGTTAAATTTGCCCGTCCAAACACCTCCAGCTAGTCTCTCATTGGTTCTCGCTATTCCTGTTAATCTTCCGCAGAAATTGCAAAACTGGGCCAAACAGGAGGTTAAAGGCGCTGACTCTCCAAGTGGGGAGAGTGTTAGTAAAGCGTCTGGAATGTTGCACCCGAGTACCAGGGGAGGAAAACTGAGACATATTTGAACACGTCTCCCGTTCACATGGTTGATCATACTTGGGTTCCACATGCATGTTTTAGCTGAAGGAAGAATACCTTAAACCTGGAGAGTTAAGACCCGTGTAATGGGTACCATGCAATATGACTTCAAAGGGTCTTCATTTGCTCACCGAACCTCTCCAATCCTATCACTGCTGCGTTTATGCCCCTGTACACATGCTTGATTCTCTTTCGGAGACATAGCAATCCATAGGTTTTAAGATACTTACTAGTCAGGTACATTCTTAGGCGTTTAATATGCGGTGTTGAGTCCATTTCGTTGAGCAAGGAGTAGCTCTTGTCTATTCCATATTTGGCTTAAGGAACTTTATCTGTGCTCATTTCAATCTCTGGTTTTATGCAGCATCCCAACTCACCTTTCCCCTTAAGCAAGCATAAGTTGGTTTTCTAAATTTGAGACCCTGTTCTGTTCTGTAATTCAGTTCCTGTGTAGCCAAGTTTACATTCCGTGTATTACTGATATCTTATGATGTTTCTTTTTCTGCGTGACTTATTTCAGTTAGAATCATCATACCTGAATCCACTCATTGTGATGCTACGTGCCTGATGACATAGATTTCATTGCTGAGTGATATTGCTTTGTAAGTAAATACCACAACTTCTTTATCCATTTTTCACTTTCTGCGATGTTGAACTTGTACTGGAAACGAGGTTCTTGTAAACAGAGGCGTCCCAAACTTTGGGGTGGCTGTGTCTTTTTGATTTTAATTTCCCTAAGCTATAGGACCATAAGTGGCAGTGCCCTAGGCTCTGTTGCTTTGTTTTTTAGATGTTTCAGGAAACACCATACACTTCTCCCGAGTGGTTGTTGGCAATTTACATCCCGCCCTTCAGCATAACAAGGCTCCCAGTTCTCCATGGCCTGTCCTGCCTTTCTGGATTTTACACTTTTTTCAGATGGCCCTTTTGACCGGGGGGAAGTGAGACTTCATTGTAGTGCAGATTTCCTTTGCAAGCTTGCTTGGTTGGCCAAAAAGGGCGTATGCGTTTTTTCCTGAATATATTCAGGAAAAAACGCATACGCCCTTTTTGGCCAAGTGCATCATTGTGGACGTTCTGCCTCTTTTCCTATGCTTTCAATGCAATTTCAGTCTACCTCCTGAAATCGGTTTCCTGCAATTCTGCCCCGCTTTCAAGTCCTCTTGGCAGCCTTACTTCAGTCTATTTTTGGACGATAGCTGTCATTTATAACTCTGCAGGTTTGTGAATTACAGTGCCCCTGAGCTCCTTTCTTTAACTCGCTGTCTTTTGAGCTGGCCGCAACACCGCAGGATGGCTTCAGGCCCTAATCTGGTTCCGGTACGGCACGCTGAGCCTTTGGTTATTTCCTCTTCCTGTTGGGAAATGAGAGTTAAATTTGCCCGTCCAGACACCTCCAGCTAGCCTCTCATTGGTTCTCGCTATTCCTTTTCATCTTCCGCAGAAATTGCAAACTGTGCCAAACAGGAGGTTAAAGGCGCTGACTCTCCAAGTGGGTAGAGTGTTAGTAAAGCGTCTGGAATGTTGCACCCGAGTACCAGGGGAGGAAAACTGAGACATATTTGAACACGTCTCCCGATCACATGGTTGATCATACTCTGGGTTCCACATGCCTGTTTTAGCTGAAGGAAGAATACCTAAAGCCTGGGTAATTGAAACCCGTGGAATGGGTACCATGCAATATGACTTCAAAGGGTCTTCATTTGCTCACCGAACCTCTCCAATCCTATCACTGCTGCGTTTATGCCCCTGTACACATGCTTGATTCTCTTTCAGAGACATAGCAATCCATAGGTTTTAAGATACTTACTAGTCAGGTACATTCTTAGGCGTTTAATATGCGGTGTTGAGTCCATTTCGTTGAGCAAGGAGTGGCTCTTGTCTATTCCATATTTGGCTTAAGGAACTTTATCTGTGCTCATTTCAATCTCTGGTTTTATGCAGCACACCAACTCACCTTTCCCCTTAAGCAAGCATAAGTTGGTTTTCTAAATTTGAGACCCTGTTCTGTTCTGTAATTCAGTTCCTGTGTAGCCAAGTTTACATTCTGTGTATTACTGATATCTTATGATGTTTCTTTTTCTGTGTGACTTATTTCAGTTAGAATCATCATACCTGAATCCACTCATTGTGATGCTAAGGGCCTGATGACATAGATTTCATTGCTGAGTGATATTGCTTTGTAAGTAAATACCACAACTTCTTTATCCATTTTTCACTTTCTGCAATGTTGAACTTGTACTGTAAACGAGGTTCTTGTAAAGAGAGGCGTCCCAAACTTTGGGGTGGCTGTGTCTTTTTGATTTTAATTTCCCTAAGCTATAGGACCATAAGTGGCAGTGCCCTAGGCTCTGTTGCTTTGTTTTTTAGATGTTTCAGGAAACACCATACACTTCTCCCGAGTGTCTGTTGGCAATTTACATCCCACCCATCAGCATAACAAGGCTCCCAGTTCTCCATGGCCTGTCCTGCCTTTCTGGATTTTACACTTTTTTCAGATGGCCCTTTTGACCGGGGGGAAGTGAGACTTCATTGTAGTGCAGATTTCCTTTGCAAGCTTGCTTGGTTGGCCAAAAAGGGCGTATGCGTTTTTTCCTGAATATATTCAGGAAAAAACGCATACGCCCTTTTTGGCCAAGTGCATCATTGTGGACGTTCTGCCTCTTTTCCTATGCTTTCAATGCAATTCCAGTCTACCTCCTGAAATCGGTTTCCTGCAATTCTGCCCCGCTTTCAAGTCCTCTTGGCAGCCTTACTTCAGTCTATTTTTGGACGATAGCTGTCATTTATAACTCTGCAGGTTTGTGAATTACAGTGCCCCTGAGCTCCTTTCTTCAACTCGCTTTCTTGTGACCTGGCCGCAACACCGCAGGATGGCTTCAGGCCCTAATCTGGATACGGCCCGGCATGCTGAGCCTTTGGTTAATTCCTCTTCCTGGTGGGAAATGAGAGTTAAATTTGCCCGTCCAGACACCTCCAGCTAGCCTCTCATTGGTTCTCGCTATTCCTGTTCATCTTCCGCAGAAATTGCAAACTGGGCCAAACAGGAGGTTAAAGGGACTGACTCTCCAAGTGGGGAGAGTGTTAGTAAAGCGTCTGGAATGTTGCACCCGAGTACCAGGGGAGGAAAACTGAGACATATTTGAACACGTCTCCCGATCACATGGTTGATCATACTCTAGGTTCCACATGCATGTTTTAGCTGAAGGAAGAATACCTTAAACCTGGGTAGTTGAAACCCGTGGAATGGGTACCATGCAATATGACTTCAAAGGGTCTTCATTTGCTCACCGAACCTCTCCAATCCTATCACTGCTGTGTTTATGCCCCTGTACACATGCTTGATTCTCTTTCGGAGACATAGCAATCCATAGGTTTTAAGATACTTACAAGTCAGGTACATTCTTAGGCGTTTAATATGCGGTGTTGAGTCCATTTCGTTGAGCAAGGAGTAGCTCTTGTCTATTCCATATTTGACTTAAGGAACTTTATCTGTGCTCATTTCAATCTCTGGTTTTATGCAGCACCCCAACTCACCTTTACCCTTAAGCAAGCATAGTTGGTTTTCTAAATTTGAGACCCTGTTCTGTTCTGTAATTCAGTTCCTGTGTAGCCAAGTTTACATTCCGTGTATTACTGATATCTTATGATGTTTCTTTTTCTGTGTGACTTACTTCAGTTAGAATCATCATACCTGAATCCACTCATTGTGCTGCTAAGGGCCTGATGACACAGATTTCATTGCTGAGTGATATTGCTTTGTAAGTAAATACCACAACTTCTTTATCCATTTTTCACTTTCTGCGATGTTGAACTTGTACTGTAAATGAGGTTCTTGTAAACAGAGGCGTCCCAAACTTTAGGGTGGCTGTGTCTTTTTGATTTTAATTTCCCTAAGCTATAGGACCATAAGTGGCAGTGCCCTAGGCTCTGTTGCTTTGTTTTTTAGATGTTTCAGGAAACACCATACACTTCTCCCGAGTGGTTGTTGGCAATTTACATCCCGCCCATCAGCATAACAAGGCTCCCAGTTCTCCATGGCCTGTCCTGCCTTTCTGGATTTTACACTTTTTTCAGATGGCCCTTTTGACCGGGGGGAAGTGAGACTTCATTGTAGTGCAGATTTCCTTTGCAAGCTTGCTTGGTTGGCCAAAAAGGGCGTATGCGTTTTTTCCTGAATATATTCAGGAAAAAACGCATACGCCCTTTTTGGCCAAGTGCATCATTGTGGACGTTCTGCCTCTTTTCCTATGCTTTCAATGCAATTCCAGTCTACCTCCTGAAATCGGTTTCCTGCAATTCTGCCCCGCTTTCAAGTCCTCTTGGCAGCCTTACTTCAGTCTATTTTTGGACGATAGCTGTCATTTATAACTCTGCAGGTTTGTGAATTACAGTGCCCCTGAGCTCCTTTCTTCAACTCGCTTTCTTGTGACCTGGCCGCAACACCGCAGGATGGCTTCAGGCCCTAATCTGGTTCCGGCACGGCACGCTGAGCCTTTGGTTATTTCCTCTTCCTGGTGGGAAATGAGAGTTAAATTTGCCCGTCCAGACACCTCCAGCTAGCCTCTCATTGGTTCTCGCTATTCCTGTTCATCTTCCGCAGAAATTGCAAACTGGGCCAAACAGGAGGTTAAAGGCGCTGACTCTCCAAGTGGGGAGAGTGTTAGTAAAGCGTCTGGAATGTTGCACCCGAGTACCAGGGGAGGAAAACTGAGACATATTTGAACACGTCTCCCGATCACATGGTTGATCATACTCTGGGTTCCACATGCCTGTTTTAGCTGAAGGAAGAATACCTAAAACCTGGGTAATTGAAACCCGTGGAATGGGTACCATGCAATATGACTTCAAAGGGTCTTCATTTGCTCACCGAACCTCTCCAATCCTATCACTGCTGCGTTTATGCCCCTGTACACATGCTTGATTCTCTTTCAGAGACATAGCAATCCATAGGTTTTAACATACTTACTAGTCAGGTACATTCTTAGGCGTTTAATATGCGGTGTTGAGTCCATTTCGTTGAGCAAGGAGTGGCTCTTGTCTATTCCATATTTGGCTTAAGGAACTTTATCTGTGCTCATTTCAATCTCTGGTTTTATGCAGCACCCCAACTCACCTTTACCCTTAAGCAAGCATAAGTTGGTTTTCTAAATTTGAGACCCTGTTCTGTTCTGTAATTCAGTTCCTCTGTAGCCAAGTTTCCATTCCGTGTATTACTGATATCTTATGATGTTTCTTTTTCTGTGTGACTTATTTCAGTTAGAATCATCATACCTGAATCCACTCATTGTGCTGCTAAGGGCCTGATGACATAGATTTCATTGCTGAGTGATATTGCTTTGTAAGTAAATACCACAACTTCTTTATCCATTTTACACTTTCTGCGATGTTGAACTTGTACTGTAAACGAGGTTCTTGTAAACAGAGCCGTTCCAAACTTTGGGGTGGCTGTGTCTTTTTGATTTTAATTTCCCTAAGCTATAGGACCATAAGTGGAAGTGCCCTAGGCTCTGTTGCTTTGTTTTTTAGATGTTTCAGGAAACACCATACACTTCTCCCGAGTGGTTGTTGGCAATTTACATCCCGCCCATCAGCATAACAAGGCTCCCTGTTCTCCATGGCCTGTCCTGCCTTTCTGGATTTTACACTTTTTTCAGATGGCCCTTTTGACCGGGGGGAAGTGAGACTTCATTGTAGTGCAGATTTCCTTTGCAAGCTTGCTTGGTTGGCCAAAAAGGGCGTATGCGTTTTTTCCTGAATATATTCAGGAAAAAACGCATACGCCCTTTTTGGCCAAGTGCATCATTGTGGACGTTCTGCCTCTTTTCCTATGCTTTCAATGCAATTCCAGTCTACCTCCTGAAATCGGTTTCCTGCAATTCTGCCCCGATTTCAAGTCCTCTTGGCAGCCTTACTTCAGTCTATTTTTGGACGATACCTGTCATTTATAACTCTGCAGGTTTGTGAATTACAGTGCCCCTGAGCTCCTTTCTTCAACTCGCTTTCTTTTGAGCTGGCCGCAACACCGCAGGATGACTTCAGGCCCTAATCTGGTTCCGTTACGGCACGCTGAGCCTTTGGATATTTCCTCTTCCTGGTGGGAAATGAGAGTTAAATTTGCCCGTCCAGACACCTCCAGCTAGCCTCTCATTGGTTCTCACTATTCCTGTTCATCTTCCGCAGAAATTGCAAACTGGGCCAAACAGGAGGTTAAAGGGACTGACTCTCCAAGTGGGGAGAGTTTTAGTAAAGCGTCTGGAATGTTGCACCCGAGTACCAGGGGAGGAAAACTGAGACATATTTGAACACGTCTCCCGATCACATGGTTGATCATACTCTAGGTTCCACATGCATGTTTTAGCTGAAGGAAGAATACCTTAAACCTGGGTAGTTGAAACCCGTGGAATGGGTACCATGCAATATGACTTCAAAGGGTCTTCATTTGCTCACCGAACCTCTCCAATCCTATCACTGCTGCGTTTATGCCCCTGTACACATGCTTGATTCTCTTTCGGAGACATAGCAATCCATAGGTTTTAAGATACTTACTAGTCAGGTACATTCTTAGGCGTTTAATATGCGGTGTTGAGTCCATTTCGTTGAGCAAGGAGTAGCTCTTGTCTATTCCATATTTGGCTTAAGGAACTTTATCTGTGCTCATTTCAATCTCTGGTTTTATGCAGCACCCCAACTCACCTTTACCCTTAAGCAAGCATAAGTTGGTTTTCTAAATTTGAGACCCTGTTCTGTTCTGTAATTCTGTTCCTCTGTAGCCAAGTTTCCATTCCGTGTATTACTGATATCTTATGATGTTTCTTTTTCTGTGTGACTTATTTCAGTTAGAATCATCATACCTGAATCCACTCATTGTGCTGCTAAGGGCCTGATGACATAGATTTCATTGCTGAGTGATATTGCTTTGTAAGTGAATACCACAACTTCTTTATCCATTTTTCACTTTCTGCGATGTGGAACTTGTACTGTAAACGAGGTTCTTGTAAACAGAGCCGTTCCAAACTTTGGGGTGGCTGTGTCTTTTTGATTTTAATTTCCCTAAGCTATAGGACCATAAGTGGAAGTGCCCTAGGCTCTGTTGCTTTGTTTTTTAGATGTTTCAGGAAACACCATACACTTCTCCCGAGTGGTTGTTGGCAATTTACATCCCGCCCATCAGCATAACAAGGCTCCCAGTTCTCAATGGCCTGTTGCCTTTCTGGATTTTACACTTTTTTCAGATGGCCCTTTTGACCGGGGGGAAGTGAGACTTCATTGTAGTGCAGATTTCCTTTGCAAGCTTGCTTGGTTGGCCAAAAAGGGCGTATGCGTTTTTTCCTGAATATATTCAGGAAAAAACGCATACGCCCTTTTTGGCCAAGTGCATCATTGTGGACGTTCTGCCTCTTTTCCTATGCTTTCAATGCAATTCCAGTCTACCTCCTGAAATCGGTTTCCTGCAATTCTGCCCCGTTTTCAAGTCCTCTTGGCAGCCTTACTTCAGTCTATTTTTGGACGATAGCTGTCATTTATAACTCTGCAGGTTTGTGAATTACAGTGCCCCTGAGCTCCTTTCTTCAACTCGCTTTCTTGTGACCTGTCCGCAACACCGCAGGATGGCTTCAGGCCCTAAACTGTTTCCGGCCCGGCATGCTGAGCCTTTGGTTAATTCCTCTTCCTGGTGGGAAATGAGAGTTAAATTTGCCCGACCAGACACCTCCAGCTAGCCTCTCATTGGTTCTCGCTATTCCTGTTCATCTTCCGCAGAAATTGCAAAGTGGGCCAAACAGGAGGTTAAAGGCGCTGACTCTCCAAGTGGGGAGAGTGTTAGTAAAGCGTCTGGAATGTTGCACCCGAGTACCAGGGGAGGAAAACTGAGACATATTTGAACACGTCTCCCGTTCACATGGTTGATCATACTTGGGTTCCACATGCATGTTTTAGCTGAAGGAAGAATACCTTAAACCTGGAGAGTTAAGACCCGTGAAATGGGTACCATGCAATATGACTTCAAAGGGTCTTCATTTGCTCACCGAACCTCTCCAATCCTATCACTGCTGCGTTTATGCCCCTGTGCACATGCTTGATTCTCTTTTGGAGACATAGCAATCCATAGGTTTTACGATACTTACTAGTCAGGTACATTCTTAGGCGTTTAATATGCGGTGTTGAGTCCATTTCGTTGAGCAAGGAGTAGCTCTTGTGTATTCCATATTTGACTTAAGGAACTTTATCTGTGCTCATTTCAATCTCTGGTTTTATGCAGCACCCCAACTCACCTTTACCCTTAAGCAAGCATAAGTTGGTTTTCTAAATTTGAGACCCTGTTCTGTTCTGTAATTCAGTTCCTGTGTAGCCAAGTTTACATTCCGTGTATTACTGATATCTTATGATGTTTCTTTTTCTGTGTGACTTATTTCAGTTAGAATCATCATACCTGAATCCACTCATTGTGATGCTAAGGGCCTGATGACATAGATTTCATTGCTGAGTGATATTGCTTTGTAAGTAAATACAACAACTTCTTTATCCATTTTTCACTTTCTGCGATGTTGAACTTGTACTGTAAACGAGGTTCTTGTAAACAGAGGCGTCCCAAACTTTGGGGTGGCTGTGTCTTTTTGATTTTAATTTCCCTAAGCTATAGGACCATAAGTGGCAGTGCCCTAGGCTCTGTTGCTTTGTTTTTTAGATGTTTCAGGAAACATCATACACTTCTCCCGAGTGTCTGTTGGCAATTTACATCCCGCCCATCAGCATAACAAGGCTCCCAGTTCTCCATGGCCTGTCCTGCCTTTCTGGATTTTACACTTTTTTCAGATGGCCCTTTTGACCGGGGGGAAGTGAGACTTCATTGTAGTGCAGATTTCCTTTGCAAGCTTGCTTGGTTGGCCAAAAAGGGCGTATGCGTTTTTTCCTGAATATATTCAGGAAAAAACGCATACGCCCTTTTTGGCCAAGTGCATCATTGTGGACGTTCTGCCTCTTTTCCTATGCTTTCAATGCAATTCCAGTCTACCTCCTGAAATCGGTTTCCTGCAATTCTGCCCCGCTTTCAAGTCCTCTTGGCAGCCTTACTTCAGTCTATTTTTGGACGATAGCTGTCATTTATAACTCTGCAGGTTTGTGAATTACAGTGCCCCTGAGCTCCTTTCTTCAACTCGCTTTCTTGTGACCTGGCCGCAACACCGCAGGATGGCTTCAGGCCCTAATCTGGTTCCGGCACGGCACGCTGAGCCTTTGGTTATTTCCTCTTCCTGGTGGGAAATGAGAGTTAAATTTGCCCGTCCAAACACCTCCAGCTAGTCTCTCATTGGTTCTCGCTATTCCTGTTCATCTTCCGCAGAAATTGCAAACTGGGCCAAACCGGAGGTTAAAGGCGCTGACTCTCTAAGTGGGGAGAGTGTTAGTAAAGCGTCTGGAATGTTGCACCCGAGTACCAGTGGAGGAAAACTGAGACATATTTGAACACATCTCCCGTTCACATGGTTGATCATACTTGGGTTCCACATGCATATTTTAGCTGAAGGAAGAATACCTTAAACCTGGAGAGTTAAGACCCGTGTAATGGGTACCATGCAATATGACTTCAAAGGGTCTTCATTTGCTCACCGAACCTCTCCAATCCTATCACTGCTGCGTTTATGCCCCTGTACACATGCTTGATTCTCTTTCGGAGACATAGCAATCCATAGGTTTTAAGATACTTACTAGTCAGGCACATTCTTAGGTGTTTAATATGCGGTGTTGAGTCCATTTCGTTGAGCAAGGAGTAGCTCTTGTCTATTCCATATTTGACTTAAGGAACTTTATCTGTGCTCATTTCAATCTCTGGTTTTATGCAGCACCCCAACTCACCTTTACCCTTAAGCAAGCATAGTTGGTTTTCTAAATTTGAGACCCTGTTCTGTTCTGTAATTCAGTTCCTGTGTAGCCAAGTTTACATTCCGTGTATTACTGATATCTTATGATGTTTCTTTTTCTGTGTGACTTACTTCAGTTAGAATCATCATACCTGAATCCACTCATTGTGATGCTAAGGGCCTGATGACACAGATTTCATTGCTGAGTGATATTGCTTTGTAAGTAAATACCACAACTTCTTTATCCATTTTTCACTTTCTGCGATGTTGAACTTGTACTGTAAACGAGGTTCTGGTAAACAGAGCCGTTCCAAACTTTGGGGTGGCTGTGTCTTTTTGATTTTAATTTCCCTAAGCTATAGGACCATAAGTGGAAGTGCCCTAGGTTCTGTTGCTTTGTTTTTTAGATATTTCAGGAAACACCATACACTTCTCCCGAGTGGTTTTTGGCAATTTACATCCCGCCCATCAGCATAACAAGGCTCCCAGTTCTCCATGGCCTGTCCTGCCTTTCTGGATTTTACACTTTTTTCAGATGGCCCTTTTGACCGGGGGGAAGTGAGACTTCATTGTAGTGCAGATTTCCTTTGCAAGCTTGCTTGGTTGGCCAAAAAGGGCGTATGCGTTTTTTATTCCTGTTCATCTTCCGCAGAAATTGCAAACTGGGCCAAACAGGAGGTTAAAGGCGCTGACTCTCCAAGTGGGGAGAGTGTTAGTAAAGCGTCTGGAATGTTGCACCCGAGTACCAGGGGAGGAAAACTGAGACATATTTGAACACGTCTCCCGTTCACATGGTTGATCATACTTGGGTACCACATGCATGTTTTAGCTGAAGGAAGAATACCTTAAACCTGGAGAGTTAAGACCCGTGAAATGGGTACCATGCAATATGACTTCAAAGGGTCTTCATTTGCTCACCGAACCTCTCCAATCCTATCACTGCTGCGTTTATGCCCCTGTACACATGCTTGATTCTCTTTTGGAGACATAGCAATCCATAGGTTTTAAGATACTTACTAGTCAGGTACATTCTTAGGCGTTTAATATGCGGTGTTGAGTCCATTTCGTTGAGCAAGGAGTAGCTCTTGTGTATTCCATATTTGACTTAAGGAACTTTATCTGTGCTCATTTCAATCTCTGGTTTTATGCAGCACCCCAACTCACCTTTCCCCTTAAGCAAGCATAAGTTGGTGTTCTAAATTTGAGACCCTGTTCTGTTCTGTAATTCAGTTCCTGTGTAGCCAAGTTTACATTCCGTGTATTACTGATATCTTATGATGTTTCTTTTTCTGTGTGACTTATTTCAGTTAGAATCATCATACCTGAATCCACTCATTGTGATGCTAAGGGCCTGATGACATAGATTTCATTGCTGAGTGATATTGCTTTGTAAGTAAATACAACAACTTCTTTATCCATTTTTCACTTTCTGCGATGTTGAACTTGTACTGTAAACGAGGTTCTTGTAAACAGAGGCGTCCCAAACTTTGGGGTGGCTGTGTCTTTTTGATTTTAATTTCCCTAAGCTATAGGACCATAAGTGGCAGTGCCCTAGGCTCTGTTGCTTTGTTTTTTAGATGTTTCAGGAAACACCATACACTTCTCCCGAGTGGTTGTTGGCAATTTACATCCCGCCCATCAGCATAACAAGGCTCCCAGTTCTCCATGGCCTGTCCTGCCTTTCTGGATTTTACACTTTTTTCAGATGGCCCTTTTGACCGGGGGGAAGTGAGACTTCATTGTAGTGCAGATTTCCTTTGCAAGCTTGCTTGGTTGGCCAAAAAGGGCGTATGCGTTTTTTCCTGAATATATTCAGGAAAAAACGCATACGCCCTTTTTGGCCAAGTGCATCATTGTGGACGTTCTGCCTCTTTTCCTATGCTTTCAATGCAATTCCAGTCTACCTCCTGAAATCGGTTTCCTGCAATTCTGCCCCGCTTTCAAGTCCTCTTGGCAGCCTTACTTCAGTCTATTTTTGGACGATAGCTGTCATTTATAACTCTGCAGGTTTGTGAATTACAGTGCCCCTGAGCTCCTTTCTTCAACTCGCTTTCTTGTGACCTGGCCGCAACACCACAGGATGGCTTCAGGCCCTTATCTGGTTCCGGCCCGGCATGCTGAGCCTTTGGTTAATTCCTCTTCCTGGTGGGAAATGAGAGTTAAATTTGCCCGTCCAGACACCTCCAGCTAGTCTCTCATTGGTTCTCGCTATTCCTGTTCATCTTCCGCAGAAATTGCAAACTGGGCCAAACAGGAGGTTAAAGGGACTGACTCTCCAAGTGGGGAGAGTGTTAGTAAAGTGTCTGGAATGTTGCACCCGAGTACCAGGGGAGGAAAACTGAGACATATTTGAACACGTCTCCCGTTCACATGGTTGATCATACTTGGGTTCCACATGCATGTTTTAGCTGAAGGAAGAATACCTTAAACCTGGAGAGTTAAGACCCGTGTAATGGGTACCATGCAATATGACTTCAAAGGGTCTTCATTTGCTCACCGAACGTCTCCAATCCTATCACTGCTGCGTTTATGCCCCTGTACACATGCTTGATTCTCTTTCGGAGACATAGCAATCCATAGGTTTTAAGATACTTACTAGTCAGGTACATTCTTAGGCGTTTAATATGCGGTGTTGAGTCCATTTCGTTGAGCAAGGAGTAGCTCTTGTGTATTCCATATTTGACTTAAGGAACTTTATCTGTGCTCATTTCAATCTCTGGTTTTATGCAGCACCCCAACTCACCTTTCCCCTTAAGCAAGCATAAGTTGGTTTTCTAAATTTGAGACCCTGTTCTGTTCTGTAATTCAGTTCCTGTGTAGCCAAGTTTACATTCCGTGTATTACTGATATCTTATGATGTTTCTTTTTCTGTGTGACTTATTTCAGTTAGAATCATCATACCTGAATCCACTCATTGTGATGCTAAGGGCCTGATGACATAGATTTCATTGCTGAGTGATATTGCTTTGTAAGTAAATACAACAACTTCTTTATCCATTTTTCACTTTCTGCGATGTTGAACTTGTACTGTAAACGAGGTTCTTGTAAACAGAGGCGTCCCAAACTTTGGGGTGGCTGTGTCTTTTTGATTTTAATTTCCCTAAGCTATAGGACCATAAGTGGCAGTGCCCTAGGCTCTGTTGCTTTGTTTTTTAGATGTTTCAGGAAACACCATACACTTCTCCCGAGTGGTTGTTGGCAATTTACATCCCGCCCATCAGCATAACAAGGCTCCCAGTTCTCCATGGCCTGTCCTGCCTTTCTGGATTTTACACTTTTTTCAGATGGCCCTTTTGACCGGGGGGAAGTGAGACTTCATTGTAGTGCAGATTTCCTTTGCAAGCTTGCTTGGTTGGCCAAAAAGGGCGTATGCGTTTTTTCCTGAATATATTCAGGAAAAAACGCATACGCCCTTTTTGGCCAAGTGCATCATTGTGGACGTTCTGCCTCTTTTCCTATGCTTTCAATGCAATTCCAGTCTACCTCCTGAAATCGGTTTCCTGCAATTCTGCCCCGCTTTCAAGTCCTCTTGGCAGCCTTACTTCAGTCTATTTTTGGACGATAGCTGTCATTTATAACTCTGCAGGTTTGTGAATTACAGTGCCCCTGAGCTCCTTTCTTCAACTCGCTTTCTTGTGACCTGGCCGCAACACCGCAGGATGGCTTCAGGCCCTAATCTGGTTCCGGTACGGCACGCTGAGCCTTTGGTTATTTCCTCTTCCTGGTGGGAAATGAGAGTTAAATTTGCCCGTCCAGACACCTCCAGCTAGCCTCTCATTGGTTCTCGCTATTCCTGTTCATCTTCCGCAGAAATTGCAAACTGGGCCAAACAGGAGGTTAAAGGGACTGACTCACCAAGTGGGGAGAGTGTTAGTAAAGCGTCTGGAATGTTGCACCCGAGTACCAGGGGAGGAAAACTGAGACATATTTGAACACGTCTCCCGATCACATGGTTGATCATACTCTAGGTTCCACATGCATGTTTTAGCTGAAGGAAGAATACCTTAAACCTGGGTAGTTGAAACCCGTGGAATGGGTACCATGCAATATGACTTCAAAGGGTCTTCATTTGCTCACCGAACCTCTCCAATCCTATCACTGCTGCGTTTATGCCCCTGTACACATGCTTGATTCTCTTTCGGAGACATAGCAATCCATAGGTTTTAAGATACTTACTAGTCAGGTACATTCTTAGACGTTTAATATGCGGTGTTGAGTCCATTTCGTTGAGCAAGGAGTAGCTCTTGTCTATTCCATATTTGACTTAAGGAACTTTATCTGTGCTCATTTCAATTTCTGGTTTTATGCAGCACCCCAACTCACCTTTCCCCTTAAGCAAGCATAAGTTGGTTTTCTAAATTTGAGACCCTGTTCTGTTCTGTAATTCAGTTCCTGTGTAGCCAAGTTTACATTCCGTGTATTACTGATATCTTGTGATGTTTCTTTTTCTGTGTGACTTATTTCAGTTAGAATCATCATACCTGAATCCACTCATTGTGATGCTAAGGGCCTGATGACATAGATTTCATTGCTGAGTGATATTGCTTTGTAAGTAAATACCACAACTTCTTTATCCATTTTTCACTATCTGCGATGTTGAACTTGTACTGTAAACGAGGTTCTTGTAAACAGAGGCGTCCCAAACTTTGGGGTGGCTGTGTCTTTTTGATTTTAATTTCCCTAAGCTATAGGACCATAAGTGAAAGTGCCCTAGGTTCTGTTGCTTTGTTTTTTAGATGTTTCAGGAAACACCATACACTTCTCCCGAGTGTCTGTTGGCAGTTTACATCCCGCCCATCAGCATAACAAGGCTCCCAGTTCTCCATGGCCTATCCTGCCTTTCTGGATTTTACACTTTTTTCAGATGGCCCTTTTGACCGGGGGGAAGTGAGACTTCATTGTAGTGCAGATTTCCTTTGCAAGCTTGCTTGGTTGGCCAAAAAGGGCGTATGCGTTTTTTCCTGAATATATTCAGGAAAAAACGCATACGCCCTTTTTGGCCAAGTGCATCATTGTGGACGTTCTGCCTCTTTTCCTATGCTTTCAATGCAATTTCAGTCTACCTCCTGAAATCGGTTTCCTGCAATTCTGCCCCGCTTTCAAGTCCTCTTGGCAGCCTTACTTCAGTCTATTTTTGGACGATAGCTGTCATTTATAACTCTGCAGGTTTGTGAATTACACTGCCCCTGAGCTCCTTTCTTCAACTCGCTTTCTTTTGAGCTGGCCGCAACACCGCAGGATGACTTCAGGCCCTAATCTGGTTCCGGTACGGCACGCTGAGCCTTTGGTTATTTCCTCTTCCTGTTGGGAAATGAGAGTTAAATTTGCCCGTCCAGACACCTCCAGCTAGCCTCTCATTGGTTCTCGCAATTCCTGTTCATCTTCCGCAGAAATTGCAAACTGGGCCAAACAGGAGGTTAAAGGCGCTGACTCTCCAAGTGGGGAGAGTGTTAGTAAAGCGTCTGGAATGTTGCACCCGAGTACCAAGGGAGGAAAACTGAGACATATTTGAACACGTCTCCCGATCACATGGTTGATCATACTCTGGGTTCCACATGCATGTTTTAGATGAAGGAAGAATACCTAAAACCTGGGTAATTGAAACCCGTGGAATGGGTACCATGCAATATGACTTCAAAGGGTCTTCATTTGCTCACCGAACCTCTCCAATCCTATCACTGCTGCATTTATGCCCCTGTACACATGCTTGATTCTCTTTCGGAGACATAGCAATCCATAGGTTTTAAGATACTTACTAGTCAGGTACATTCTTAGGCGTTTAATATGCGGTGTTGAGTCCATTTCGTTGAGCAAGGAGTGGCTCTTGTCTATTCCATATTTGGCTTAAGGAACTTTATCTGTGCTCATTTCAATCTCTGGTTTTATGCAGCAAACGAACTCACCTTTCCCCTTAAGCAAGCATAAGTTGGTTTTCTAAATTTGAGAACCTGTTCTGTTTTGGAAATCAGTTCCTGTGTAGCCAAGTTTACATTCCGTGTATTAGTGATATCTTATGATGTTTCTTTTTCTGTGTGACTTATTTCAGTTAGAATCATCGTATCTGAATCTACTCATTATCCTGCTACGTGCCTGATGACATAGATTTCATTGCTGAGTGATACTGCATTGTACGTAAGTACCACAAGTTCTTTATCCATTTTTCACTTTCTGCGATGTTGAACTTGTACTGTAAACGAGGTTCTTGTAAACAGAGGCGTCCCAAACTTTGGGGTGGCTGTGTCTTTTTGATTTTAATTTCCCTAAGCTATAGGACCATAAGTGGCAGTGCCCTAGGCTCTGTTGCTTTGTTTTTTAGATGTTTCAGGAAACACCATACACTTCTCCCGAGTGTCTGTTGGCAATTTACATCCCGCCCATCAGCATAACAAGGCTCCCAGTTCTCCATGGCCTGTCCTGCCTTTCTGGATTTTACACTGTTTTCAGATGGCCCTTTTGACCGGGGGGAAGTGAGACTTCATTGTAGTGCAGATTTCCTTTGCAAGCTTGCTTGGTTGGCCAAAAAGGGCGTATGCGTTTTTTCCTGAATATATTCAGGAAAAAACGCATACGCCCTTTTTGGCCAAGTGCATCATTGTGGACGTTCTGCCTCTTTTCCTATGCTTTCAATGCAATTCCAGTCTACCTCCTGAAATCGGTTTCCTGCAATTGTGCCCCGCTTTCAAGTCCTCTTGGCAGCCTTACTTCAGTCTATTTTTGGACGATAGCTGTCATTTATAACTCTGCAGGTTTGTGAATTACAGTGCCCCTGAGCTCCTTTCTTCAACTCGCTTTCTTGTGACCTGGCCGCAACACCGCAGGATAGCTTCAGGCCCTAATCTGGTTCCGGCCCGGCATGCTGAGCCTTTGGTTAATTCCTCTTCCTGGTGGGAAATGAGAGTTAAATTTGCCCGTCCAGACACCTCCAGCTAGCCTCTCATTGGTTCTCGCTATTCCTGTTCATCTTCCGCAGAAATTGCAAACTGGGCCAAACAGGAGGTTAAAGGGACTGACTCTCCAAGTGGGGAGAGTGTTAGTAAAGCGTCTGGAATGTTGCACCCGAGTACCAGGGGAGGAAAACTGAGACATATTTGAACACGTCTCCCGATCACATGGTTGATCATACTCTAGGTTCCACATGCATGTTTTAGCTGAAGGAAGAATACCTTAAACCTGGGTAGTTGAAACCCGTGGAATGGGTACCATGCAATATGACTTCAAAGGGTCTTCATTTGCTCACCGAACCTCTCCAATCCTATCACTGCTGCGTTTATGCCCCTGTACACATGCTTGATTCTCTTTCGGAGACATAGCAATCCATAGGTTTTAAGATACTTACAAGTCAGGTACATTCTTAGGCGTTTAATATGCGGTGTTGAGTCCATTTCGTTGAGCAAGGAGTAGCTCTTGTCTATTCCATATTTGACTTAAGGAACTTTATCTGTGCTCATTTCAATCTCTGGTTTTATGCAGCACCCCAACTCACCTTTCCCCTTAAGCAAGCATATGTTGGTTTTCTAAATTTGAGACCCTGTTCTGTTCTGTAATTCAGTTCCTGTGTAGCCAAGTTTCCATTCCGTGTATTACTGATATCTTATGATGTTTCTTTTTCTGTGTGACTTACTTCAGTTAGAATCATCATACCTGAATCCACTCATTGTGATGCTAAGGGCCTGATGACATAGATTTCATTGCTGAGTGATATTGCTTTGTAAGTAAATACAACAACTTCTTTATCCATTTTTCACTTTCTGCGATGTTGAACTTGTACTGTAAACGAGGTTCTTGTAAACAGAGGCGTCCCAAACTTTGGGGTGGCTGTGTCTTTTTGATTTTAATTTCCCTAAGCTATAGGACCATAAGTGGCAGTGCCCTAGGCTCTGTTGCTTTGTTTTTTAGATGTTTCAGGAAACACCATACACTTCTCCCGAGTGGTTGTTGGCAATTTACATCCCGCCCATCAGCATAACAAGGCTCCCAGTTCTCCATGGCCTGTCCTGCCTTTCTGGATTTTACACTTTTTTCAGATGGCCCTTTTGACCGGGGGGAAGTGAGACTTCATTGTAGTGCAGATTTCCTTTGCAAGCTTGCTTGGTTGGCCAAAAAGTGCGTATGCGTTTTTTCCTGAATATATTCAGGAAAAAACGCATACGCCCTTTTTGGCCAAGTGCATCATTGTGGACGTTCTGCCTCTTTTCCTATGCTTTCAATGCAATTCCAGTCTACCTCCTGAAATCAGTTTCCTGCAATTCTGCCCCGCTTTCAAGTCCTCTTGGCAGCCTTACTTCAGTCTATTTTTGGACGATAGCTGTCATTTATAACTCTGCAGGTTTGTGAATTACAGTGCCCCTGAGCTCCTTTCTTCAACTCGCTTTCTTTTGAGCTGGCCGCAACACCGCAGGATGGCTTCAGGCCCTAATCTGGTTCCGGTACGGCACGCTGAGCCTTTGGTTATTTCCTCTTCCTGGTGGGAAATGAGAGTTAAATTTGCCCGTCCAGACACCTCCAGCTAGCCTCTCATTGGTTCTCGCTATTCCTGTTCATCTTCCGCAGAAATTGCAAACTGGGCCAAACAGGAGGTTAAAGGGACTGACTCTCCAAGTGGGGAGAGTGTTAGTAAAGCGTCTGGAATGTTGCACCCGAGTACCAGGGGAGGAAAACTGAGACATATTTGAACACGTCTCCCGATCACATGGTTGATCATACTCTAGGTTCCACATGCATGTTTTAGCTGAAGGAAGAATACCTTAAACCTGGGTAGTTGAAACCCGTGGAATGGGTACCATGCAATATGACTTCAAAGGGTCTTCATTTGCTCACCGAACCTCTCCAATCCTATCACTGCTGCGTTTATGCCCCTGTACACATGCTTGATTCTCTTTCGGAGACATAGCAATCCATAGGTTTTAAGATACTTACAAGTCAGGTACATTCTTAGGCGTTTAATATGCGGTGTTGAGTCCATTTCGTTGAGCAAGGAGTAGCTCTTGTCTATTCCATATTTGGCTTAAGGAACTTTATCTGTGCTCATTTCAATCACTGGTTTTATGCAGCACCCCAACTCACCTTTACCCTTAAGCAAGCATAAGTTGTTTTTCTAAATTTGTGACCCAGTTCTGTTCTGTAATTCAGTTCCTGTGTAGCCAAGTTTCCATTCCGTGTATTACTGATATCTTATGATGTTTCTTTTTCTGTGTGACTTATTTCAGTTAGAATCATCATACCTGAATCCACTCATTGTGCTGCTAAGGGCCTGATGACATAGATTTCATTGCTGAGTGATATTGCTTTGTAAGTGAATACCACAACTTCTTTATCCATTTTTCACTTTCTGCGATGTTGAACTTGTAGTGTAAACGAGGTTCTTGTAAACAGAGCCGTTCCAAACTTTGGGGTGGCTGTGTCTTTTTGATTTTAATTTCCCTAAGCTATAGGACCTTAAGTGGAAGTGCCCTAGGTTCTGTTGCTTTGTTTTTTAGATGTTTCAGGAAACACCATACACTTCTCCCGAGTGGTTGTTGGCAATTTACATCCCGCCCATCAGCATAACAAGGCTCCCAGTTCTCCATGGCCTGTCCTGCCTTTCTGGATTTTACACTTTTTTCAGATGGCCCTTTTGACCGGGGGGAAGTGAGACTTCATTGTAGTGCAGATTTCCTTTGCAAGCTTGCTTGGTTGGCCAAAAAGGGCGTATGCGTTTTTTCCTGAATATATTCAGGAAAAAACGCATACGCCCTTTTTGGCCAAGTGCATCATTGTGGACGTTCTGCCTCTTTTCCTATGCTTTCAATGCAATTCCAGTCTACCTCCTGAAATCGGTTTCCTGCAATTCTGCCCCGCTTTCAAGTCCTCTTGGCAGCCTTACTTCAGTCTATTTTTGGACGATAGCTGTCATTTATAACTCTGCAGGTTTGTGAATTACAGTGCCCCTGAGCTCCTTTCTTCAACTTGCTTTCTTGTGACCTGGCCGCAACACCGCAGGATGGCTTCAGGCCCTAATCTGGTTCCGGCACGGCACGCTGAGCCTTTGGTTATTTCCTCTTCCTGGTGGGAAATGAGAGTTAAATTTGCCCGTCCAAACACCTCCAGCTAGTCTCTCATTGGTTCTCGCTATTCCTGTTCATCTTCCGCAGAAATTGCAAACTGGGCCAAACAGGAGGTTAAAGGCGCTGACTCTCCAAGTGGGGAGAGTGTTAGTAAAGCGTCTGGAATGTTGCACCCGAGTACCAGGGGAGGAAAACTGAGACATATTTGAACACGTCTCCCGTTCACATGGTTGATCATACTTGGGTTCCACATGCATGTTTTAGCTGAAGGAAGAATACCTTAAACCTGGAGAGTTAAGACCCGTGTAATGGGTACCATGCAATATGACTTCAAAGGGTCTTCATTTGCTCACCGAACCTCTCCAATCCTATCACTGCTGCGTTTATGCCCCTGTACACATGCTTGATTCTCTTTCGGAGACATAGAAATCCATAGGTTTTAAGATACTTACTAGTCAGGTACATTCTTAGACGTTTAATATGCGGTGTTGAGTCCATTTCGTTGAGCAAGGAGTAGCTCTTGTCTATTCCATATTTGACTTAAGGAACTTTATCTGTGCTCATTTCAATCTCTGGTTTTATGCAGCACCCCAACTCACCTTTCCCCTTAAGCAAGCATAAGTTGGTTTTCTAAATTTGAGACCCTGTTCTGTTCTGTAATTCAGTTCCTGTGTAGCCAAGTTTACATTCCGTGTATTACTGATATCTTGTGATGTTTCTTTTTCTGTGTGACTTATTTCAGTTAGAATCATCATACCTGAATCCACTCATTGTGATGCTAAGGGCCTGATGACATAGATTTCATTGCTGAGTGATATTGCTTTGTAAGTAAATACCACAACTTCTTTATCCATTTTTCACTTTCTGCGATGTTGAACTTGTACTGTAAACGAGGTTCTTGTAAACAGAGGCGTCCCAAACTTTGGGGTGGCTGTGTCTTTTTGATTTTAATTTCCCTAAGCTATAGGACCATAAGTGGAAGTGCCCTAGGTTCTGTTGCTTTGTTTTTTAGATGTTTCAGGAAACACCATACACTTCTCCCGAGTGTCTGTTGGCAGTTTACATCCCGCCCATCAGCATAACAAGGCTCCCAGTTCTCCATGACCTATCCTGCCTTTCTGGATTTTACACTTTTTTCAGATGGCCCTTTTGACCGGGGGGAAGTGAGACTTCATTGTAGTGCAGATTTCCTTTGCAAGCTTGCTTGGTTGGCCAAAAAGGGCGTATGCGTTTTTTCCTGAATATATTCAGGAAAAAACGCATACGCCCTTTTTGGCCAAGTGCATCATTGTGGACGTTCTGCCTCTTTTCCTATGCTTTCAATGCAATTTCAGTCTACCTCCTGAAATCGGTTTCCTGCAATTCTGCCCCGCTTTCAAGTCCTCTTGGCAGCCTTACTTCAGTCTATTTTTGGACGATAGCTGTCATTTATAACTCTGCAGGTTTGTGAATTACACTGCCCCTGAGCTCCTTTCTTCAACTCGCTTTCTTTTGAGCTGGCCGCAACACCGCAGGATGACTTCAGGCCCTAATCTGGTTCCGGTACGGCACGCTGAGCCTTTGGTTATTTCCTCTTCCTGTTGGGAAATGAGAGTTAAATTTGCCCGTCCAGACACCTCCAGCTAGCCTCTCATTGGTTCTCGCAATTCCTGTTCATCTTCCGCAGAAATTGCAAACTGTGCCAAACAGGAGGTTAAAGGCGCTGACTCTCCAAGTGGGGAGAGTGTTAGTAAAGCGTCTGGAATGTTGCACCCGAGTACCAAGGGAGGAAAACTGAGACATATTTGAACACGTCTCCCGATCACATGGTTGATCATACTCTGGGTTCCACATGCATGTTTTAGATGAAGGAAGAATACCTAAAACCTGGGTAATTGAAACCCGTGGAATGGGTACCATGCAATATGACTTCAAAGGGTCTTCATTTGCTCACCGAACCTCTCCAATCCTATCACTGCTGCGTTTATGCCCCTGTACACATGCTTGATTCTCTTTCGGAGACATAGCAATCCATAGGTTTTAAGATACTTACTAGTCAGGTACATTCTTAGGCGTTTAATATGCGGTGTTGAGTCCATTTCGTTGAGCAAGGAGTGGCTCTTGTCTATTCCATATTTGGCTTAAGGAACTTTATCTGTGCTCATTTCAATCTCTGGTTTTATGCAGCAAACGAACTCACCTTTCCCCTTAAGCAAGCATAAGTTGGTTTTCTAAATTTGAGAACCTGTTCTGTTTTGGAATTCAGTTCCTGTGTAGCCAAGTTTACATTCCGTGTATTAGTGATATCTTATGATGTTTCTTTTTCTGTGTGACTTATTTCAGTTAGAATCATCGTATCTGAATCTACTCATTATGCTGCTACGTGCCTGATGACATAGATTTCATTGCTGAGTGATACTGCATTGTACGTAAGTACCACAAGTTCTTTATCCATTTTTCACTTTCTGCGATGTTGAACTTGTACTGTAAACGAGGTTCTTGTAAACAGAGGCGTCCCAAACTTTGGGGTGGCTGTGTCTTTTTGATTTTAATTTCCCTAAGCTATAGGACCATAAGTGGCAGTGCCCTAGGCTCTGTTGCTTTGTTTTTTAGATGTTTCAGGAAACACCATACACTTCTCCCGAGTGTCTGTTGGCAATTTACATCCCGCCCATCAGCATAACAAGGCTCCCAGTTCTCCATGGCCTGTCCTGCCTTTCTGGATTTTACACTTTTTTCAGATGGCCCTTTTGACCGGGGGGAAGTGAGACTTCATTGTAGTGCAGATTTCCTTTGCAAGCTTGCTTGGTTGGCCAAAAAGTGCGTATGCGTTTTTTCCTGAATATATTCAGGAAAAAACGCATACGCCCTTTTTGGCCAAGTGCATCATTGTGGACGTTCTGCCTCTTTTCCTATGCTTTCAATGCAATTCCAGTCTACCTCCTGAAATCGGTTTCCTGCAATTCTGCCCCGCTTTCAAGTCCTCTTGGCAGCCTTACTTCAGTCTATTTTTGGACGATAGCTGTCATTTATAACTCTGCAGGTTTGTGAATTACAGTGCCCCTGAGCTCCTTTCTTCAACTCGCTTTCTTGTGACCTGGCCGCAACACCGCAGGATGGCTTCAGGCCCTAATCTGGTTCCGGCACGGCATGCTGAGCCTTTGGTTATTTCCTCTTCCTGGTGGGAAATGAGAGTTAAATTTGCCCGTCCAAACACCTCCAGCTAGTCTCTCATTGGTTCTCGCTATTCCTGTTCATCTTCCGCAGAAATTGCAAACTGGGCCAAACCGGAGGTTAAAGGCGCTGACTCTCTACGTGGGGAGAGTGTTAGTAAAGCGTCTGGAATGTTGCACCCGAGTACCAGTGGAGGAAAACTGAGACATATTTGAACACGTCTCCCGTTCACATGGTTGATCATACTTGGGTTCCACATGCATGTTTTAGCTGAAGGAAGAATACCTTAAACCTGGAGAGTTAAGACCCGTGTAATGGGTACCATGCAATATGACTTCAAAGGGTCTTCATTTGCTCACCGAACCTCTCCAATCCTATCACTGCTGCGTTTATGCCCCTGTACACATGCTTGATTCTCTTTCGGAGACATAGCAATCCATAGGTTTTAAGATACTTACTAGTCAGGCACATTCTTAGGTGTTTAATATGCGGTGTTGAGTCCATTTCGTTGAGCAAGGAGTAGCTCTTGTCTATTCCATATTTGACTTAAGGAACTTTATCTGTGCTCATTTCAATCTCTGGTTTTATGCAGCACCCCAACTCACCTTTACCCTTAAGCAAGCATAGTTGGTTTTCTAAATTTGAGACCCTGTTCTGTTCTGTAATTCAGTTCCTGTGTAGCCAAGTTTACATTCCGTGTATTACTGATATCTTATGATGTTTCTTTTTCTGTGTGACTTACTTCAGTTAGAATCATCATACCTGAATCCACTCATTGTGATGCTAAGGGCCTGATGACACAGATTTCATTGCTGAGTGATATTGCTTTGTAAGTAAATACCACAACTTCTTTATCCATTTTTCACTTTCTGCGATGTTGAACTTGTACTGTAAACGAGGTTCTGGTAAACAGAGCCGTTCCAAACTTTGGGGTGGCTGTGTCTTTTTGATTTTAATTTCCCTAAGCTATAGGACCATAAGTGGAAGTGCCCTAGGTTCTGTTGCTTTGTTTTTTAGATGTTTCAGGAAACACCATACACTTCTCCCGAGTGGTTTTTGGCAATTTACATCCCGCCCATCAGCATAACAAGGCTCCCAGTTCTCCATGGCCTGTCCTGCCTTTCTGGATTTTACACTTTTTTCAGATGGCCCTTTTGACCGGGGGGAAGTGAGACTTCATTGTAGTGCAGATTTCCTTTGCAAGCTTGCTTGGTTGGCCAAAAAGGGCGTATGCGTTTTTTATTCCTGTTCATCTTCCGCAGAAATTGCAAACTGGGCCAAACAGGAGGTTAAAGGCGCTGACTCTCCAAGTGGGGAGAGTGTTAGTAAAGCGTCTGGAATGTTGCACCCGAGTACCAGGGGAGGAAAACTGAGACATATTTGAACACGTCTCCCGTTCACATGGTTGATCATACTTGGGTTCCACATGCATGTTTTAGCTGAAGGAAGAATACCTTAAACCTGGAGAGTTAAGACCCGTGTAATGGGTACCATGCAATATGACTTCAAAGGGTCTTCATTTGCTCACCGAACCTCTCCAATCCTATCACTGCTGCGTTTATGCCCCTGTACACATGCTTGATTCTCTTTTGGAGACATAGCAATCCATAGGTTTTAAGATACTTACTAGTCAGGTACATTCTTAGGCGTTTAATATGCGGTGTTGAGTCCATTTCGTTGAGCAAGGAGTAGCTCTTGTGTATTCCATATTTGACTTAAGGAACTTTATCTGTGCTCATTTCAATCTCTGGTTTTATGCAGCACCCCAACTCACCTTTCCCCTTAAGCAAGCATAAGTTGGTTTTCTAAATTTGAGACCCTGTTCTGTTCTGTAATTCAGTTCCTGTGTAGCCAAGTTTACATTCCGTGTATTACTGATATCTTATGATGTTTCTTTTTCTGTGTGACTTATTTCAGTTAGAATCATCATACCTGAATCCACTCATTGTGATGCTAAGGGCCTGATGACATAGATTTCATTGCTGAGTGATATTGCTTTGTAAGTAAATACAACAACTTCTTTATCCATTTTTCACTTTCTGCGATGTTGAACTTGTACTGTAAACGAGGTTCTTGTAAACAGAGGCGTCCCAAACTTTGGGGTGGCTGTGTCTTTTTGATTTTAATTTCCCTAAGCTATAGGACCATAAGTGGCAGTGCCCTAGGCTCTGTTGCTTTGTTTTTTAGATGTTTCAGGAAACACCATACACTTCTCCCGAGTGGTTGTTGGCAATTTACATCCCGCCCATCAGCATAACAAGGCTCCCAGTTCTCCATGGCCTGTCCTGCCTTTCTGGATTTTACACTTTTTTCAGATGGCCCTTTTGACCGGGGGGAAGTGAGACTTCATTGTAGTGCAGATTTCCTTTGCAAGCTTGCTTGGTTGGCCAAAAAGGGCGTATGCGTTTTTTCCTGAATATATTCAGGAAAAAACGCATACGCCCTTTTTGGCCAAGTGCATCATTGTGGACGTTCTGCCTCTTTTCCTATGCTTTCAATGCAATTCCAGTCTACCTCCTGAAATCGGTTTCCTGCAATTCTGCCCCGCTTTCAAGTCCTCTTGGCAGCCTTACTTCAGTCTATTTTTGGACGATAGCTGTCATTTATAACTCTGCAGGTTTGTGAATTACAGTGCCCCTGAGCTCCTTTCTTCAACTCGCTTTCTTGTGACCTGGCCGCAACACCACAGGATGGCTTCAGGCCCTAATCTGGTTCCGGCTCGGCATGCTGAGCCTTTGGTTAATTCCTCTTCCTGGTGGGAAATGAGAGTTAAATTTGCCCGTCCAGACACCTCCAGCTAGTCTCTCATTGGTTCTCGCTATTCCTGTTCATCTTCCGCAGAAATTGCAAACTGGGCCAAACAGGAGGTTAAAGGGACTGACTCTCCAAGTGGGGAGAGTGTTAGTAAAGTGTCTGGAATGTTGCACCCGAGTACCAGGGCAGGAAAACTGAGACATATTTGAACACGTCTCCCGTTCACATGGTTGATCATACTTGGGTTCCACATGCATGTTTTAGCTGAAGGAAGAATACCTTAAACCTGGAGAGTTAAGACCCGTGTAATGGGTACCATGCAATATGACTTCAAAGGGTCTTCATTTGCTCACTGAACGTCTCCAATCCTATCACTGCTGCGTTTATGCCCCTGTACACATGCTTGATTCTCTTTCGGAGACATAGCAATCCATAGGTTTTAAGATACTTACTAGTCAGGTACATTCTTAGACGTTTAATATGCGGTGTTGAGTCCATTTCGTTGAGCAAGGAGTAGCTCTTGTCTATTCCATATTTGACTTAAGGAACTTTATCTGTGCTCATTTCAATCTCTGGTTTTATGCAGCAAACGAACTCACCTTTCCCCTTAAGCAAGCATAAGTTGGTTTTCTAAATTTGAGAACCTGTTCTGTTTTGGAATTCAGTTCCTGTGTAGCCAAGTTTCCATTCCGTGTATTACTGATATCTTATGATGTTTCTTTTTCTGTGTGACTTATTTCAGTTAGAATCATCGTATCTGAATCTACTCATTATGCTGCTACGTGCCTGATGACATAGATTTCATTGCTGAGTGATACTGCATTGTACGTAAGTACCACAAGTTCTTTATCCATTTTTCACTTTCTGCGATGTTGAACTTGTACGGTAAAAGAGGTTCTTGTAAACAGAGCCGTTCCAAACTTTGGGGTGGCTGTGTCTTTTTGATTTTAATTTCCCTAAGCTATAGGACCATAAGTGGAAGTGCCCTAGGCTCTGTTGCTTTGTTTTTTAGATGTTTCAGGAAACACCATACACTTCTCCCAAGTGTCTGTTGGCAATTTACATCCCGCCCATCAGCATAACAAGGCTCCCAGTTCTCAATGGCCTGTCCTGCCTTTCTGGATTTTACACTTTTTTCAGATGGCCCTTTTGACCAGGGGGAAGTGAGACTTCATTGTAGTGCAGATTTCCTTTGCAAGCTTGCTTGGTTAGCCAAAAATGGCGTATGCGTTTTTTCCTGAATATATTCAGGAAAAAACGCATACGCCCTTTTTGGCCAAGTGCATCATTGTGGACGTTCTGCCTCTTTTCCTATGCTTTCAATGCAATTCCAGTCTACCTCCTGAAATCGGTTTCCTGCAATTCTGCCCCGCTTTCAAGTCCTCTTGGCAGCCTTACTTCAGTCTATTTTTGGACGATAGCTGTCATTTATAACTCTGCAGGTTTGTGAATTACAGTGCCCCTGAGCTCCTTTCTTCAACTCGCTGTCTTTTGAGCTGGCCGCAACACCGCAGGATGGCTTCAGGCCCTAATCTGGTTCCGGTACGGCACGCTGAGCCTTTGGTTAATTCCTCTTCCTGGTGGGAAATGAGAGTTAAATTTGCCCGTCCAGACACCTCCAGCTAGTCTCTCATTGGTTCTCGCTATTCCTGTTCATCTTCCGCAGAAATTGCAAACTGGGCCAAACAGGAGGTTAAAGGGACTGACTCTCCAAGTCGGAAGAGTGTTAGTAAAGCGTCTGGAATGTTGCACCCGAGTACCAGGGGAGGAAAACTGAGACATATTTGAACACGTCTCCCGTTCACATGGTTGATCATACTTGGGTTCCACATGCATGTTTTAGCTGAAGGAAGAATACCTTAAACCTGGAGAGTTAAGACCCGTGTAATGGGTACCATGCAATATGACTTCAAAGGGTCTTCATTTGCTCACCGAACGTCTCCAATCCTATCACTGCTGCGTTTATGCCCCTGTACACATGCTTGATTCTCTTTCGGAGACATAGCAATCCATAGGTTTTAAGATACTTACTAGTCAGGTACATTCTTAGGCGTTTAATATGCGGTGTTGAGTCCATTTCGTTGAGCAAGGAGTAGCTCTTGTCTATTCCATATTTGACTTAAGGAACTTTATCTGTGCTCATTTCAATCTCTGGTTTTATGCAGCACCCCAACTCACCTTTACCCTTAAGCAAGCATAAGTTGGTTTTCTAAATTTGAGAACCTGTTCTGTTCTGTAATTCAGTTCCTGTGTAGCCAAGTTTACATTCCGTGTATTACTGATATCTTATGATGTTTCTTTTTCTGTGTGACTTATTTCAGTTAGAATCATCATACCTGAATCCACTCATTGTGATGCTAAGGGCCTGATTACATAGATTTCATTGCTGAGTGATATTGCTTTGTAAGTAAATACAAAATCTTCTTTATCCATTTTTCACTTTCTGCGATGTTGAACTTGTACTGTAAACGAGGTTCTTGTAAACAGAGGCGTCCCAAACTTTGGGGTGGCTGTGTCTTTTTGATTTTAATTTCCCTAAGCTATAGGACCATAAGTGGCAGTGCCCTAGGCTCTGTTGCTTTGTTTTTTAGATGTTTCAGGAAACACCATACACTTCTCCGGAGTGTCTGTTGGCAATTTACATCCCGCCCATCAGCATAACAAGGCTCCCAGTTCTCCATGGCCTGTCCTGCCTTTCTGGATTTTACACTTTTTTCAGATGGCCCTTTTGACCGGGGGGAAGTGAGACTTCATTGTAGTGCAGATTTCCTTTGCAAGCTTGCTTGGTTGGCCAAAAAGGGCGTATGCGTTTTTTCCTGAATATATTCAGGAAAAAACGCATACGCCCTTTTTGGCCAAGTGCATCATTGTGGACGTTCTGCCTCTTTTCCTATGCTTTCAATGCAATTCCAGTCTACCTCCTGAAATCGGTTTCCTGCAATTCTGCCCCGCTTTCAAGTCCTCTTGGCAGCCTTACTTCAGTCTATTTTTGGACGATAGCTGTCATTTATAACTCTGCAGGTTTGTGAATTACAGTGCCCCTGAGATCCTTTCTTCAACTCGCTTTCTTGTGACCTGGCCGCAACACCGCAGGATGGCTTCAGGCCCTAATCTGGTTCCGGCCCGGCATGCTGAGCCTTTGGTTAATTCCTCTTCCTGGTGGGAAATGAGAGTTAAATTTGCCCGTCCAGACACCTCCAGCTAGCCTCTCATTGGTTCTCACTATTCCTGTTCATCTTCCGCAGAAATTGCAAACTGGGCCAAACAGGAGGTTAAAGGGACTGACTCTCCAAGTGGGGAGAGTGTTAGTAAAGCGTCTGGAATGTTGCACCCGAGTACCAGGGGAGGAAAACTGAGACATATTTGAACACGTCTCCCGATCACATGGTTGATCATACTCTAGGTTCCACATGCATGTTTTAGCTGAAGGAAGAATACCTTAAACCTGGGTAGTTGAAACCCGTGGAATGGGTACCATGCAATATGACTTCAAAGGGTCTTCATTTGCTCACCGAACCTCTCCAATCCTATCACTGCTGCGTTTATGCCCCTGTACACATGCTTGATTCTCTTTCGGAGACATAGCAATCCATAGGTTTTAAGATACTTACTAGTCAGGTACATTCTTAGACGTTTAATATGCGGTGTTGAGTCCATTTCGTTGAGCAAGGAGTAGCTCTTGTCTATTCCATATTTGACTTAAGGAACTTTATCTGTGCTCATTTCAATCTCTGGTTTTATGCAGCACCCCAACTCACCTTTCCCCTTAAGCAAGCATAAGTTGGTTTTCTAAATTTGAGACCCTGTTCTGTTCTGTAATTCAGTTCCTGTGTAGCCAAGTTTACATTCCGTGTATTACTGATATCTTATGATGTTTCTTTTTCTGTGTGACTTACTTCAGTTAGAATCATCATACCTGAATCCACTCATTGTGATGCTAAGGGCCTGATGACATAGATTTCATTGCTGAGTGATATTGCTTTGTAAGTAAATACCACAACTTCTTTATCCATTTTTCACTTTCTGCGATGTTGAACTTGTACTGTAAACGAGGTTCTTGTAAACAGAGGTGTCCCAAACTTTGGGGTGGCTGTGTCTTTTTGATTTTAATTTCCCTAAGCTATAGGACCATAAGTGGCAGTGCCCTAGGTTCTGTTGCTTTGTTTTTTAGATGTTTCAGGAAACACCATACACTTCTACCAAGTGTCTGTTGGCAATTTACATCCCGCCCATCAGCATAACAAGGCTCCCAGTTCTCCATGGCCTGTCCTGCCTTTCTGGATTTTACACTTTTTTCAGATGGCCCTTTTGACCGGGGGGAAGTGAGACTTCATTGTAGTGCAGATTTCCTTTGCAAGCTTGCTTGGTTGGCAAAAAGGGCGTATGCGTTTTTTCCTGAATATATTCAGGAAAAAACGCATACGCCCTTTTTGGCCAAGTGCATCATTGTGGACGTTCTGCCTCTTTTCCTATGCTTTCAATGCAATTCCAGTCTACCTCCTGAAATCGGTTTCCTGCAATTCTGCCCCGCTTTCAAGTCCTCTTGGCAGCCTTACTTCAGTATGTTTTTGGACGATAGCTGTCATTTATAACTCTGCAGGTTTGTGAATTACAGTGCCCCTGAGCTCCTTTCTTCAACTCGCTTTCTTTTGAGCTGGCCGCAACACCGCAGGATGGCTTCAGGCCCTAATCTGGTTCCGGTACGGCACGCTGAGCCTTTGGTTATTTCCTCTTCCTGGTGGGAAATGAGAGTTAAATTTGCCCGTCCAGACACCTCCAGCTAGCCTCTCATTGGTTCTCGCTATTCCTGTTCATCTTCCGCAGAAATTGCAAACTGGGCCAAACAGGAGGTTAAAGGCGCTGACTCTCCAAGTGGGGAGAGTGTTAGTAAAGCGTCTGGAATGTTGCACCCGAGTACCATGGGAGGAAAACTGAGACATATTTGAACACGTCTCCCGTTCACATGGTTGATCATACTTGGGTTCCACATGCATGTTTTAGCTGAAGGAAGAATACCTTAAACCTGGAGAGTTGAGACCCGTGTAATGGGTACCATGCAATATGACTTCAAAGGGTCTTCATTTGCTCACCGAACCTCTCCAATCCTATCACTGCTGCGTTTATGCCCCTGTACACATGCTTGATTCTCTTTCGGAGACATAGCAATCCATAGGTTTTAAGATACTTACTAGTCAGGCACATTCTTAGGCGTTTAATATGCGGTGTTGAGTCCATTTCGTTGAGCAAGGAGTAGCTCTTGTCTATTCCATATTTGACTTAAGGAACTTTATCTGTGCTCATTTCAATCTCTGGTTTTATGCAGCACCCCAACTCACCTTTACCCTTAAGCAAGCATAGTTGGTTTTCTAAATTTGAGACCCTGTTCTGTTCTGTAATTCAGTTCCTGTGTAGCCAAGTTTACATTCCGTGTATTAGTGATATCTTATGATGTTTCTTTTTCTGTGTGACTTACTTCAGTTAGAATCATCATACCTGAATCCACTCATTGTGCTGCTAAGGGCCTGATGACACAGATTTCATTGCTGAGTGATATTGCTTTGTAAGTAAATACCACAACTTCTTTATCCATTTTTCACTTTCTGCGATGTTGAACTTGTACTGTAAATGAGGTTCTTGTAAACAGAGCCTTTCCAAACTTTGGGGTGGCTGTGTCTTTTTGATTTTAATTTCCCTAAGCTATAGGACCATAAGTGGCAGTGCCCTAGGCTCTGTTGCTTTGTTTTTTAGATGTTTCAGGAAACACCATACACTTCTCCTGAGTGTCTGTTGGCAATTTACATCCCGCCCATCAGCATAACAAGGCTCCCAGTTCTCCATGGCCTGTCCTGCCTTTCTGGATTTTACACTTTTTTCAGATGGCCCTTTTGACCGGGGGGAAGTGAGACTTCATTGTAGTGCAGATTTCCTTTGCAAGCTTGCTTGGTTGGCCAAAAAGGGCGTATGCGTTTTTTCCTGAATATATTCAGGAAAAAACGCATACGCCCTTTTTGGCCAAGTGCATCATTGTGGACGTTCTGCCTCTTTTCCTATGCTTTCAATGCAATTCCAGTCTACCTCCTGAAATCGGTTTCCTGCAATTCTGCCCCGCTTTCAAGTCCTCTTGGCAGCCTTACTTCAGTCTATTTTTAGACGATAGCTGTCATTTATAACTCTGCAGGTTTGTGAATTACAGTGCCCCTGAGCTCCTTTCTTCAACTCGCTTTCTTTTGAGCTGACCGCAACACCGCAGGATGGCTTCAGGACCTAATCTGGTTCCGGCCCGGCATGCTGAGCCTTTGGTTAATTCCTCTTCCTGGTGGGAAATGAGAGTTAAATTTGCCCGTCCAGACACCTCCAGCTAGCCTCTCATTGGTTCTCGCTATTCCTGTTCATCTTCCGCAGAAATTGCAAACTGGGCCAAACAGGAGGTTAAAGGGACTGACTCTCCAAGTGGGGAGAGTGTTAGTAAAGCGTCTGGAATGTTGCACCCGAGTACCAGGGGAGGAAAACTGAGACATATTTGAACACGTCTCCCGTTCACATGGTTGATCATACTTGGGTTCCACATGCATGTTTTAGCTGAAGGAAGAATACCTTAAACCTGGAGAGTTAAGACCCGTGTAATGGGTACCATGCAATATGACTTCAAAGGGTCTTCATTTGCTCACCGAACCTCTCCAATCCTATCACTGCTGCGTTTATGCCCCTGTACACATGCTTGATTCTCTTTCGGAGACATAGCAATCCATAGGTTTTAAGATACTTACTAGTCAGGTACATTCTTAGGTGTTTAATATGCGGTGTTGAGTCCATTTCGTTGAGCAAGGAGTAGCTCTTGTCTATTCCATATTTGGCTTAAGGAACTTTATCTGTGCTCATTTCAATCTCTGGTTTTATGCAGCACCCCAACTCACCTTTACCCTTAAGCAAGCATAAGTTGTTTTTCTAAATTTGTGACCCAGTTCTGTTCTGTAATTCAGTTCCTGTGTAGCCAAGTTTCCATTCCGTGTATTACTGATATCTTATGATGTTTCTTTTTCTGTGTGACTTATTTCAGTTAGAATCATCATACCTGAATCCACTCATTGTGATGCTAAGGGCCTGATGACATAGATTTCATTGCTGAGTGATATTGCTTTGTAAGTGAATACCACAACTTCTTTATCCATTTTTCACTTTCTGCGATGTTGAACTTGTACTGTAAACGAGGTTCTTGTAAACAGAGCCGTTCCAAACTTTGGGGTGGCTGTGTCTTTTTGATTTTAATTTCCCTAAGCTATAGGACCATAAGTGGAAGTGCCCTAGGTTCTGTTGCTTTGTTTTTTAGATGTTTCAGGAAACACCATACACTTCTCCCGAGTGTCTGTTGGCAATTTACATCCCGCCCATCAGCATAACAAGGCTCCCAGTTCTCCATGGCCTGTCCTGCCTTTCTGGATTTTACACTGTTTTCAGATGGCCCTTTTGACCGGGGGGAAGTGAGACTTCATTGTAGTGCAGATTTCCTTTGCAAGCTTGCTTGGTTGGCCAAAAAGGGCGTATGCGTTTTTTCCTGAATATATTCAGGAAAAAACGCATACGCCCTTTTTGGCCAAGTGCATCATTGTGGACGTTCTGCCTCTTTTCCTATGCTTTCAATGCAATTCCAGTCTACCTCCTGAAATCGGTTTCCTGCAATTCTGCCCCGCTTTCAAGTCCTCTTGGCAGCCTTACTTCAGTATGTTTTTGGACGATAGCTGTCATTTATAACTCTGCAGGTTTGTGAATTACAGTGCCCCTGAGCTCCTTTCTTCAACTCGCTTTCTTTTGAGCTGGCCGCAACACCGCAGGATGGCTTCAGGCCCTAATCTGGTTCCGGTACGGCACGCTGAGCCTTTGGTTATTTCCTCTTCCTGGTGGGAAATGAGAGTTAAATTTGCCCGTCCAGACACCTCCAGCTAGCCTCTCATTGGTTCTCGCTATTCCTGTTCATCTTCCGCAGAAATTGCAAACTGGGCCAAACAGGAGGTTAAAGGCGCTGACTCTCCAAGTGGGGAGAGTGTTAGTAAAGCGTCTGGAATGTTGCACCCGAGTACCAGGGGAGGAAAACTGAGACATATTTGAACACGTCTCCCGTTCACATGGTTGATCATACTTGGGTTCCACATGCATGTTTTAGCTGAAGGAAGAATACCTTAAACCTGGAGAGTTGAGACCCGTGGAATGGGTACCATGCAATATGACTTCAAAGGGTCTTAATTTGCTCACCGAACCTCTCCAATCCTATCACTGCTGCGTTTATGCCCCTGTACACATGCTTGATTCTCTTTCGGAGACATAGCAATCCATAGGTTTTAAGATACTTACTAGTCAGGCACATTCTTAGGCGTTTAATATGCAGTGTTGAGTCCATTTCGTTGAGCAAGGAGTAGCTCTTGTCTATTCCATATTTGACTTAAGGAACTTTATCTGTGCTCATTTCAATCTCTGGTTTTATGCAGCACCCCAACTCACCTTTACCCTTAAGCAAGTATAGTTGGTTTTCTAAATTTGAGACCCTGTTTTGTTCTGTAATTCAGTTCCTGTGTAGCCAAGTTTACATTCCGTGTATTAGTGATATCTTATGATGTTTCTTTTTCTGTGTGACTTACTTCAGTTAGAATCATCATACCTGAATCCACTCATTGTGCTGCTAAGGGCCTTGTTACACAGATTTCATTGCTGAGTGATATTGCTTTGTAAGTAAATACCACAACTTCTTTATCCATTTTTCACTTTCTGTGATGTTGAACTTGTACTGTAAACGAGGTTCTTGTAAACAGAGCCGTTCCAAACTTTGGGGTGGCTGTGTCTTTTTGATTTTAATTTCCCTAAGCTATAGGACCATAAGTGGAAGTGCCCTAGGCTCTGTTGCTTTGTTTTTTAGATGTTTCAGGAAACACCATACACTTCTCCCGAGTGTCTGTTGGCAATTTACATCCCGCCCATCAGCATAACAAGGCTCCCAGTTCTCCATGGCCTGTCCTTCCTTTCTGGATTTTACACTTTTTTCAGATGGCCCTTTTGACCAGGGGGAAGTGAGACTTCATTGTAGTGCAGATTTCCTTTGCAAGCTTGCTTGGTTGGCCAAAAAGGGCGTATGCGTTTTTTCCTGAATATATTCAGGAAAAAACGCATACGCCCTTTTTGGCCAAGTGCATCATTGTGGACGTTCTGCCTCTTTTCCTATGCTTTCAATGCAATTCCAGTCTACCTCCTGAAATCGGTTTCCTGCTATTCTGCCCCGCTTTCAAGTCCTCTTGGCAGCCTTACTTCAGTCTATTTTTAGACGATAGCTGTCATTTATAACTCTGCAGATTTGTGAATTACAGTGCGCCTGAGCTCCTTTCTTCAACTCGCTTTCTTGTGACCTGGCCGCAACACCGCAGGATGGCTTCAGGCCCTAATCTGGTTCCGGCCCGGCATGCTGAGCCTTTGGTTAATTCCTCTTCCTGGTGGGAAATGAGAGTTAAATTTGCCCGTCCAGACACCTCCAGCTAGTCTCTCATTGGTTCTCGCTATTCCTGTTCATCTTCCGCAGAAATTGCAAACTGGGCCAAACAGGAGGTTAAAGGGACTGACTCTCCAAGTGGGGAGAGTGTTAGTAAAGCGTCTGGAATGTTGCACCCGAGTACCAGGGGAGGAAAACTGAGACATATTTGAACACGTCTCCCGTTCACATGGTTGATCATACTCTAGGTTCCACATGCATGTTTTAGCTGAAGGAAGAATACCTTAAACCTGGAGAGTTAAGACCCGTGTAATGGGTACCATGCAATATGACTTCAAAGGGTCTTCATTTGCTCACCGAACCTCTCCAATCCTATCACTGCTGCGTTTATGCCCCTGTACACATGCTTGATTCTCTTTCGGAGACATAGCAATCCATAGGTTTTAAGATACTTACTAGTCAGGTACATTCTTAGGCGTTTAATATGCGGTGTTGAGTCCATTTCGTTGAGCAAGGAGTAGCTCTTGTCTATTCCATATTTGGCTTAAGGAACTTTATCTGTGCTCATTTCAATCTCTGGTTTTATGCAGCACCCCAACTCACCTTTACCCTTAAGCAAGCATAAGTTGTTTTTCTAAATTTGTGACCCAGTTCTGTTCTGTAATTCAGTTCCTGTGTAGCCAAGTTTACATTCCGTGTATTAGTGATATCTTATGATGTTTCTTTTTCTGTGTGACTTATTTCAGTTAGAATCATCATACCTGAATCGACTCATTGTGCTGCTAAGGGCCTGATGACATAGATTTCATTGCTGAGTGATATTGCTTTGTAAGTGAATACCACAACTTCTTTATCCATTTTTCACTTTCTGCGATGTTGAACTTGTACTGTAAACGAGGTTCTTGTAAACAGAGCCGTTCCAAACTTTGGGGTGGCTGTGTCTTTTTGATTTTAATTTCCCTAAGCTATAGGACCATAAGTGGAAGTGCCCTAGGCTCCGTTGCTTTGTTTTTTAGATGTTTCAGGAAACACCATACACTTCTCCCGTGTGGTTGTTGGCAATTTACATCCCGCCCATCAGCATAACAAGGCTCCCAGTTCTCCATGGCCTGTCCTGCCTTTCTGGATTTTACACTTTTTTCAGATGGCCCTTTTGACCGGGGGGAAGTGAGACTTCATTGTAGTGCAGATTTCCTTTGCAAGCTTGCATGGTTGGCCAAAAAGGGCGTATGCGTTTTTTCCTGAATATATTCAGGAAAAAACGCATACGCTCTTTTTGGCCAAGTGCATCATTGTGGACGTTCTGCCTCTTTTCCTATGCTTTCAATGCAATTCCAGTCTACCTCCTGAAATCGGTTTCCTGCAATTCTGCCCCGCTTTCGAGTCCTCTTGGCAGCCTTACTTCAGTCTATTTTTGGACGATAGCTGTCATTTATAACTCTGCAGGTTTGTGAATTACAGTGCCCCTGAGCTCCTTTCTTCAACTCGCTTTCTTTTGAGCTGGCCGCAACACCGCAGGATGGCTTCAGGCCCTAATCTGGTTCCGGTACGGCACGCTGAGCCTTTGGTTATTTCCTCTTCCTGGTGGGAAATGAGAGTTAAATTTGCCCGTCCAGACACCTCCATCTAGCCTGTCATTGGTTCTCGCTATTCCTGTTCATCTTCCGCAGAAATTGCAAACTGGGCCAAACAGGAGGTTAAAGGCGCTGTCTCTCCAAGTGGGGAGAGTGTTAATAAAGCGTCTGGAATGTTGCACCCGAGTACCAGGGGAGGAAAACTGAGACATATTGGAACACGTCTCCCGTTCACATGGTTGATCATACTTGGGTTCCACATGCATGTTTTAGCTGAAGGAAGAATACCTTAAACCTGGAGAGTTGAGACCCGTGGAATGGGTACCATGCAATATGACTTCAAAGGGTCTTCATTTGCTCACCGAACCTCTCCAATCCTATCACTGCTGCGTTTATGCCCCTGTACACATGCTTGATTCTCTTTCGGAGACATAGCAATCCATAGGTTTTAAGATACTTACAAGTCAGGTACATTCTTAGGCGTTTAATATGCGGTGTTGAGTCCATTTCGTTGAGCAAGGAGTAGCTCTTGTCTATTCCATATTTGGCTTAAGGAACTTTATCTGTGCTCATTTCAATCTCTGGTTTTATGCAGCACCCCAACTCACCTTTACCCTTAAGCAAGCATAAGTTGTTTTTCTAAATTTGAGACCCTGTTCTGTTCTGTAATTCAGTTCCTGTGTAGCCAAGTTTACATTCCGTGTATTACTGATATCTTATGATGTTTCTTTTTCTGTGTGACTTACTTCAGTTAGAATCATCATACCTGAATCCACTCATTGTGCTGCTAAGGGCCTGATGACATAGATTTCATTGCTGAGTGATATTGCTTTGTAAGTAAATACCACAACTTCTTTATCCATTTTTCACTTTCTGCGATGTTGAACTTGTACTGTAAACGAGGTTCTTGTAAACAGAGCCGTTCCAAACTTTGGGGTGGCTGTGTCTTTTTGATTTTAATTTCCCTAAGCTATAGGACCATAAGTGGAAGTGCCCTAGGTTCTGTTGCTATGTTTTTTAGATGTTTCAGGAAACACCATACACTTCTCCCGAGTGTCTGTTGGCAATTTACATCCCGCCCATCAGCATAACAAGGCTCCCAGTTCTCCATGGCCTGTCCTGCCTTTCTGGATTTTACACATTTTTCAGATGGCCCTTTTGACCGGGGGGAAGTGAGACTTCATTGTAGTGCAGATTTCCTTTGCAAGCTTGCTTGGTTGGCCAAAAAGGGCGTATGCGTTTTTTCCTGAATATATTCAGGAAAAAACGCATACGCCCTTTTTGGCCAAGTGCATCATTGTGGACGTTCTGCCTCTTTTCCTATGCTTTCAATGCAATTCCAGTCTACCTCCTGAAATCGGTTTCCTGCAATTCTGCCCTGCTTTCAAGTCCTCTTGGCAGCCTTACTTCAGTCTATTTTTGGACGATAGCTGTCATTTATAACTCTGCAGGTTTGTGAATTACAGTGCCCCTGAGCTCCTTTCTTCAACTCGCTTTCTTTTGAGCTGGCCGCAACACCGCAGGATGGCTTCAGGCCCTAATCTGGTTCCGGTACGGCACGCTGAGCCTTTGGTTATTTCCTCTTCCTGGTGGGAAATGAGAGTTAAATTTGCCCGTCCAGACACCTCCAGCTAGCCTCTCATTGGTTCTCACTATTCCTGTTCATCTTCCGCAGAAATTGCAAACTGGGCCAAACAGGAGGTTAAAGGCGCTGACTCTCCAAGTGGGGAGAGTGTTAGTAAAGCGTCTGGAATGTTGCACCCGAGTACCAGGGGAGGAAAACTGAGACATATTTGAACACGTCTCCCATTCACATGGTTGATCATACTTGGGTTCCACATGCATGTTTTAGCTGAAGGAAGAATACCTTAAACCTGGAGAGTTGAGACCCGTGTAATGGGTACCATGCAATATGACTTCAAAGGGTCTTCATTTGCTCACCGAACCTCTCCAATCCTATCACTGCTGCGTTTATGCCCCTGTACACATGCTTGATTCTCTTTTGGAGAAATAGCAATCCATAGGTTTTACGATACTTACTAGTCAGGTACATTCTTAGGCGTTTAATATGCGGTGTTGAGTCCATTTCGTTGAGCAAGGAGTAGCTCTTGTCTATTCCATATTTGACTTAAGGAACTTTATCTGTGCTCATTTCAATCTCTGGTTTTATGCAGCACCCCAACTCACCTTTACCCTTAAGCAAGCATAAGTTGGTTTTCTAAATTTGAGACCCTGTTCTGTTCTGTAATTCAGTTCCTGTATAGCCAAGTTTACATTCCGTGTATTACTGATATCTTATGATGTTTCTTTTTCTGTGTGACTTATTTCAGTTAGAATCATCATACCTGAATCCACTCATTGTGATGCTAAGGGCCTGATGACATAGATTTCATTGCTGAGTGATATTGCTTTGTAAGTAAATACCACAACTTCTTTATCCATTTTTCACTTTCTGCGATGTTGAACTTGTACTGTAAACGAGGTTCTTGTAAACAGAGCCGTTCCAAACTTTGGGGTGGCTGTGTCTTTTTGATTTTAATTTCCCTAAGCTATAGGACCATAAGTGGAAGTGCCCTAGGTTCTGTTGCTATGTTTTTTAGATGTTTCAGGAAACACCATACACTTCTCCCGAGTGTCTGTTGGCAATTTACATCCCGCCCATCAGCATAACAAGGCTCCCAGTTCTCCATGGCCTGTCCTGCCTTTCTGGATTTTACACATTTTTCAGATGGCCCTTTTGACCGGGGGGAAGTGAGACTTCATTGTAGTGCAGATTTCCTTTGCAAGCTTGCTTGGTTGGCCAAAAAGGGCGTATGCGTTTTTTCCTGAATATATTCAGGAAAAAACGCATACGCCCTTTTTGGCCAAGTGCATCATTGTGGACGTTCTGCCTCTTTTCCTATGCTTTCAATGCAATTCCAGTCTACCTCCTGAAATCGGTTTCCTGCAATTCTGCCCTGCTTTCAAGTCCTCTTGGCAGCCTTACTTCAGTCTATTTTTGGACGATAGCTGTCATTTATAACTCTGCAGGTTTGTGAATTACAGTGCCCCTGAGCTCCTTTCTTCAACTCGCTTTCTTTTGAGCTGGCCGCAACACCGCAGGATGGCTTCAGGCCCTAATCTGGTTCCGGTACGGCACGCTGAGCCTTTGGTTATTTCCTCTTCCTGGTGGGAAATGAGAGTTAAATTTGCCCGTCCAGACACCTCCAGCTAGCCTCTCATTGGTTCTCACTATTCCTGTTCATCTTCCGCAGAAATTGCAAACTGGGCCAAACAGGAGGTTAAAGGCGCTGACTCTCCAAGTGGGGAGAGTGTTAGTAAAGCGTCTGGAATGTTGCACCCGAGTACCAGGGGAGGAAAACTGAGACATATTTGAACACGTCTCCCATTCACATGGTTGATCATACTTGGGTTCCACATGCATGTTTTAGCTGAAGGAAGAATACCTTAAACCTGGAGAGTTGAGACCCGTGTAATGGGTACCATGCAATATGACTTCAAAGGGTCTTCATTTGCTCACCGAACCTCTCCAATCCTATCACTGCTGCGTTTATGCCCCTGTACACATGCTTGATTCTCTTTTGGAGAAATAGCAATCCATAGGTTTTACGATACTTACTAGTCAGGTACATTCTTAGGCGTTTAATATGCGGTGTTGAGTCCATTTCGTTGAGCAAGGAGTAGCTCTTGTCTATTCCATATTTGACTTAAGGAACTTTATCTGTGCTCATTTCAATCTCTGGTTTTATGCAGCACCCCAACTCACCTTTACCCTTAAGCAAGCATAAGTTGGTTTTCTAAATTTGAGACCCTGTTCTGTTCTGTAATTCAGTTCCTGTATAGCCAAGTTTACATTCCGTGTATTACTGATATCTTATGATGTTTCTTTTTCTGTGTGACTTATTTCAGTTAGAATCATCATACCTGAATCCACTCATTGTGATGCTAAGGGCCTGATGACATAGATTTCATTGCTGAGTGATATTGCTTTGTAAGTAAATACCACAACTTCTTTATCCATTTTTCACTTTCTGCGATGTTGAACTTGTACTGTAAACGAGGTTCTTGTAAACAGAGGCGTCCCAAACTTTGAGGTGGCTGTGTCTTTTTGATTTTAATTTCCCTAAGCTATAGGACCATAAGTGGCAGTGCCCTAGGCTCTGTTGCATTGTTTTTTAGATGTTTCAGGAAACACCATACACTTCTCCCAAGTGTCTGTTGGCAATTTACATCCCGCCCATCAGCATAACAAGGCTCCCAGTTCTCCATGGCCTGTCCTGCCTTTCTGGATTTTACACTTTTTTCAGATGGCCCTTTTGACCGGGGGGAAGTGAGACTTCATTGTAGTGCAGATTTCCTTTGCAAGCTTGCTTGGTTGGCCAAAAAGGGCGTATGCGTTTTTTCCTGAATATATTCAGGAAAAAACGCATACGCCCTTTTTGGCCAAGTGCATCATTGTGGACGTTCTGCCTCTTTTCCTATGCTTTCAATGCAATTCCAGTCTACCTCCTGAAATCGGTTTCCTGCAATTCTGCCCCACTTTCAAGTCCTCTTGGCAGCCTTACTTCAGTATATTTTTGGACGATAGCTGTCATTTATAACTCTGCAGGTTTGTGAATTACAGTGCCCCTGAGCTCCTTTCTTCAACTCGCTTTCTTGTGACCTGGCCGCAACACCGCAGGATGGCTTCAGGCCCTAATCTGGTTCCGGCACGGCACGCTGAGCCTTTGGTTATTTCCTCTTCCTGGTGGGAAATGAGAGTTAAATTTGCCCGTCCAGACACCTCCAGCTAGCCTCTCATTGGTTCTCGCTATTCCTGTTCATCTTCCGCAGAAATTGCAAACTGGGCCAAACAGGAGGTTAAAGGCGCTGACTCTCCAAGTGGGGAGAGTGTTAGTAAAGCGTCTGGAATGTTGCACCCGAGTACCAGGGGAGGAAAACTGAGACATATTTGAACACGTCTCCCGTTCACATGGTTGATCATACTTGGGTTCCACATGCATGTTTTAGCTGAAGGAAGAATACCTTAAACCTGGAGAGTTGAGACCCGTGGAATGGGTACCATGCAATATGACTTCAAAGGGTCTTCATTTGCTCACCGAACCTCTCCAATCCTATCACTGCTGCGTTTATGCCCCTGTACACATGCTTGATTCTCTTTCGGAGACATAGCAATCCATAGGTTTTAAGATACTTACTAGTCAGGTACATTCTTAGGCGTTTAATATGCGGTGTTGAGTCCATTTCGTTGAGCAAGGAGTAGCTCTTGTCTATTCCATATTTGACTTAAGGAACTTTATCTGTGCTCATTTCAATCTCTGGTTTTATGCAGCACCCCAACTCACCTTTACCCTTAAGCAAGCATAAGTTGGTTTTCTAAATTTGAGACCCTGTTCTGTTCTGTAATTCAGTTCCTGTGTAGCCAAGTTTACATTCCGTGTATTACTGATATCTTATGATGTTTCTTTTTCTGTGTGACTTACTTCAGTTAGAATCATCATACCTGAATCCACTCATTGTGCTGCTAAGGGCCTGATGACACAGATTTCATTGCTGAGTGATATTGCTTTGTAAGTGAATACCACAACTTCTTTATCCATTTTTCACTTTCTGCGATGTTGAACTTGTACTGTAAACGAGGTTCTTGTAAACAGAGGCATCCCAAACTTTGGGGTGGCTGTGTCTTTTTGATTTTAATTTCCCTAAGCTATAGGACCATAAGTGGCAGTGCCCTAGGCTCTGTTGCTTTGTTTTTTAGATGTTTCAGGAAACACCATACACTTCTCCCGAGTGGTTGTTGGCAATTTACATCCCGCCCATCAGCATAACAAGGCTCCCAGTTCTCCATGGCCTGTCCTGCCTTTCTGGATTTTACACTTTTTTCAGATGGCCCTTTTGACCGGGGGGAAGTGAGACTTCATTGTAGTGCAGATTTCCTTTGCAAGCTTGCTTGGTTGGCCAAAAAGGGCGTATGCGTTTTTTCCTGAATATATTCAGGAAAAAACGCATACGCCCTTTTTGGCCAAGTGCATCATTGTGGACGGTCTGCCTCTTTTCCTATGCTTTCAATGCAATTCCAGTCTACCTCCTGAAATCGGTTTCCTGCAATTCTGCCCCGCTTTCGAGTCCTCTTGGCAGCCTTACTTCAGTCTATTTTTGGACGATAGCTGTCATTTATAACTCTGCAGGTTTGTGAATTACAGTGCCCCTGAGCTCCTTTCTTCAACTCGCTTTCTTTTGAGCTGGCCGCAACACCGCAGGATGGCTTCAGGCCCTAATCTGGTTCCGGTACGGCACGCTGAGCCTTTGGTTATTTCCTCTTCCTGGTGGGAAATGAGAGTTAAATTTGCCCGTCCAGACACCTCCATCTAGCCTGTCATTGGTTCTCGCTATTCCTGTTCATCTTCCGCAGAAATTGCAAACTGGGCCAAACAGGAGGTTAAGGCGCTGTCTCTCCAAGTGGGGAGAGTGTTAATAAAGCGTCTGGAATGTTGCACCCGAGTACCAGGGGAGGAAAACTGAGACATATTTGAACACGTCTCCCGTTCACATGGTTGATCATACTTGGGTTCCACATGCATGTTTTAGCTGAAGGAAGAATACCTTAAACCTGGAGAGTTGAGACCCGTGGAATGGGTACCATGCAATATGACTTCAAAGGGTCTTCATTTGTTCACCGAACCTCTCCAATCCTATCACTGCTGCGTTTATGCCCCTGTACACATGCTTGATTCTCTTTCGGAGACATAGCAATCCATAGGTTTTAAGATACTTACAAGTCAGGTACATTCTTAGGCGTTTAATATGCGGTGTTGAGTCCATTTCGTTGAGCAAGGAGTAGCTCTTGTCTATTCCATATTTGGCTTAAGGAACTTTATCTGTGCTCATTTCAATCTCTGGTTTTATGCAGCACCCCAACTCACCTTTACCCTTAAGCAAGCATAAGTTGTTTTTCTAAATTTGAGACCCTGTTCTGTTCTGTAATTCAGTTCCTGTGTAGCCAAGTTTACATTCCGTGTATTACTGATATCTTATGATGTTTCTTTTTCTGTGTGACTTACTTCAGTTAGAATCATCATACCTGAATCCACTCATTGTGCTGCTAAGGGCCTGATGACATAGATTTCATTGCTGAGTGATATTGCTTTGTAAGTAAATACCACAACTTCTTTATCCATTTTTCACTTTCTGCGATGTTGAACTTGTACTGTAAACGAGGTTCTTGTAAACAGAGCCGTTCCAAACTTTGGGGTGGCTGTGTCTTTTTGATTTTAATTTCCCTAAGCTATAGGACCATAAGTGGAAGTGCCCTAGGTTCTGTTGCTATGTTTTTTAGATGTTTCAGGAAACACCATACACTTCCCCTGAGTGTCTGTTGGCAATTTACATCCCGCACATCAGCATAACAAGGCTCCCAGTTCTCCATGGCCTGTCCTGCCTTTCTGGATTTTACACTTTTTTCAGATGGCCCTTTTGACCGGGGGGAAGTGAGACTTCATTGTAGTGCAGATTTCCTTTGCAAGCTTGCTTGGTTGGCCAAAAAGGGCGTATGCTTTTTTTCCTGAATATATTCAGGAAAAAACGCATACGCCCTTTTTGGCCAAGTGCATCATTGTGGACGTTCTGCCTCTTTTCCTATGCTTTCAATGCAATTCCAGTCTACCTCCTGAAATCGGTTTCCTGCAATTCTGCCCTGCTTTCAAGTCCTCTTGGCAGCCTTACTTCAGTCTATTTTTGGACGATAGCTGTCATTTATAACTCTGCAGGTTTGTGAATTACAGTGCCCCTGAGCTCCTTTCTTCAACTCGCTTTCTTTTGAGCTGGCCGCAACACCGCAGGATGGCTTCAGGCCCTAATCTGGTTCCGGTACGGCACGCTGAGCCTTTGGTTATTTCCTCTTCCTGGTGGGAAATGAGAGTTAAATTTGCCCGTCCAGACACCTCCAGCTAGCCTCTCATTGGTTCTCACTATTCCTGTTCATCTTCCGCAGAAATTGCAAACTGGGCCAAACAGGAGGTTAAAGGCGCTGACTCTCCAAGTGGGGAGAGTGTTAGTAAAGCGTCTGGAATGTTGCACCCGAGTACCAGGGGAGGAAAACTGAGACATATTTGAACACGTCTCCCATTCACATGGTTGATCATACTTGGGTTCCACATGCATGTTTTAGCTGAAGGAAGAATACCTTAAACCTGGAGAGTTGAGACCCGTGTAATGGGTACCATGCAATATGACTTCAAAGGGTCTTCATTTGCTCACCGAACCTCTCCAATCCTATCACTGCTGCGTTTATGCCCCTGTACACATGCTTGATTCTCTTTCTGAGACATAGCAATCCATAGGTTTTAAGATACTTACTAGTCAGGTACTTTCTTAGGCGTTTAATATGCGGTGTTGAGTCCATTTCGTTGAGCAAGGAGTAGCTCTTGTCTATTCCATATTTGACTTAAGGAACTTTATCTGTGCTCATTTCAATCTCTGGTTTTATGCAGCACCCCAACTCACCTTTACCCTTAAGCAAGCATAAGTTGGTTTTCTAAATTTGAGACCCTGTTCTGTTCTGTAATTCAGTTCCTGTATAGCCAAGTTTACATTCCGTGTATTACTGATATCTTATGATGTTTCTTTTTCTGTGTGACTTATTTCAGTTAGAATCATCATACCTGAATCCACTCATTGTGATGCTAAGGGCCTGATGACATAGATTTCATTGCTGAGTGATATTGCTTTGTAAGTAAATACCACAACTTCTTTATCCATTTTTCACTTTCTGCGATGTTGAACTTGTACTGTAAACGAGGTTCTTGTAAACAGAGGCGTCCCAAACTTTGAGGTGGCTGTGTCTTTTTGATTTTAATTTCCCTAAGCTATAGGACCATAAGTGGCAGTGCCCTAGGCTCAGTTGCATTGTTTTTTAGATGTTTCAGGAAACACCATACACTTCTCCCAAGTGTCTGTTGGCAATTTACATCCCGCCCATCAGCATAACAAGGCTCCCAGTTCTCCATGGCCTGTCCTGCCTTTCTGGATTTTACACTTTTTTCAGATGGCCCTTTTGACCGGGGGGAAGTGAGACTTCATTGTAGTGCAGATTTCCTTTGCAAGCTTGCTTGGTTGGCCAAAAAGGGCGTATGCGTTTTTTCCTGAATATATTCAGGAAAAAACGCATACGCCCTTTTTGGCCAAGTGCATCATTGTGGACGTTCTGCCTCTTTTCCTATGCTTTCAATGCAATTCCAGTCTACCTCCTGAAATCGGTTTCCTGCAATTCTGCCCCACTTTCAAGTCCTCTTGGCAGCCTTACTTCAGTATATTTTTGGACGATAGCTGTCATTTATAACTCTGCAGGTTTGTGAATTACAGTGCCCCTGAGCTCCTTTCTTCAACTCGCTTTCTTGTGACCTGGCCGCAACACCGCAGGATGGCTTCAGGCCCTAATCTGGTTCCGGCACGGCACGCTGAGCCTTTGGTTATTTCCTCTTCCTGGTGGGAAATGAGAGTTAAATTTGCCCGTCCAGACACCTCCAGCTAGCCTCTCATTGGTTCTCGCTATTCCTGTTCATCTTCCGCAGAAATTGCAAACTGGGCCAAACAGGAGGTTAAAGGCGCTGACTCTCCAAGTGGGGAGAGTGTTAGTAAAGCGTCTGGAATGTTGCACCCGAGTACCAGGGGAGGAAAACTGAGACATATTTGAACACGTCTCCCGTTCACATGGTTGATCATACTTGGGTTCCACATGCATGTTTTAGCTGAAGGAAGAATACCTTAAACCTGGAGAGTTGAGACCCGTGGAATGGGTACCATGCAATATGACTTCAAAGGGTCTTCATTTGCTCACCGAACCTCTCCAATCCTATCACTGCTGCGTTTATGCCCCTGTACACATGCTTGATTCTCTTTCGGAGACATAGCAATCCATAGGTTTTAAGATACTTACTAGTCAGGTACATTCTTAGGCGTTTAATATGCGGTGTTGAGTCCATTTCGTTGAGCAAGGAGTAGCTCTTGTCTATTCCATATTTGACTTAAGGAACTTTATCTGTGCTCATTTCAATCTCTGGTTTTATGCAGCACCCCAACTCACCTTTACCCTTAAGCAAGCATAAGTTGGGTTTCTAAATTTGAGACCCTGTTCTGTTCTGTAATTCAGTTCCTGTGTAGCCAAGTTTCCATTCCGTGTATTACTGATATCTTATGATGTTTCTTTTTCTGTGTGACTTACTTCAGTTAGAATCATCATACCTGAATCCACTCATTGTGCTGCTAAGGGCCTGATGACACAGATTTCATTGCTGAGTGATATTGCTTTGTAAGTGAATACCACAACTTCTTTATCCATTTTTCACTTTCTGCGATGTTGAACTTGTACTGTAAACGAGGTTCTTGTAAACAGAGGCATCCCAAACTTTGGGGTGGCTGTGTCTTTTTGATTTTAATTTCCCTAAGCTATAGGACCATAAGTGGCAGTGCCCTAGGCTCTGTTGCTTTGTTTTTTAGATGTTTCAGGAAACACCATACACTTCTCCCGAGTGGTTGTTGGCAATTTACATCCCGCCCATCAGCATAACAAGGCTCCCAGTTCTCCATGGCCTGTCCTGCCTTTCTGGATTTTACACTTTTTTCAGATGGCCCTTTTGACCGGGGGGAAGTGAGACTTCATTGTAGTGCAGATTTCCTTTGCAAGCTTGCTTGGTTGGCCAAAAAGGGCGTATGCGTTTTTTCCTGAATATATTCAGGAAAAAACGCATACGCCCTTTTTGGCCAAGTGCATCATTGTGGACGGTCTGCCTCTTTTCCTATGCTTTCAATGCAATTCCAGTCTACCTCCTGAAATCGGTTTCCTGCAATTCTGCCCCGCTTTCAAGTCCTCTTGGCAGCCTTACTTCAGTCTATTTTTGCACGATAGCTGTCATTTATAACTCTGCAGGTTTGTGAATTACAGTGCCCCTGAGCTCCTTTCTTCAACTCGCTTTCTTTTGAGCTGGCCGTAACACCGCAGGATGGCTTCAGGCCCTAATCTGGTTCCGGTATGGCACGCTGAGCCTTTGGTTATTTCCTCTTCCTGGTGGGAAATGAGAGTTAAATTTGCCCGTCCAGACACCTCCAGCTAGCCTCTCATTGGTTCTCGCTATTCCTGTTCATCTTCCGCAGAAATTGCAAACTGGGCCAAACAGGAGGTTAAAGGCGCTGACTCTCCAAGTGGGGAGAGTGTTAGTAAAGCGTCTGGAATGTTGCACCCGAGTACCAGGGGAGGAAAACTGAGACATATTTGAACACGTCTCCCGTTCACATGGTTGATCATACTTGGGTTCCACATGCATGTTTTAGCTGAAGGAAGAATACCTTAAACCTGGAGAGTTGAGACCCGTGGAATGGGTACCATGCAATATGACTTCAAAGGGTCTTCATTTGCTCACCGAACCTCTCCAATCCTATCACTGCTGCGTTTATGCCCCTGTACACATGCTTGATTCTCTTTCGGAGACATAGCAATCCATAGGTTTTAAGATACTTACTAGTCAGGTACATTCTTAGGCGTTTAATATGCGGTGTTGAGTCCATTTCGTTGAGCAAGGAGTAGCTCTTGTCTATTCCATATTTGACTTAAGGAACTTTATCTGTGCTCATTTCAATCTCTGGTTTTATGCAGCACCCCAACTCACCTTTACCCTTAAGGAAGCATAAGTTGTTTTTCTAAATTTGAGACCCTGTTCTGTTCTGTAATTCAGTTCCTGTGTAGCCAAGTTTCAATTCCGTGTATTACTGATATCTTATGATGTTTCTTTTTCTGTGTGACTTACTTCAGTTAGAATCATCATACCTGAATCCACTCATTGTGCTGCTAAGGGCCTGATGACATAGATTTCATTGCTGAGTGATATTGCTTTGTAAGTAAATACCACAACTTCTTTATCCATTTTTCACTTTCTGCGATGTTGAACTTGTACTGTAAACGAGGTTCTTGTAAACAGAGCCGTTCCAAACTTTGGGGTGGCTGTGTCTTTTTGATTTTAATTTCCCTAAGCTATAGGACCATAAGTGGAAGTGCCCTAGGTTCTGTTGCTTTGTTTTTTAGATGTTTCAGGAAACACCATACACTTCTCCCGAGTGGTTGTTGGCAATTTACATCCCGCCCATCAGCATAACAAGGCTCCCAGTTCTCCATGGCCTGTCCTGCCTTTCTGGATTTTACACTTTTTTCAGATGGCCCTTTTGACCGGGGGGAAGTGAGACTTCATTGTAGTGCAGATTTCCTTTGCAAGCTTGCTTGGTTGGCCAAAAAGGGCGTATGCGTTTTTTCCTGAATATATTCAGGAAAAAACGCATACGCACTTTTTGGCCAAGTGCATCATTGTGGACGTTCTGCCTCTTTTCCTATGCTTTCAATGCAATTCCAGTCTACCTCCTGAAATCGGTTTCCTGCAATTCTGCCCCGCTTTCAAGTCCTCTTGGCAGCCTTACTTCAGTCTATTTTTGGACGATAGCTGTCATTTATAACTCTGCAGGTTTGTGAATTACAGTGCCCCTGAGCTCCTTTCTTCAACTCGCTTTCTTTTGAGCTGGCCGCAACACCGCAGGATGGCTTCAGGCCCTAATCTGGTTCCGGTATGGCACGCTGAGCCTTTGGTTATTTCCTCTTCCTGGTGGGAAATGAGAGTTAAATTTGCCCGTCCAGACACCTCCAGCTAGCCTCTCATTGGTTCTCGCTATTCCTGTTCATCTTCCGCAGAAATTGCAAACTGGGTCAAACAGGAGGTTAAAGGCGCTGACTCTCCAAGTGGGGAGAGTGTTAGTAAAGCGTCTGGAATGTTGCACCCGAGTACCAGGGGAGGAAAACTGAGACATATTTGAACACGTCTCCCGTTCACATGGTTGATCATACTTGGGTTCCACATGCATGTTTTAGCTGAAGGAAGAATACCTTAAACCTGGAGAGTTGAGACCCGTGGAATGGGTACCATGCAATATGACTTCAAAGGGTCTTCATTTGCTCACCGAACCTCTCCAATCCTATCACTGCTGCGTTTATGCCCCTGTACACATGCTTGATTCTCTTTCGGAGACATAGCAATCCATAGGTTTTACGATACTTACTAGTCAGGTACATTCTTAGGCGTTTAATATGCGGTGTTGAGTCCATTTCGTTGAGCAAGGAGTAGCTCTTGTCTATTCCATATTTGACTTAAGGAACTTTATCTGTGCTCATTTCAATCTCTGGTTTTATGCAGCACCCCAACTCACCTTTACCCTTAAGCAAGCATAAGTTGTTTTTCTAAATTTGAGACCCTGTTCTGTTCTGTAATTCAGTTCCTGTGTAGCCAAGTTTACATTCCGTGTATTACTGATATCTTATGATGTTTCTTTTTCTGTGTGACTTACTTCAGTTAGAATCATCATACCTGAATCCACTCATTGTGCTGCTAAGGGCCTGATGACACAGATTTCATTGCTGAGTGATATTGCTTTGTAAGTAAATACCACAACTTCTTTATCCATTTTTCACTTTCTGCGATGTTGAACTTGTACTGTAAACGAGGTTCTTGTAAACAGAGCCGTTCCAAACTTTGGGGTGGCTGTGTCTTTTTGATTTTAATTTCCCTAAGCTATAGGACCATAAGTGGAAGTGCCCTAGGTTCTGTTGCTTTGTTTTTTAGATGTTTCAGGAAACACCATACACTTCTCCCGAGTGGTTGTTGGCAATTTACATCCCGCCCATCAGCATAACAAGGCTCCCAGTTCTCCATGGCCTGTCCTGCCTTTCTGGATTTTACACTTTTTTCAGATGGCCCTTTTGACCGGGGGGAAGTGAGACTTCATTGTAGTGCAGATTTCCTTTGCAAGCTTGCTTGGTTGGCCAAAAAGGGCGTATGCGTTTTCTCCTGAATATATTCAGGAAAAAACGCATACGCCCTTTTTGGCCAAGTGCATCATTGTGGACGTTCTGCCTCTTTTCCTATGCTTTCAATGCAATTCCAGTCTACCTCCTGAAATCGGTTTCCTGCAATTCTGCCCCGCTTTCAAGTCCTCTTGGCAGCCTTACTTCAGTCTATTTTTGGACGATAGCTGTCATTTATAACTCTGCAGGTTTGTGAATTACAGTGCCCCTGAGCTCCTTTCTTCAACTCGCTTTCTTGTGACCTGGCCGCAACACCGCAGGATGGCTTCAGGCCCTAATCTGGTTCCGGCCCGGCATGCTGAGCCTTTGGTTAATTCCTCTTCCTGGTGGCAAATGAGAGTTAAATTTGCCCGTCCAGACACCTCCAGCTAGCCTCTCATTGGTTCTCGCTATTCCTGTTCATCTTCCGCAGAAATTGCAAACTGGGCCCAACAGGAGGTTAAAGGGACTGACTCTCCAAGTGGGGAGAGTGTTAGTAAAGCGTCTGGAATGTTGCACCCGAGTACCAGGGGAGGAAAACTGAGACATATTTGAACACGTCTCCCGTTCACATGGTTGATCATACTTGGGTTCCACATGCATGTTTTAGCTGAAGGAAGAATACCTTAAACCTGGAGAGTTGAGACCCGTGGAATGGGTACCATGCAATATGACTTCAAAGGGTCTTCATTTGCTCACCGAACCTCTCCAATCCTATCACTGCTGCGTTTATGCCCCTGTACACATGCTTGATTCTCTTTCGGAGACATAGCAATCCATAGGTTTTACGATACTTACTAGTCAGGTACATTCTTAGGCGTTTAATATGCGGTGTTGAGTCCATTTCGTTGAGCAAGGAGTAGCTCTTGTCTATTCCATATTTGACTTAAGGAACTTTATCTGTGCTCATTTCAATCTCTGGTTTTATGCAGCACCCCAACTCACCTTTACCCTTAAGCAAGCATAAGTTGTTTTTCTAAATTTGAGACCCTGTTCTGTTCTGTAATTCAGTTCCTGTGTAGCCAAGTTTCCATTCCGTGTATTACTGATATCTTATGATGTTTCTTTTTCTGTGTGACTTACTTCAGTTAGAATCATCATACCTGAATCCACTCATTGTGCTGCTAAGGGCCTGATGACATAGATTTCATTGCTGAGTGATATTGCTTTGTAAGTAAATACCACAACTTCTTTATCCATTTTTCACTTTCTGCGATGTTGAACTTGTACTGTAAACGAGGTTCTTGTAAACAGAGCCGTTCCAAACTTTGGGGTGGCTGTGTCTTTTTGATTTTAATTTCCCTAAGCTATAGGACCATAAGTGGAAGTGCCCTAGGTTCTGTTGCTTTGTTTTTTAGATGTTTCAGGAAACACCATACACTTCTCCCGAGTGGTTGTTGGCAATTTACATCCCGCCCATCAGCATAACAAGGCTCCCAGTTCTCCATGGCCTGTCCTGCCTTTCTGGATTTTACACTTTTTTCAGATGGCCCTTTTGACCGGGGGGAAGTGAGACTTCATTGTAGTGCAGATTTCCTTTGCAAGCTTGCTTGGTTGGCCAAAAAGGGCGTATGCGTTTTCTCCTGAATATATTCAGGAAAAAACGCATACGCCCGTTTTGGCCAAGTGCATCATTGTGGACGTTCTGCCTCTTTTCCTATGCTTTCAATGCAATTCCAGTCTACCTCCTGAAATCGGTTTCCTGCAATTCTGTCCCGCTTTCAAGTCCTCTTGGCAGCCTTACTTCAGTCTATTTTTGGACGATAGCTGTCATTTATAACTCTGCAGGTTTGTGAATTACAGTGCCCCTGAGCTCCTTTCTTCAACTCGCTTTCTTGTGACCTGGCCGCAACACCGCAGGATGGCTTCAGGCCCTAATCTGGTTCCGGCACGGCACGCTGAGCCTTTGGTTATTTCCTCTTCCTGGTGGGAAATGAGAGTTAAATTTGCCCGTCCAGACACCTCCAGCTAGCCTCTCATTGGTTCTCGCTATTCCTGTTCATCTTCCGCAGAAATTGCAAACTGGGCCAAACAGGAGGTTAAAGGCGCTGACTCTCCAAGTGGGGAGAGTGTTAGTAAAGCGTCTGGAATGTTGCACCCGAGTACCAGGGGAGGAAAACTGAGACATATTTGAACACGTCTCCCGTTCACATGGTTGATCATACTTGGGTTCCACATGCATGTTTTAGCTGAAGGAAGAATACCTTAAACCTGGAGAGTTGAGACCCGTGGAATGGGTACCATGCAATATGACTTCAAAGGGTCTTCATTTGCTCACCGAACCTCTCCAATCCTATCACTGCTGCGTTTATGCCCCTGTACACATGCTTGATTCTCTTTCGGAGACATAGCAATCCATAGGTTTTAAGATACTTACTAGTCAGGTACATTCTTAGGCGTTTAATATGCGGTGTTGAGTCCATTTCGTTGAGCAAGGAGTAGCTCTTGTCTATTCCATATTTGACTTAAGGAACTTTATCTGTGCTCATTTCAATCTCTGGTTTTATGCAGCACCCCAACTCACCTTTACCCTTAAGCAAGCATAAGTTGGTTTTCTAAATTTGAGACCCTGTTCTGTTCTGTAATTCAGTTCCTGTGTAGCCAAGTTTACATTCCGTGTATTACTGATATCTTATGATGTTTCTTTTTCTGTGTGACTTACTTCAGTTAGAATCATCATACCTGAATCCACTCATTGTGCTGCTAAGGGCCTGATGACACAGATTTCATTGCTGAGTGATATTGCTTTGTAAGTGAATACCACAACTTCTTTATCCATTTTTCACTTTCTGCGATGTTGAACTTGTACTGTAAACGAGGTTCTTGTAAACAGAGGCATCCCAAACTTTGGGGTGGCTGTGTCTTTTTGATTTTAATTTCCCTAAGCTATAGGACCATAAGTGGCAGTGCCCTAGGCTCTGTTGCTTTGTTTTTTAGATGTTTCAGGAAACACCATACACTTCTCCCGAGTGGTTGTTGGCAATTTACATCCCGCCCATCAGCATAACAAGGCTCCCAGTTCTCCATGGCCTGTCCTGCCTTTCTGGATTTTACACTTTTTTCAGATGGCCCTTTTGACCGGGGGGAAGTGAGACTTCATTGTAGTGCAGATTTCCTTTGCAAGCTTGCTTGGTTGGCCAAAAAGGGCGTATGCGTTTTTTCCTGAATATATTCAGGAAAAAACGCATACGCCCTTTTTGGCCAAGTGCATCATTGTGGACGGTCTGCCTCTTTTCCTATGCTTTCAATGCAATTCCAGTCTACCTCCTGAAATCGGTTTCCTGCAATTCTGTCCCGCTTTCAAGTCCTCTTGGCAGCCTTACTTCAGTCTATTTTTGGACGATAGCTGTCATTTATAACTCTGCAGGTTTGTGAATTACAGTGCCCCTGAGCTCCTTTCTTCAACTCGCTTTCTTTTGAGCTGGCCGCAACACCGCAGGATGGCTTCAGGCCCTAATCTGGTTCCGGTATGGCACGCTGAGCCTTTGGTTATTTCCTCTTCCTGGTGGGAAATGAGAGTTAAATTTGCCCGTCCAGACACCTCCAGCTAGCCTCTCATTGGTTCTCGCTATTCCTGTTCATCTTCCGCAGAAATTGCAAACTGGGCCAAACAGGAGGTTAAAGGCGCTGACTCTCCAAGTGGGGAGAGTGTTAGTAAAGTGTCTGGAATGTTGCACCCGAGTACCAGGGGAGGAAAACTGAGACATATTTGAACACGTCTCCCGTTCACATGGTTGATCATACTTGGGTTCCACATGCATGTTTTAGCTGAAGGAAGAATACCTTAAACCTGGAGAGTTGAGACCCGTGGAATGGGTACCATGCAATATGACTTCAAAGGGTCTTCATTTGCTCACCGAACCTCTCCAATCCTATCACTGCTGCGTTTATGCCCCTGTACACATGCTTGATTCTCTTTCGGAGACATAGCAATCCATAGGTTTTACGATACTTACTAGTCAGGTACATTCTTAGGCGTTTAATATGCGGTGTTGAGTCCATTTCGTTGAGCAAGGAGTAGCTCTTGTCTATTCCATATTTGACTTAAGGAACTTTATCTGTGCTCATTTCAATCTCTGGTTTTATGGAGCACCCCAACTCACCTTTACCCTTAAACAAGCATAAGTTGTTTTTCTAAATTTGAGACCCTGTTCTGTTCTGTAATTCAGTTCCTGTGTAGCCAAGTTTCCATTCCGTGTATTACTGATATCTTATGATGTTTCTTTTTCTGTGTGACTTACTTCAGTTAGAATCATCATACCTGAATCCACTCATTGTGCTGCTAAGGGCCTGATGACATAGATTTCATTGCTGAGTGATATTGCTTTGTAAGTAAATACCACAACTTCTTTATCCATTTTTCACTTTCTGCGATGTTGAACTTGTACTGTAAACGAGGTTCTTGTAAACAGAGCCGTTCCAAACTTTGGGGTGGCTGTGTCTTTTTGATTTTAATTTCCCTAAGTTATAGGACCATAAGTGGAAGTGCCCTAGGTTCTGTTGCTTTGTTTTTTAGATGTTTCAGGAAACACCATACACTTCTCCCTAGTGGTTGTTGGCAATTTACATCCCGCCCATCAGCATAACAAGGCTCCCAGTTCTCCATGGCCTGTCCTGCCTTTCTGGATTTTACACTTTTTTCAGATGGCCCTTTTGACCGGGGGGAAGTGAGACTTCATTGTAGTGCAGATTTCCTTTGCAAGCTTGCTTGGTTGGCCAAAAAGGGCGTATGCGTTTTTTCCTGAATATATTCAGGAAAAAACGCATACGCCCTTTTTGGCCAAGTGCATCATTGTGGACGTTCTGCCTCTTTTCCTATGCTTTCAATGCAATTCCAGTCTACCTCCTGAAATCGGTTTCCTGCAATTCTGCCCCGCTTTCAAGTCCTCTTGGCAGCCTTACTTCAGTCTATTTTTGGACGATAGCTGTCATTTATAACTCTGCAGGTTTGTGAATTACAGTGCCCCTGAGCTCCTTTCTTCAACTCGCTTTCTTTTGAGCTGGCCGCAACACCGCAGGATGGCTTCAGGCCCTAATCTGGTTCCGGTATGGCATGCTGAGCCTTTGGTTATTTCCTCTTCCTGGTGGGAAATGAGAGTTAAATTTGCCCGTCCAGACACCTCCAGCTAGCCTCTCATTGGTTCTCGCTATTCCTGTTCATCTTCTGCAGAAATTGCAAACTGGGCCAAACAGGAGGTTAAAGGCGCTGACTCTCCAAGTGGGGAGAGTGTTAGTAAAGCGTCTGGAATGTTGCACCCGAGTACCAGGGGAGGAAAACTGAGACATATTTGAACACGTCTCCCGTTCACATGGTTGATCATACTTGGGTTCCACATGCATGTTTTAGCTGAAGGAAGAATACCTTAAACCTGGAGAGTTGAGACCCGTGGAATGGGTACCATGCAATATGACTTCAAAGGGTCTTCATTTGCTCACCGAACCTCTCCAATCCTATCACTGCTGCGTTTATGCCCCTGTACACATGCTTGATTCTCTTTCGGAGACATAGCAATCCATAGGTTTTACGATACTTACTAGTCAGGTACATTCTTAGGCGTTTAATATGCGGTGTTGAGTCCATTTCGTTGAGCAAGGAGTAGCTCTTGTCTATTCCATATTTGACTTAAGGAACTTTATCTGTGCTCATTTCAATCTCTGGTTTTATGCAGCACCCCAACTCACCTTTACCCTTAAGCAAGCATAAGTTGTTTTTCTAAATTTGAGACCCTGTTCTGTTCTGTAATTCAGTTCCTGTGTAGCCAAGTTTCCATTCCGTGTATTACTGATATCTTATGATGTTTCTTTTTCTGTGTGACTTACTTCAGTTAGAATCATCATACCTGAATCCACTCATTGTGCTGCTAAGGGCCTGATGACACAGATTTCATTGCTGAGTGATATTGCTTTGTAAGTAAATACCACAACTTCTTTATCCATTTTTCACTTTCTGCGATGTTGAACTTGTACTGTAAACGAGGTTCTTGTAAACAGAGCCGTTCCAAACTTTGGGGTGGCTGTGTCTTTTTGATTTTAATTTCCCTAAGCTATAGGACCATAAGTGGAAGTGCCCTAGGTTCTATTGCTTTGTTTTTTAGATGTTTCAGGAAACACCATACACTTCTCCCGAGTGGTTGTTGGCAATTTACATCCCGCCCATCAGCATAACAAGGCTCCCAGTTCTCCATGGCCTGTCCTGCCTTTCTGGATTTTACACTTTTTTCAGATGGCCCTTTTGACCGGGGGGAAGTGAGACTTCATTGTAGTGCAGATTTCCTTTGCAAGCTTGCTTGGTTGGCCAAAAAGGGCGTATGCGTTTTTTCTCCTGAATATATTCAGGAAAAAACGCATACGCCCTTTTTGGCCAAGTGCATCATTGTGGACGTTCTGCCTCTTTTCCTATGCTTTCAATGCAATTCCAGTCTACCTCCTGAAATCGGTTTCCTGCAATTCTGTCCCGCTTTCAAGTCCTCTTGGCAGCCTTACTTCAGTCTATTTTTGGACGATAGCTGTCATTTATAACTCTGCAGGTTTGTGAATTACAGTGCCCCTGAGCTCCTTTCTTCAACTCGCTTTCTTTTGAGCTGGCCGCAACACCGCAGGATGGCTTCAGGCCCTAATCTGGTTCCGGTACGGCACGCTGAGCCTTTGGTTATTTCCTCTTCCTGGTGGGAAATGAGAGTTAAATTTGCCCGTCCAGACACCTCCAGCTAGCCTCTCATTGGTTCTCGCTATTCCTGTTCATCTTCCGCAGAAATTGCAAACTGGGCCAAACAGGAGGTTAAAGGCGCTGACTCTCCAAGTGGGGAGAGTGTTAGTAAAGCGTCTGGAATGTTGCACCCGAGTACCAGGGGAGGAAAACTGAGACATATTTGAACACGTCTCCCGTTCACATGGTTGATCATACTTGGGTTCCACATGCATGTTTTAGCTGAAGGAAGAATACCTTAAACCTGGAGAGTTGAGACCCGTGGAATGGGTACCATGCAATATGACTTCAAAGGGTCTTCATTTGCTCACCGAACCTCTCCAATCCTATCACTGCTGCGTTTATGCCCCTGTACACATGCTTGATTCTCTTTCGGAGACATAGCAATCCATAGGTTTTAAGATACTTACTAGTCAGGTACATTCTTAGGCGTTTAATATGCGGTGTTGAGTCCATTTCGTTGAGCAAGGAGTAGCTCTTGTCTATTCCATATTTGACTTAAGGAACTTTATCTGTGCTCATTTCAATCTCTGGTTTTATGCAGCACCCCAACTCACCTTTACGCTTAAGCAAGCATAAGTTGGTTTTCTAAATTTGAGACCCTGTTCTGTTCTGTAATTCAGTTCCTGTGTAGCCAAGTTTAAATTCCGTGTATTACTGATATCTTATGATGTTTCTTTTTCTGTGTGACTTACTTCAGTTAGAATCATCATACCTGAATCCACTCATTGTGCTGCTAAGGGCCTGATGACACAGATTTCATTGCTGAGTGATATTGCTTTGTAAGTAAATACCACAACTTCTTTATCCATTTTTCACTTTCTGCGATGTTGAACTTGTACTGTAAACGAGGTTCTTGTAAACAGAGCCGTTCCAAACTTTGGGGTGACTGTGTCTTTTTGATTTTAATTTCCCTAAGCTATAGGACCATAAGTGGAAGTGCCCTAGGTTCTGTTGCTTTGTTTTTTAGATGTTTCAGGAAACACCATACACTTCTCCCGAGTGGTTGTTGGCAATTTACATCCCGCCCATCAGCATAACAAGGCTCCCAGTTCTCCATGGCCTGTCCTGCCTTTCTGGATTTTACACTTTTTTCAGATGGCCCTTTTGACCGGGGGGAAGTGAGACTTCATTGTAGTGCAGATTTCCTTTGCAAGCTTGCTTGGTTGGCCAAAAAGGGCGTATGCGTTTTCTCCTGAATATATTCAGGAAAAAACGCATACGCCCTTTTTGGCCAAGTGCATCATTGTGGACGTTCTGCCTCTTTTCCTATGCTTTCAATGCAATTCCAGTCTACCTCCTGAAATCGGTTTCCTGCAATTCTGCCCCGCTTTCAAGTCCTCTTGGCAGCCTTACTTCAGTCTATTTTTGGACGATAGCTGTCATTTATAACTCTGCAGGTTTGTGAATTACAGTGCCCCTGAGCTCCTTTCTTCAACTCGCTTTCTTGTGACCTGGCCGCAACACCGCAGGATGGCTTCAGGCCCTAATCTGGTTCCGGCCCTGCATGCTGAGCCTTTGGTTAATTCCTCTTCCTGGTGGGAAATGAGAGTTAAATTTGCCCGTCCAGACACCTCCAGCTAGCCTCTCATTGGTTCTCGCTATTCCTGTTCATCTTCCGCAGAAATTGCAAACTGGGCCAAACAGGAGGTTAAAGGGACTGACTCTCCAAGTCCGGAGAGTGTTAGTAAAGCGTCTGGAATGTTGCACCCGAGTACCAGGGGAGGAAAACTGAGACATATTTGAACACGTCTCCCGTTCACATGGTTGATCATACTCTGGGTTCCACATGCATGTTTTAGCTGAAGGAAGAATACCTTAAACCTGGAGAGTTGAGACCCGTGTAATGGGTACCATGCAATATGACTTCAAAGGGTCTTCATTTGCTCACCGAACCTCTCCAATCCTATCACTGCTGCGTTTATACCCCTGTACACACGCTTGATTCTCTTTTGGAGACATAGCAATCCATAGGTTTTAAGATACTTACTAGTGAGGTACATTTTTAGGGGTTTAATATGGGGTTTTGAGTCCATTTCGTTGACCAAGGAGTAGCTCTTGTCTATTCCATATTTGGCTTAAGGAACTTTATCTGTGCTCATTTCAATCTCTGGTTTTATGCAGCACCTCAACTCACCTTTCCCCTTTAGCAAGCATAACTTGGTTTTCTAAATTTGAGACCCTGTTCTGTTTTGGAATGCAGTTCCTGTGTAGCCAAGTTTACATTCCGTGTATTAGTGATATCTTATGATGTTTCTTTTTCTGTGTGACTTATTTCAGTTAGAGTCATCGTACCTGAATCCACTCATTATGCTGCTACGGGCCTGATGACATAGATTTCATTGCTGAGTGATACTGCATTGTACGTAAGTACCACAAGTTCTTTATCCATTTTTCACTTTCTGCGATGTTGAACTTGTACTGTAAACGAGGTTCTTGTAAACAGAGGCGTCCCAAACATTGGGGTTGCTGTGTCTTTTTGATTTTAATTTCCCTAAGCTATAGGACCATAAGTGGCAGTGCCCTAGGCTCTGTTGCTTTGCTTTTTCGATGTTTCAGGAAACACCATACACTTCCCCCTAGTGTCTGTTGGCAATTTACATCCCGCCCATCAGCATAACAAGGCTCCCACTTCTCCACGGCCTGTCCTGCCTTTCTGGATTTTACACTTTTTTCAGATGCCCCTTTTGACCGGGGGGAAGTGAGACTTCATTGTAGTGCAGATTTCCTTTGCAAGCTTGCTTGGTTGGCCAAAAAGGGCGTATGCGTTTTTTCTTGAATATATTCAGGAAAAAACGCATACGCCCTTTTTGGCCAAGTGCATCATTGTGGACGTTCTGCCTCTTTTCCTATGCTTTCAATGCAATTCCAGTCTACCTCCTGAAATCGGTTTCCTGCAATTCTGCCCCGCTTTCAAGTCCTCTTGGCAGGCTTACTTCAGTCTATTTTTGGACGATAGCTGTCATTTATAACTCTGCAGGTTTGTGAATTACAGTGCCCCTGAGCTCCTTTCTTCAACTCGCTTTCTTTTGAGCTGGCCGCAACACCGAAGGATGGCTTCAGGCCCTAATCTGGTTCCGGTACGGCACGCTGAGCCTTTGGTTATTTCCTCTTCCTGGTGGGAAATGAGAGTTAAATTTGCCCGTCCAGACACCTCCAGCTAGCCTCTCTTTGGTTCTCGCTATTCCTGTTCATCTTCCGCAGAAATTGCAAACTGGGCCAAACAGGAGGTTAAAGGGACTGACTCTCCAAGTGGGGAGAGTGTTAGTAAAGCGTCTGGAATGTTGCACCCGAGTACCAGGGGAGGAAAACTGAGACATATTTGAACACGTCTCCCGTTCACATGGTTGATCATACTCTGGGTTCCACATGCATGTTTTAGCTGAAGGAAGAATACCTTAAACCTGGAGAGTTGAGACCCGTGTAATGGGTACCATGCAATATGACTTCAAAGGGTCTTCATTTGCTCACCGAACCTCTCCAATCCTATCACTGCTGCGTTTATACTACTGTACACACGCTTGATTCTCTTTCGGAGACATAGCAATCCATAGGTTTTAAGATACTTACTAGTCAGGTACATTCTTAGGGGTTTAATATGGGGTTTTGAGTCCATTTCGTTGACCAAGGAGTAGCTCTTGTCTATTCCATATTTGGCTTAAAGAACTTTATCTGTGCTCATTTCAATCTCTGGTTTTATGCAGCACCTCAACTCACCTTTCCCCTTAAGCAAGCATAAGTTGGTTTTCTAAATTTGAGACCCTGTTCTGTTTTGGAATGCAGTTCCTGTGTAGCCAAGTTTACATTCCGTGTATTAGTGATATCTTATGATGTTTCTTTTTCTGTGTGACTTATTTCAGTTAGAATCATCGTACCTGAATCCACTCATTATGCTGCTACGGGCCTGATGACATAGATTTCATTGCTGAGTGATACTGCATTGTACGTAAGTACCACAAGTTCTTTATCCATTTTTCACTTTCTGTGATGTTGAACTTGTACTGTAAACGAGGTTCTTGTAAACAGAGGCGTCCCAAACATTGGGGTTGCTGTGTCTTTTTGATTTTAATTTCCCTAAGCTATAGGACCATAAGTGGCAGTGCCCTAGGCTCTGTTGCTTTGCTTTTTCGATGTTTCAGGAAACACCATACACTTCTCCCTAGTGTCTGTTGGCAATTTACATCCCGCCCATCAGCATAACAAGGCTCCCAGTTCTCCACGGCCTGTCCTGCCTTTCTGGATTTTACACTTTTTTCAGATGCCCCTTTTGACCGGGGGGAAGTGAGACTTCATTGTAGTGCAGATTTCCTTTGCAAGCTTGCTTGGTTGGCCAAAAAGGGCGTATGCGTTTTTTCCTGAATATATTCAGGAAAAAACGCATACGCCCTTTTTGGCCAAGTGCATCATTGTGGACGTTCTGCCTCTTTTCCTATGCTTTCAATGCAATTCCAGTCTACCTCCTGAAATCGGTTTCCTGCAATTCTGCCCCGCTTTCAAGTCCTCTTGGCAGCCTTACTTCAGTCTATTTTTGGACGATAGCTGTCATTTATAACTCTGCAGGTTTGTGAATTACAGTGTCCCTGAGCTCCTTTCTTCAACTCGCTTTCTTTTGAGCTGGCCGCAACACCGCAGGATGGCTTCAGGCCCTAATCTGGTTCCGGTACGGCACGCTGAGCCTTTGGTTATTTCCTCTTCCTGGTGGGAAATGAGAGTTAAATTTGCCCGTCCAGACACCTCCAGCTAGCCTCTCATTGGTTCTCGCTATTCCTGTTCATCTTCCGCAGAAATTGCAAACTGGGCCAAACAGGAGGTTAAAGGCGCTGACTCTCCAAGTGGGGAGAGTGTTAGTAAAGCGTCTGGAATGTTGCACCCGAGTACCAGGGGAGGAAAACTGAGACATATTTGAACACGTCTCCCGTTCACATGGTTGATCATACTTGGGTTCCACATGCATGTTTTAGCTGAAGGAAGAATACCTTAAACCTGTAGAGTTGAGACCCGTGGAATGGGTACCATGCAATATGACTTCAAAGGGTCTTCATTTGCTCACCGAACCTCTCCAATCCTATCACTGCTGCGTTTATGCCCCTGTACACATGCTTGATTCTCTTTCGGAGACATAGCAATCCATAGGTTTTAAGATACTTACTAGTCAGGTACATTCTTAGGCGTTTAATATGCGGTGTTGAGTCCATTTCGTTGAGCAAGGAGTAGCTCTTGTCTATTCCATATTTGACTTAAGGAACTTTATCTGTGCTCATTTCAATCTCTGGTTTTATGCAGCACCCCAACTCACCTTTACCCTTAAGCAAGCATAAGTTGGTTTTCTAAATTTGAGACCCTGTTCTGTTCTGTAATTCAGTTCCTGTGTAGCCAAGTTTCCATTCCGTGTATTACTGATATCTTATGATGTTTCTTTTTCTGTGTGACTTACTTCAGTTAGAATCATCATACCTGAATCCACTCATTGTGCTGTTAAGGGCCTGATGACACAGATTTCATTGCTGAGTGATATTGCTTTGTAAGTAAATACCACAACTTCTTTATCCATTTTTCACTTTCTACGATGTTGAACTTGTACTGTAAACGAGGTTCTTGTAAACAGAGCCGTTCCAAACTTTGGGGTGACTGTGTCTTTTTGATTTTAATTTCCCTAAGCTATAGGACCATAAGTGGAAGTGCCCTAGGTTCTGTTGCTTTGTTTTTTAGATGTTTCAGGAAACACCATACACTTCTCCCGAGTGGTTGTTGGCAATTTACATCCCGCCCATCAGCATAACAAGGCTCCCAGTTCTCCATGGCCTGTCCTGCCTTTCTGGATTTTACACTTTATTCAGATGGCCCTTTTGACCGGGGGGAAGTGAGACTTCATTGTAGTGCAGATTTCCTTTGCAAGCTTGCTTGGTTGGCCAAAAAGGGCGTATGCGTTTTCTCCTGAATATATTCAGGAAAAAACGCATACGCCCTTTTTGGCCAAGTGCATCATTGTGGACGTTCTGCCTCTTTTCCTATGCTTTCAATGCAATTCCAGTCTACCTCCTGAAATCGGTTTCCTGCAATTCTGCCCCGCTTTCAAGTCCTCTTGGCAGCCTTACTTCAGTCTATTTTTGGACGATAGCTGTCATTTATAACTCTGCAGGTTTGTGAATTACAGTGCCCCTGAGCTCCTTTCTTCAACTCGCTTTCTTGTGACCTGGCCGCAACACCGCAGGATGGCTTCAGGCCCTAATCTGGTTCCGGCCCGGCATGCTGAGCCTTTGGTTAATTCCTCTTCCTGGTGGGAAATGAGAGTTAAATTTGCCCGTCCAGACACCTCCAGCTAGCCTCTCATTGGTTCTCGCTATTCCTGTTCATCTTCCGCAGAAATTGCAAACTGGGCCAAACAGGAGGTTAAAGGGACTGACTCTCCAAGTCCGGAGAGTGTTAGTAAAGCGTCTGGAATGTTGCACCCGAGTACCAGGGGAGGAAAACTGAGACATATTTGAACACGTCTCCCGTTCACATGGTTGATCATACTCTGGGTTCCACATGCATGTTTTAGCTGAAGGAAGAATACCTTAAACCTGGAGAGTTGAGACCCGTGTAATGGGTACCATGCAATATGACTTCAAAGGGTCTTCATTTGCTCACCGAACCTCTCCAATCCTATCACTGCTGCGTTTATACCCCTGTACACACGCTTGATTCTCTTTTGGAGACATAGCAATCCATAGGTTTTAAGATACTTACTAGTCAGGTACATTTTTAGGGGTTTAATATGGGGTTTTGAGTCCATTTCGTTGACCAAGGAGTAGCTCTTGTCTATTCCATATTTGGCTTAAGGAACTTTATCTGTGCTCATTTCAATCTCTGGTTTTATGCAGCACCTCAACTCACCTTTCCCCTTTAGCAAGCATAAGTTGGTTTTCTAAATTTGAGACCCTGTTCTGTTTTGGAATGCAGTTCCTGTGTAGCCAAGTTTACATTCCGTGTATTAGTGATATCTTATGATGTTTCTTTTTCTGTGTGACTTATTTCAGTTAGAATCATCGTACCTGAATCCACTCATTATGCTGCTACGGGCCTGATGACATAGATTTCATTGCTGAGTGATACTGCATTGTACGTAAGTACCACAAGTTCTTTATCCATTTTTCACTTTCTGCGATGTTGAACTTGTACTGTAAACGAGGTTCTTGTAAACAGAGGCGTCCCAAACATTGGGGTTGCTGTGTCTTTTTGATTTTAATTTCCCTAAGCTATAGGACCATAAGTGGCAGTGCCCTAGGCTCTGTTGCTTTGCTTTTTCGATGTTTCAGGAAACACCATACACTTCTCCCTAATGTCTGTTGGCAATTTACATCCCGCCCATCAGCATAACAAGGCTCCCAGTTCTCCATGGCCTGTCCTGCCTTTCTGGATTTTACACTTTTTTCAGATGGCCCTTTTGACCGGGGGGAAGTGAGACTTCATTGTAGTGCAGATTTCCTTTGCAAGCTTGCTTGGTTGGCCAAAAAGGGCGTATGCGTTTTTTCCTGAATATATTCAGGAAAAAACGCATACGCCCTTTTTGGCCAAGTGCATCATTGTGGACGTTCTGCCTCTTTTCCTATGCTTTCAATGCAATTCCAGTCTACCTCCTGAAATCGGTTTCCTGCAATTCTGCCCCGCTTTCAAGTCCTCTTGGCAGGCTTACTTCAGTCTATTTTTGGACGATAGCTGTCATTTATAACTCTGCAGGTTTGTGAATTACAGTGCCCCTGAGCTCCTTTCTTCAACTCTCTTTCTTTTGAGCTGGCCGCAACACCGAAGGATGGCTTCAGGCCCTAATCTGGTTCCGGTACGGCACGCTGAGCCTTTGGTTATTTCCTCTTCCTGGTGGGAAATGAGAGTTAAATTTGCCCGTCCAGACACCTCCAGCTAGCCTCTCTTTGGTTCTCGCTATTCCTGTTCATCTTCCGCAGAAATTGCAAACTGGGCCAAACAGGAGTTTAAAGGCGCTGACTCTCCAAGTGGGGAGAGTGTTAGTAAAGCATCTGGAATGTTGCACCCGAGTACCAGGGGAGGAAAACTGAGACATATTTGAACACGTCTCCCGTTCACATGGTTGATCATACTTGGGTTCCACATGCATGTTTTAGCTGAAGGAAGAATACCTTAAACCTGGAGAGTTGAGACCCGTGTAATGGGTACCATGCAATATGACTTCAAAGGGTCTTCATTTGCTCACCGAACCTCTCCAATCCTATCACTGCTGCGTTTATGCCCCTGTACACATGCTTGATTCTCTTTCGGAGACATAGCAATCCATAGGTTTTAAGATACTTACTAGTCAGGTACATTCTTAGGCGTTTAATATGCGGTGTTGAGTCCATTTCGTTGAGCAAGGAGTAGCTCTTGTCTATTCCATATTTGGCTTAAGGAACTTTATCTGTGCTCATTTCAATCTCTGGTTTTATGCAGCACCCCAACTCACCTTTACCCTTAAGCAAGCATAAGTTGGTTTTCTAAATTTGAGACCCTGTTCTGTTCTGTAATTCAGTTCCTGTGTAGCCAAGTTTACATTCCGTGTATTACTGATATCTTATGATGTTTCTTTTTCTGTGTGACTTATTTCAGTTAGAATCATCATACCTGAATCCACTCATTGTGCTGCTAAGGGCCTGATGACACAGATTTCATTGCTGAGTGATATTGCTTTGTAAGTAAATACCACAACTTCTTTATCCATTTTTCACTTTCTACGATGTTGAACTTGTACTGTAAACGAGGTTCTTGTAAACAGAGCCGTTCCAAACTTTGGGGTGACTGTGTCTTTTTGATTTTAATTTCCCTAAGCTATAGGAACATAAGTGGAAGTGCCCTAGGTTCTGTTGCTTTGTTTTTTAGATGTTTCAGGAAACACCATACACTTCTCCCGAGTGGTTGTTGGCAATTTACATCCCGCCCATCAGCATAACAAGGCTCCCAGTTCTCCATGGCCTGTCCTGCCTTTCTGGATTTTACACTTTATTCAGATGGCCCTTTTGACCGGGGGGAAGTGAGACTTCATTGTAGTGCAGATTTCCTTTGCAAGCTTGCTTGGTTGGCCAAAAAGGGCGTATGCGTTTTCTCCTGAATATATTCAGGAAAAAACGCATACGCCCTTTTTGGCCAAGTGCATCATTGTGGACGTTCTGCCTCTTTTCCTATGCTTTCAATGCAATTCCAGTCTACCTCCTGAAATCGGTTTCCTGCAATTCTGCCCCGCTTTCAAGTCCTCTTGGCAGCCTTACTTCAGTCTATTTTTGGACGATAGCTGTCATTTATAACTCTGCAGGTTTGTGAATTACAGTGCCCCTGAGCTCCTTTCTTCAACTCGCTTTCTTGTGACCTGGCCGCAACACCGCAGGATGGCTTCAGGCCCTAATCTGGTTCCGGCCCGGCATGCTGAGCCTTTGGTTAATTCCTCTTCCTGGTGGGAAATGAGAGTTAAATTTGCCCGTCCAGACACCTCCAGCTAGCCTCTCATTGGTTCTCGCTATTCCTGTTCATCTTCCGCAGAAATTGCAAACTGGGCCAAACAGGAGGTTAAAGGGACTGACTCTCCAAGTCCGGAGAGTGTTAGTAAAGCGTCTGGAATGTTGCACCCGAGTACCAGGGGAGGAAAACTGAGACATATTTGAACACGTCTCCCGTTCACATGGTTGATCATACTCTGGGTTCCACATGCATGTTTTAGCTGAAGGAAGAATACCTTAAACCTGGAGAGTTGAGACCCGTGTAATGGGTACCATGCAATATGACTTCAAAGGGTCTTCATTTGCTCACCGAACCTCTCCAATCCTATCACTGCTGCGTTTATACCCCTGTACACACGCTTGATTCTCTTTTGGAGACATAGCAATCCATAGGTTTTAAGATACTTACTAGTCAGGTACATTTTTAGGGGTTTAATATGGGGTTTTGAGTCCATTTCGTTGACCAAGGAGTAGCTCTTGTCTATTCCATATTTGGCTTAAGGAACTTTATCTGTGCTCATTTCAATCTCTGGTTTTATGCAGCACCTCAACTCACCTTTCCCCTTTAGCAAGCATAAGTTGGTTTTCTAAATTTGAGACCCTGTTCTGTTTTGGAATGCAGTTCCTGTGTAGCCAAGTTTACATTCCGTGTATTAGTGATATCTTATGATGTTTCTTTTTCTGTGTGACTTATTTCAGTTAGAATCATCGTACCTGAATCCACTCATTATGCTGCTACGGGCCTGATGACATAGATTTCATTGCTGAGTGATACTGCATTGTACGTAAGTACCACAAGTTCTTTATCCATTTTTCACTTTCTGCGATGTTGAACTTGTACTGTAAACGAGGTTCTTGTAAACAGAGGCGTCCCAAACATTGGGGTTGCTGTGTCTTTTTGATTTTAATTTCCCTAAGCTATAGGACCATAAGTGGCAGTGCCCTAGGCTCTGTTGCTTTGCTTTTTCGATGTTTCAGGAAACACCATACACTTCTCCCTAATGTCTGTTGGCAATTTACATCCCGCCCATCAGCATAACAAGGCTCCCAGTTCTCCATGGCCTGTCATGCCTTTATGGATTTTACACTTTTTTCAGATGGCCGTTTTGACCAGGTGGAATTGAGACTTCATTGTAGTGCAAATTTCCTTTGCAAGCTTGCTTGGTTGGCCAAAAAGTGCGTATGCGTTTTTTCCTGAATATATTCAGGAAAAAACACATACGCCCTTTTTGGGCAAGTGCATCATTGTCGAGTTTCTGACTCTCTTCATATGTTTTCAGTGCAATTCCAGTCTACCTCCTGAAATCGGTTTCCTGCAATTCTGCCTTGCTTTCAATGCCTCTTCATAGCCTTACCTCAATATATTTTTTAAAAATCTTTGGCCTTTATAACTCTGCAGGTTTTTGAATTACAGTGGCCCTTAGCTCCATTTTTTTAGCTCTTATTTTTGTGGTCTTGCCCCGTAACCACAGGATTCCTTGAAGCCCTATTTTTCTTCTGGGGCACCTTGCTGTCCCTTTGGTTAATTCTTCTTACTGATGTGATATTAGAGTGATATGTGCCCATTGAAACCGCTACAGCTAGTTTCTCACTGGTTCCCCCTATTCCCATTCATCCTCTGCACTAACTGCAGACTGTGCGATACCAGAACTTAAAGGCATTGACTCCATGTGGGGATGTTGTTAGTAAAGCGGCTGGAATGTCGATCCGGAGCCCCAGGAGAGGAAAAATGAGGTGCGTTTTAGAAACCTTTCCCGATCATATGGTATACCAGTCGCTGGGTTTCCCAAGCATGGTTTAGCTGTAGGAAGATTCCCTTCAACCTGGAGTGTTGGGACCCTTGGACTGAGTAGCATGAAGTATTGCATTAAACTTTCGGCAGTTGCTCACCAAAGCTCACCAATCCTGTCAGCCCCAAGTGTCCAGCCTTATGTCTTATCCAGCTGTGGGTTTATATGTGGTCAATCCAGGTTGCATCACAGCCCCTGAGCGAATTTTGTAAGAATTTTTCTCTCTTTCATTGTTTCAGCGTTTTGTTTTTAAAATTTATTTCTATAATGGGGTTTAGCTCATTTTCACTGCTGTGTTTGTGCCGCTCTGCACACACTTGATTCCCTTATGGAGATATATCAATACATGGGTTTTAAGATTCTTATTACTCAGATATATTTCTCTGCGGTGTATAGGGTGTGTTGAGGCCAGTTCATTGAGCAAGGTGTAGATCTTGTCTAATACCTATTTGGTTTATTGAACGGTATCTGTGCTAATTTCAAACTCTGGTTTTATGCATCACCCCACCTCTCCTTTCCCCTTAAGCTGACATAAGTGTGTTTTCTAAATGTGAGACACTGTTCTGTTCTGTAATTCATTTCTTGTGCAGCCATATTTACCCTCCCTCTATAAGTGATATCTTATGATATGTTTCTTTTTCTGTTTGACTTATTTCAAGTAGTATTATCGGACCTAAATCCACTCTTTATCCTTCTACTAGCCTTATTACATTGATTTCATGGTGAAGAGATATTCCATTGTACATAAGTACCACATCTTCTTTATCCATTGTTCTCTTTCTTGGGGTATTTAAGGTGTACTGAAGTTGAGGTTCTTGTAAACAGAGTAGCCCTAAACTGTGGTGTGCTTGTGTCTTGTTGATTTTTAGACTTCCCTAGATATACTCCCATGATTGGAAGTGTCCTATGCTCTGTAGCTCTGTTTTTTAGATGATTTAGGAACCACCATACACTTCTCCAGAGTGGCTCTCGGCAGTTCACACACTGCCCATCAGCGTATAAAGGCTCCCTGTTCTCCATGGCCTGTCCTGCATTTCTGGTTTTTACAATTTTTTAGGATGGCCCTTTTGACCGGGGGGAAGTGAGACTTCTTTGTTGTGCACATTTGCATTGCTTGCTTGCTTCGTTGCCCATAAAGTGTGTATGCGTTTTTTCCTGGATATAATCAGGAAAAAACGCATACGCCCTTTTGGGCCAACTGCATCATTGTCGAAATTCTGCCGCTTTTCATGTGCGTTAAAGACGAGTCCAATCTATCTCTTGAAATCTGTTTCTTGCAATTCTGTCTTGCATTCAGATCCTCTTCTTTGCCTTACCTCAACATATTTTTGGACGTTAGTTTTCATTTATAACTCTGCAGGTTTGTGAATTGCAGTGACCCTGAGCTCCATTTTTTAAGTTGCTCTTTTGTGAGCTGGCCTCAAACCCGCAGGATTGCTTCAGGCCCTATTTTGGCTCCGGCGAGGCAGGCTGAGCCTTTCTTTAATTCTTATTCTTAATGGGAAATTAGAGTGATATGTGCCCGTCCAAACCCCAACAACTCTTCTCTCATTGGTTCCCCCTCTTCCCGTTCATCCTCCTCACAATTTGCAAAATGTGTGAAACAGAAGTTTAAATGTGCTGATTCTCCAAGTGGGGAGATTCTAAGTAGCGTGGCTGGAATGGTGAACAGGAGCACCAGGAGAGGATAAATGAGGTGCATTTTAGACACATCTCCCGATCACATGGTGTACAGTCCTCTGGGTTTTCCATGCATGTTTTAGCTGTAGGAAGATCCCTTGAACCTGCAGATTTGGGACCCATTGAATGGGTACCAGGTAGTATTACTTTAAAGGGTGTGCATTTCCTCACCCAACCTCACATTTCTCTTAGCGCAAACAGTTTCCAGCCTTATGTCTCATCCTGCTGTGGGTCTAGATGTGTTCAATCCATGTTGCATCACCGTCCCTGAGGAAAAGTTGTAAGAGGTTTTCTCTGTCTCTCTGTCGTTTATTTTTTTCAATTTATTACTATATTGGTTACAGCTGATTTTCAAAGCTCTGTTTCTTGCTGCTGTACATCCACTTGATTCACGTACAGAGAGACATCAATAAATTCTTTTTCAGATTCTTACCAGTCGTATATATTCTTTTCCGGTGACTTGAGTGTGCTGAGTGCAGTTCTTTTAGCTACCGTGTAGGCCTTGTTGATTATCAGTTTGGTATTTGGAATGGTATCTTTGCTAATTTCAACCTCCTGGATGATGCCTCACCCCTCCCCACTTTTCCCGTTTAGCAGCCTTATGCGTGTTTTCTACATATTTGACTATGTTTTTGTTTTGTAATTTATTTCATGTGTAGCCATTTTGGATTCCACCTTTAAGTGATATCTTATGATATGTGTCTTTTTCTTTTTGAATTCTGTCACTTAGAATGATCATACGTAACTCCTCCGGAGTTGTTACAACTGGCCATATTTCATTGATTTCCAGGCTGAATAATATTCCACTCTACCTAAGTACCACATCTCTATCCATTTTTTCCCTCCAGAGACATTTGAGTTATATCCTAGTCGAGGATCTTTTAAACAGAGAGGGGGTAAACATTGGGGTGCCTGTGTCCTCTCGATTTTTGTTTTTCCCAAGATATACGCCCATGAGTGCAAGTGCCCTATGCTCTGTAGCTCATTTTTTAGATGCTTTAGTAAACACAATACACTTCTCCAGAATGGCCGTTGGCAATATACATTTCCACTATAAGTCTCACAGGGCTCCCTCTTCTCGTTGCCCTGTCCTGCATTTCTGTTGTTTACGCTTTATGAGGATGGCTCTTCTGACTGATGCGAAGTGATATCTTTTGTAGTATTGACTTCCAGTGCCCACCTGTTTGGTTGGCTAAAAAAGTGTATGCCCTTTTCTTGAATATATACAGAAAAGAACGCATACACCCTTTTTGGCCAACTGCAATGTTGGCAATGTTCAGCTCCTTTTCTTGTGCTTAATGGCGAGTCCTTTCTACCTCCTCAAATCCCTTTCCTGCCATTCTCCCTTGCTTACAAGTCCTTTTCTCTGACTTTCCTCAAGACATTTTTCAGTGATGGATATTTTCAACTCTGCAGTTTTGTGAATTTTACTGCCCCTGAGTTCCATTGTTCAACTCGTGTTTATGGGAACTGGCCACAAAGCAGTGGGATTTCCTCAAGCCCTATACTGTTTCCATGGGCAACCCTAGCCTTTGGTCAATTCGTCTTCCTGATTGGAAATTAGAGTGACATGTGCCTGTCTGAACACCTAGGACTTGTCTCTCATTGTTCCTCATCCTTCCGCTTCATCCTCTGGACAAATTCCAAACTGTACGCAACAGGATGTTGACAGTGCTGACATCTCCAAGTGGGGAGACTGTTAGTAAAGACGCTGGAGGGGTGAACCCGAGCACCAGGAGATGAGGAGATGAGATGCCTTTTCCAAACTCTTCCCGATCAGACGGTATACCATCCTCTGGGTGTGACAGACATGTTTTAGCAGTAGGAAGAGTCCCATTCATGTAAGGAGAACACCAGGGCTTTTTCAAAATCAGTGTCTCCCCGAAACCCAAACTGGGGAAGTTTTTAAGCTACAGCTACACATATGTTCGTTAAGGGCCTTGGGAAGTAGGCAGAGTCCAAACTTTAGATGATTGAAGTCTTCAGGGTCAGAAGCACTCACCACCAGCTTCCCTTAGGCTACACTTTAACTGTCATTGATAGATGATGTCAATAAAAATATCTATTCTTTTTCAGATTATTTCCCCTTATAGGTTATTGCAAAATGTTGAGTGTAGTTCCCTGTGCTATACAGTAGTTCCTTGTTGATGATCTATTTTATACATAGCAGTGTGTATGTGTTCATTCCAAACTGTTAATTTATCCCTCCTCCCACCTTTCCCCTTTGGTAATAATAAATTATAAGATTTTATACTTCTCAGAAATGGGGGAGCTGAAAGAGAGGTATCATTTTCAATGGAAAAGCATTTAAAACAAGATTGAAGGTTTAACCAAGATTATTAGCTGTACATCCTTGGAAAGAAATCACTTCGTTTCTCTAATATTGACCTGACAAATAAGACAAACCTTTTCACTGAACTTGCTTATAAAAAGTGATGGAAATATCAAATGGAAGTGTTAAAAACATCTTATTTTACCCGAGCCTTATACACTGTTCTATGTTAACTACAGTTTGGCTCACACATCTGTTCATTGAGGTTACAATAGTCTCAATTTCTGTTACTGATCCTCCAGAGTGGACCCCAACAAGTGTCCCCCTGCCCAGTGTCATTGGGGCCAACAGATCGAGACTGAGTTTGGTTCACAAGCAAAGGAAACTTTATATTTTGATCAGAGAATGGAGAGGTGAGAGCATGCACTACCCCGTGGGCTGTGGGCTGGGCTGCTGTGTAGAGATCCTGTCAGAGTCAGTGGGAGGGAGGGAGGCGGCGGAGCTCTCGAGGGCCGGGTTGGCTGTAGCTCAGGCTCTATATCGTGGAGTCTGCACTGGGCCCCAGGAGCTGAGGTGTCGACCCAGCCATTCTGCACTAGGAAATCTGGTCTGAAGTGCCGGGTGTGGAACCTCTGCATGCGGGACCCTAGGAGCACGTGAAATTAGACAAAGCACAAAGGATAAAAAAGGTTAGACTTGACTTTATTGCCCAGATTCTATTTTTATCTCCCAGGGATTTTTAATGGGCTTTGCTGGGGACAAAACCCTCCTCTGCCTTTTGTCCCGTTCCTCATTCTTGGAGTGCTGAGGGTGCAGACCCTTCTTCTGTAACTGCTGAGTGCTGAGTTGGGAGCCCTCATACCCTGGGGCGAGGGTCAGAGCTTCTCCCCAGCAGCCTCCCGGTGACGTTGATTGTCCCCAGGACCCCTGCCTCCCTGCTCGTCCACCTGAGCACCAGCATTGGAAGTGTTATAGATTCTAATGACCTTTAAGGGTCCAGGAAAGAGATGTGCAGAGACGCTGTGGGGGCCGGTTTCACCCCGCCCCACATTTGTTCGGCCACCTTAGGCTGACCGTCTCTGCCAGCCTAGATGCTCTGACCAGTAGTCTGCGCTTTCTTCAATTAGGCCCCTGAATTAACGTACAAACAGCACCAGGTGTCAGAGCCCTGCCCGCTCAACTCCCAGACAGTCCAGGGTCAGTGGTGATCAAGGACCATGATGGCTACTGAGTCAACAGCCTTTTGAAGTAAACAGGAGTCCAGCCGGTCTTATTGGCCACCATCATCACAGTGTCTGTAGGCTTTTCTATGGTGACAGTGTGGTATACTGTTCCCCCGCCAAGATTATTAGCTCCCCTCTGGGTGCAGTAAGTCCTGCAAGCAGTAGTCTACTCTTTTGGGACACACTCTTGTTGTTTTATGAGAGAAACTCCAGGTCAAGTGATGTTCACACGAGTCGTCATGGTGCCCTGTTGCCCCCGGTTATCTCTCTGGATGTTGGAGTTGGAGGGCCTCCTCACTCGAGGTCGGTGTGCCCACGGAGCGAACCCTGCAACTTCAGGGCATGGTTGGTGGTTAGGATCACCACGTGGGGTCCTTTTCCCTTAGGAGGGAGGTGGCCTTTTGGGCTGCTGATTTCCAGGTTTTTAGATACCGCCAGTATCTTGGCCAGATGTGGCAGTGGGCCAAGCCCCTTAGTGACCGTAGTTTATCCTACCTGGATGGCATTCTTGCATTGTTCCATTTCAAGTGGTCCCAGTTTTTGCACTAATTCTCCAATGGCGATTCACCTTTCACCGGGAATGTAAAGGTCAAAGGGTTTAGCTAAATTAGGGAGTTCCAGGGCAAGGGTCTGAATTGACTGCTCTTTCCATTCTTGAAAGGCCACTTCTGGATTCTATTCAAAAGGATCATCATCTTTTCCTTTCAGTGTTTCATATAGAGGCCCAGCTAGTAGACTGTAGTTAGGGATCCAGAAGCAGCAAACCCTGGCCTCCCCAGGAACCCCTAAGCTGTCTTCTAGTTTTAGAAAGGGGTAAGGCTGAAAATGGTTTCTTCCCTTTCCTGGGATGGGCTTCTCTGACCTTCTGTGAGAATGAAGCCCAGGCAGGTCACCGCAGTCTGTGATATTTGAGCTTTTTCTTGGACAACTTCTATCCTTTATTGGCTTGGTAGTTCAGAGGCCTCCTTAGTAGGGCTGGTGATCAGAATGTCGTCTGCATATTGAAGGAGGGTTTCCTTTTCCAGAGGTAGAACTTTTAGGTCTTTAGCTAAGCTTTCCCCAAAGATGGTGTGGGAATTTTTGCACCCTTGGGGCCAGACGGCCCGGAAGTATTGTTTTAGTTGTATGTTGAGTCCTGCCACTCACAAGCCAAAATTTCTTGTGACTCTGGGACTAATGGAATACAAAAGAAGGCATCATTGAAGACTAATACAGAATACCATGTCCTGGTGGTTGGTAGAATGACCAGCAGGGTGTAGGAATTAGGAGCAACTGGAGGTATATCCTCGGTGGCTTCACTGACTGTCCTGACATCCTTTACCAGGTCCCCAGCAGCCCATGGGGCTCTCGTGGTCAGACCAATCCCAGAATATGGAGCTCACCTGGGCAGGTACCCCACCCCCACCCCAGCCCACGGGGCTCTCGTGGTCAGGCCCCTCCCAGGATACAGAGCTACCCTTGCAGGTACCGTGGCAGGGCTGGGCACACAGGAACCGTGCACATAGCCCTCATTGCAGAGCACCCCCAGCTCACCTGTCGCTCAGAGCTGACACAGAGCACCTCAGAGCAGGACTTGAACTAACAAACAGCAGCTGCGACAGGTCTGTGACCCTGGGCATCACTCCGTGAGGCCTCCCTCCACCTGGTCTTCCAGAGACTTCCACTGCACCCGGGGCACCAGGCCTCTGTCTCCAACCACCACCCACCCCTCCTCTCCCTGACTCCTGGGTTCCTCTCATTAGGAGAGGGTTTTCTTGAAGTTGTCTCCCACTCATGGGCCAGATAAAATGATTAGAAAACAAGCCAAAGCTGCAGCCCCTTGTCTATCCTGACTCTCAGGAGCCCACACCTGTTCCTTGGACCTGGCCGGTTCAGCAAGTTCCATTTTCTGCAACTGTGAGCCCCTGAGGGGTGATGATTGGCTGACCTGGGCAGCCTTACCGTGCCGGCCAGCCCTCCCCAGGTGTGCCTGGGTTGAGATCAATATAAATACCACTCCAGGCAGCAAGAGCCCCTGCAGCCGTGCCTGACGCCATTTTCTCTGCCCTGTCAGCAGTCTCGGGGCTGGGCTGGTGGGAGGGAGTGAGAGGCCACGGCTTTGTGGGTGGCCCAGTGTGAGTGGGGCTCTGCTGGACTTTCTGCAGCAGTTGCCAGGCTGCCACCTGCTAAAGAAGAGGATGTGTCACCCATACCTGCTGCTGGAATTTCTCCCTGGGCAGAGGTGAGGAAGGAAAAAAGCAGTGGGGGCAGGGACAGGACGGGTATCTCAGGCAGGGAAATGGAAATCTTCCAGAAGAGCACCCAGGGCCAGGACCATCCTGGCTGGCTGCAGGCACCAAGTCGGCCGGCATGCTGTCACTCGTGTGGCTCTATGGCCCTTCCTCTAGGCTTTCAAGTCCTTGTATATATTCAGGTGTTTTACCTGGGACGGGTGGGAATAGTTCAGCAGCAACTGGCCTGGGGCTCAGCTCACGTTTACTCACAGATGCCTCGGCACGGTGCCCCAGCTTTGCAATGAGGACGCTTGTTGCGTGGGGGCTGCTGGCTGAATGGGAGACGATTCCCCACCACTGACCAACTTCAGAATTGTTTACAACTGGAGCAAGTGCCCTGATACGGTTTTCCTCTGTGTAACTGGTGGGTTCTGTGTTTTTTTTCTCTTTTTCGTTTTTGGTTCAAGGTAGATTTTATTCCTCTTTTTTGTATTTACAGATATAAGCATGGAAATAATTTATTCATATAAATACATGTATGTGCAGGGAATAATTGTTTTTTCTGTTTTATTTTTTAAATTTTATTTCTTTTTAATTTTGAATTTTATTTTATATTTTTATACAGCAGGTTCTTATTGGTTATCTATTTTATACATATAAATGTATACATGCCAATCCCAGTCTCTCAACTCCTCCCACCACCACCCCCCAACAGCTTTCCCCCCTTGTTGTCCATACGTTTGTTGTCTACATCTGTTGCTCTATTTATGCCTTGCAAAATGGTTAATCTGTACAGTTTTTCTAGGTTCCACATATATGCATGAATATACAAGATTTGTTTTTCTCTTTCTGACTTACTTCACTCTGTATGACAGTCTCTAGATCCATCGACGTCTCTACAAATGACCCAATTTCATTCCTTTTCATGGCTTAGTAATATTCCATTTTATATATGTACCACAGCTTTATGCATTCGTCTGTCTGTGGGCATTTAGGTTGCTTCCATTACCTCGATATTGTAAATAGTGATGCAATGAACATTGCGGTGAATGACTCTTTTTGATTTATGGTTTTGTCTGGGTATATGTCCAGTACTGGGATTGCTGTATCATATGGTAATTCTATTGTTAGTTTCTTAAGAAATTCCATATTGTTCTCCATAATGACTGTATCAATTTATATTCCCAACAATAGTGGGAGAGGGTTCCTTTTCTCCACACCCTTTCCAGCATTTTTTGTTTGTAGATTTTCAATGATGCCTATTCTACCAGGTGTGAGGTGATACCTCATTGTTGAATCCATTTCGTTGAGCAAGGGGTAGCTCTGGTCTATTACATATTTGGCTTATGGAACGGTATCTGTGCTAATTTCAAACTCTGCTTTTATGCAGCACCCCAACTCACCTTCCCCCTTAAGCAGGCATAAGTTGGTTTTCTAAACTTGAGACCCTGTTCTGTTTTGTAATTCAGTTCATGTGTAGCCAAGTTCACATTCCGTGTATTAGTGATACCTTATGATGTTTCTTTTTCTGTGTGACTTATTTCACTTAGAATCATCGTGCCTCAATCCACTCATTATGCTGGTACGGGCCTGGTGACATAGATTTCATTGCTGAGTGGTATTCTGTTGTACATAAGTACCGCAACTTCTTTATCCATTATTTGCTCTCCGGGATATTTAACTTGTGCCGTAGAAGAGATTCCTGTAAAAAGAGCCGTCCCAAATTTTGGGGTTGCTGTGTCTTTTTGATATTAATTTCCCTAAGCTATAGGACCATAAGTAGAAGTGCCCTAGGCTCTGTTGCTTTGTGTTTTAGATGTTTCAGGAAACACCATACACTTCTCCCGAGTGTCTGTTGGCAATTTACATCCCGCCCATCAGCATAACAAGGCTCCCAGTCCTCCATGGCCTGTCCTGCCTTTCTGGATTTTACACTTCATTCTGATGGCCCTTTTGACCGGGGGAAGTGAGACTTCATTGTAGTGCAGATTTCCTTTGCAAGCTTGCTTGGTTGGCCAAAAAGGGCGTATGCGTTTTTTCCTGAATATATTCAGGAAAAAACGCATATGCCCTTTTGGCAAAGTGCATCATTGTGGACGTTCTGCCTCTTTTCCTACGCTTTCAATGCAATTCCAGTCTACCTCCTGAAATCGGTATCCTGCAATTCTGCCCCGCTTTCAAGTCCTCTTGGCAGCCTTACTTCAGTCTATTTTTGGACGATAGCTGTCATTTATAACTCTGCAGGTTTGTGAATTACAGAGCCCCTGAGCTCCTTTCTTCAACTCACTTTCTTGTGAGCTGGCCGCAACACCGCAGGATGGCTTCAGGCCCTAATCTGTTTCCGGCATGGCACGCTGAGCCTTTGGTTAATTACTCTTCCTAGTGGGAAATGAGAGTTAAATTTGCCCGTTCAGACACCTCCAGCTAGTCTCTCATTGGTTCTCGCTATTCCTGTTCATCTTCCGCAGAAATTGCAAACTGGGCCAAACAGGAGGTTAAAAGCACTGACTGTCCAAGTCGGGAGAGTGTTAGTAAAGCGTCTGGAATGTTGCACCCGAGTACCAGGGGAGGAAAACTGAGACATATTTGAACACGTCTCCCGATCACATGGTTGATCATACTCTGGGTTCCACATGCATGTTTTAGCTGAAGGAAGAATACCTTAAACCTGGAGAGTTGAGACCCGTGGAATGGGTACCATGCAATATGACTTCAAAGGGTCTTCATTTGCTCACCGAACCTCTCCAATCTTATCACTGCTCTGTTTATGCCCCAGTACACACGCTTGATTCTCTTTCGGAGAAATAGCAATCCCTAGGTTTTAAGATACTTACTAGTCAGGTACATTCTTAGGAGTTTAATATGGGGTGTTGAGTCCATTTCATTGAGCAAGGAGTAGCTCTTGTCTATTCCATATTTGGCTTAAGGAACTTTATCTTTGCTCATTTCAATCTCTGGTTTTATGGAGCACCCCATCTCACCTTTCCCGTTAAGCAAGCAGAAGTTGATTTTCTAAATTTGAGACCCTGTTCTGTTCTGTAATTCAGTTCCTGTGTAGCCAAGTTTACATTCCATGTATTACTGATATCTTATGATGTTTCTTTTTCTGTGTGACTTATTTCAGTTAGAAACATCGTACCGGAATCCACTCTATGCTGCTACGGGCCTGATGACAAAGATTTCATTGCTGAGTGATACTGCATTGTACGTAAGTACCACAACTTCTTTATCCATTTTTCACTTTCTGCGATATTGAACTTTTACAGTAAACGAGGTTCTTGTAAACAGAGGCGTCCCAAACTTTGGGTGGCTGTGTCTTTTTGATTTCAATTTCCCTAAGCTATAGGACCATAAGTGGAAGTGCCCTAGGCTCTGTTGCTTTGTTTTTTAGATGTTTCAGGAAACACCATACACTTCTCCCGAGTGGTTGTTGGCAATTTACATCCCGCCCATCAGCATAACAAGGCTCCCAGTTCTCCATGGCCTGTCCTGCCTTTCTGGATTTTACACTTTTTTCAGATGGCCCTTTTGACTGGGGGGAAGTGGGACTTCATTGTAGTGCAGATTTCCTTTGCAAGTTTGCTTGGTTGGCCAAAAAGGGCGTATGCGTTTTTTTCTGAATATATTCAGGAAAAAACACATACGCCCTTTTTGGCCAAGTGCATCATTGTGGACGTTCTGCCTCTTTTACTATGCTTTCAATGCATTTCCAGTCTACCTCCTGAAATCGGTTTCCTGCAATTCTGCCCCGCTTTCTAGTTCTCTTGGCAGCCTTACTTCAGTATATTTTTGGACAATAGCTGTCATTTATAACTCTGCAGGTTTGTTAATTACAGTGCCCCTGAGCTCCTTTCTTCAACTCGCTTTCTTGTGAGCTGGCCACAACACCGCAGGATGGCTTCAGGCCCTAATCTGGTTCCGGCACGGCACGCTGAGCCTTTTGTTAATTCCTCTTCCTGGTGGGAAATGAGAGTTAAATTTGCCCGTCCAGACACCTCCAGCTAGTCTCTCATTGGTTCTCGCTATTCCTGTTCATCTTTCGCAGAAATTGCAAACTGGGCCAAACAGGAGGTTAAAGGCGCTGACTCTCCAAGTAGGGAGAGTGTTAGTAAAGCGTCTGGAATGTTGCACCCGAGTATCAGGGTACGAAAACTGAGACATATTTGAACACGTCTCCCGTTCACATGGTTGATCATACTTGGGTTCCACATGCATGTTTTAGCTGAAGGAAGAATACCTTAAACCTGGAGAGTTGAGACCCGTGTAATTGGTACCATGCAATATGACTTCAAAGGGTCTTCATTTGCTCACCGAACCTCTCCAATCCTATCACTGCTGCGTTTATGCCCCTGTACACATGCTTGATTCTCTTTTGGAGACATAGCAATCCATAGGTTTTACGATACTTACTAGTCAGGTACATTCTTAGGCGTTTAATATGGGGTGTTGAGTCCATTTCGTTGAACAAGGAGTAGCTCTTGTCTATTCCATATTTGACTTAAGGAACTTTATCTGTGCTCATTTCAATCTCTGGTTTTATGCAGCACCCCAACTCACCTTTCCCCTTAAGCAAGCATAAGTTGGTTTTCTAAATTTGAGACCCTGTTCTGTTCTGTAATTCAGTTCCTGTGTAGCCAAGTTTACATTCCGTGTATTACTGATATCTTATGATGTTTCTTTTTCTGTGTGACTTATTTCAGTTAGAATTATCATACCTGAATCCACTCATTGTGCTGCTAAGGGCCTGATGACATAGATTTCATTGCTGAGTGATATTGCTTTGTAAGTAAATACCACAACTTCTTTATCCATTTTTCACTTTCTGCGATGTTGAACTTGTACTGTAAACGAGGTTCTTGTAAACAGAGGCGTCCCAAACATTGGGGTGGCTGTGTCTTTTTGATTTTAATTTCCCTAAGCTATAGGACCATAAGTGGCAGTGCCCTAGGCTCTGTTGCTTTGTTTTTTAGATGTTTCAGGAAACACCATACACTTTTCCTGAGTGTCTGTTGGCAATTTACATCCCGCCCATCAGCATAACAAGGCTCCCAGTTCTCCATGGCCTGTCCTGCCTTTCTGGATTTTACACTTTTTTCAGATGGCCCTTTTGACCGGGGGGAAGTGAGACTTCATTGTAGTGCAGATTTCCTTTGCAAGCTTGCTTGGTTGGCCAAAAAGGGCGTATGCGTTTTTTCCTGAATATATTCAGGAAAAAACGCATACGCCCTTTTTGGTCAAGTGCATCATTGTGGACGTTCTGCCTCTTTTCCTATGCTTTCAATGCAATTCCAGTCTACCTCCTGAAATCGGTT